>NC_087347.1:46167413-46476810 GCF_030014295.1 Loxodonta africana
CCAGGATCCATCTGACATCAGCAATGATATCCCTGGTTCCATGTCCTCTTATAAATCCAGCTTGAGTTTCTGCAGTTTCCTGTTGATGTACTGCTACAGCAGCTTTTGAATGATCTTCAGCAAAATTTTGCTTGCGTGTGATATTAATGATATTGTTCAATAATTTCTGCATTCGGTAGGATCAACTTTCTTGGGAATAGCCATAAATATAGATGTATTCCAGTTGGTTGGCCAGGTAACTGTCTTTCCAAATTTCTTGGCACAGACGAGTGATACTTTCAGCACTGCATCTGTTTGTTGAAACATCTCATTTGGTATTCCATCAATTCCTGGACCCTTGTTTTCCACCAATGCTTTCAGTGCAGCTTGGACTTCTTCCTTCAATACCATTGGTTCCTGCTCATACGGTACCTCCTGAAATAGTTGAACATCAACCAATTCTTTTTGGTATAGTGACTATGTATTCGTTCCACCTTCTTTTGATGCTTCCTGAGTCATTTAATATTTTCCACATAGAATCCTTCACTATTGCAACTTGAGGCTTGAATTTTTTCGTCAGTTCTTTCAGCTTGAGAAATGCAGAACATGTTCTTCCCTTTTGGTTTTCCATCTCCAGGTCTTTGCACATGTCATTATAATACTTTACTTTGTCTTCTCGAGCTGCCCTTTGAAATCTTCTGTTCAACTCTTTTACTTCATTGTTTCTTCCTTTCACATTGCTACTTGACATTCAAGAGCAAGTTTCGGAGCCTCTTCTGACATCCATTTTGGTCTTTTCTTTCTTTTCTGCCTTTTTAATGACCTCTTTCTTTTGTCATGTCTGATGTCCTTGATGTCATTCCACAACTAGTCTGGTCTTCGGTCATTAGTGTTCAACATGTCAAATCTATTCTTAAGGTGGTCTCTAAATTCAGGTGGGATATACTCAAGGTCGTACTTTGGCTCTCATCGACTTGCTCCAATTTTCTTCAGTTTCAACTTGAACTTGCATATGAGCAATTGATGGTCTGCTCTGCAGCTGGCCCTCAGCCTTATTCTGACTGATAATATCGAGCTTTTCCATCGCCTCTTCCCACAGATGTAGTTGATTTGATTCCTGTGTATTCCATCTGGTGAGGCCCATGTGTATAAACCAAAACCAAACCCACTGCCGTCGAGTCGATTCTGACTCATAGTGACCTATAGGATAGAGTAGAACTGCCCCACAGGGTTTCCAAGAAGTGCCTGGTGGATTTGAACTGCTGACCTTTTGGTTAGTAGCTCTAACTCTTAACCACTATAAGACCAGGGTTTCCTGCCCGTGTATAGTCGCCACATATGTTTGTGAAAAAACGTATTTGCAATGAAGAAGTCGCTGGTCTTGGCAAAATTCTATCATGTGATCTCTGGCATCGTTTCTATCAAGGCCATACTTTACAACTACCAATCCTTCTTCTTTGTTCTCAACTTAAGCATTCCATCTCAATAGCAACCCTACAGGCCATGTAAATAAGAAGGTATCACATAACGGTGAAAAATCCATAATAGAGGTTTAAATGCTATGTAGGCACAGAGGAGTGACAGGAAGGTTTATGCACAGAAGCCACAGACTGAGATGGGTCTTAGGAACTGTGTCAGAGTTTTCAATATAGAGAAGGAGAGAAGGGCCTTCCAGACTGAGGGGAGCCTGAAGACATGGAGGCTGCTCAGGAGACGATGAGAAACTGGTGTGGGGGACAGTTGTGGGAGGTGAAGCTGGAAAGCCAGGCAGGGGCTGTGTTGTGAAGGGCCCTAGACACTGGGCAAAGGAGTTTAAACTGCCTCTGTGAGCATGCCCTACACCAATGACCCAGAGCTCAGTTTCCTAAATTGTGCCCAAGTGCTCAGGTTTGAAATGGCCTTTTCTGTGGGATCCTTAGAAGAGTCCAACTTCTCCTGGCATTTTATCCTCCTCTCTCCACCCGTTTCTCACTGACTCCTGTGGCCAGCTAGGGAGAGGGAATCATGGAGAACAACCCTCGATGCCAGTGTCTCCTTCTCCACACCGTCAGCTCCCAGGCAAGAGCCCTCAGCAGCTGCCACTGCTTCACAAGGGAGCCCAGACAGTTGTCTGTTTTAGCACATGGAGAAGGAAGCTGGGAGAGTGGCCATTCCTTCTGCCCAGCCTTATCCAACTCTTTGGTTTCCTAGGAAAAAATCCTGTAGACACAGGAATGGACTTTGAGGAAGTTTGTGCGCAGAATCAAGAGGATGCCCCAGCTTAGCAAGAGAACCTTGCTTCCCACCTGTACCCCAGATGCCTGGGATCCTTTTCAGAATAGTCAAAGCCTTCCATAGCTGGAGATAAAGGACTGAACCCCACAGGGACCTGGGGGAGTCCTCATACGGTATAAATGAGTTTCATCCCACCAAATCATTTCCTTTCCTTTAATATGGACGAAGACTTAGAATTTTAAAAGCACAAGGCAGTGAAGTCAAAGGGAAGAGAAGATTGTCTATATATGGCAGGCACTGTGCTAGGTAGTTATGTACATTATGCAAACCAATTCTCATCACAAGCCCAATGAGATGAATATTATCATTCCTATTTGATAAAATGAATAAATTTATGCTCAGAGAATTTAAATAACTGGTCTAAGTGAGACTTGGGATTCCAGAGTTGTCCACCTGGATAACCCCTGAGTGAGAAAAGGACAGGCTGGGGCTGTTGGAAACCAACTTCTCCATCTTTGCTCTGTGTAGGCAGTGAAAAACAGCTGTCCATGGGCTTGGGCAGCACTAGTGCCCTGGTCTAGAGAAGCTCACATTTCAACAGGGTGTGATATCCTTGGAACTAAGAGTTGGAATCGACTCAGTGGCAGCGGGTTGGGTTGTTGAATACCACCTGGCATTTAGTAAACACAAAACTGCCAAATAGTAGTCATACAATCTTAGAACTAGAGGAAGTCTCATAAATTTCCAATCCTCATTTTACTAATGGGAAAACTGAGGCCAAGAGAATGGAAGTGACTTGCTAGGGTTAGATCATATATAGAAGAGCTGAGACTAGAACCTCAGTCTTCAACTACCAGCCCAGTGAAATTTTCACTGCCTCCTCAATGGACAATCTACCTAATTGTACCATGTTGCCTTTATTCAGTGTTTCCACCTCCTCCAGTAAATTGCTGGCAGACCCAGGCCTGGCTGGGATGTTTTGTCTGGGAGATGGGTGGATCTCAGGTGCCTGTCAAGGTCAGGAGCAAGGAACAACAGCTGTAATTTTTTCCCAAAACTTTAATCCCAGCCATGAAATTCAGAACAAGTAAATGCCCTCCAAAATCAGTTATAACTATCCTTTAAAAAGTATTTAAAATTGAAAAAATAATTTTGATGTCCAATCAGGGCCAATAAATCTGATTCTGCCTGTATTTGCAGTAACTCTGAGACCTGATCATTCAGTTGGGGCATTAGGAGGCAGTTGTGGGATGAGCATTGAGCCCAAAACATTCTATTTGTCATTAACTTTAATATTCATATTTATTATTTATAATTGTGGGGCAGGGGAAGTTGGTTTCCTTGCTGCCAATGGTCTCATGTTGTTTCCCTCTGCCTCTAGGGAAATTTCTCAGAACCAGGTATAAAACTCGTTCATTCTAAAGTGTAAATAGTTAACGAGGCTTAAAGTGATATTTCTCCTAGGAGTGCTTTCATTTAACATTTTAAGTCAAATAAATTAAGCTTCATTGGAGAAACAGCAGGATTTATTTTGAAATGAAAGAGAATCTCCTAAGGGTAAGCAGGAACATTTATTAGTGTTTCTGAAACCGCACTATGTAAATGGTTCTTTAGACTTTCAACAAATGAGTCCTCTCTGCATGTGAAAATAATAGCTACAACTAGTCAATGTAAATCAGATGTCTAGAACTTACCTAATTTTATGAGTAATCTGTTGCCGTCGAGTCGATTATGACTCATAGTGACCCTATAGAACAGAGTAGAACTGCCCTATAGAGTTTCCATGAAGAGCATGGTGGACTTGAACTGCTGACCTTTTGGTTAGCAGCTGTAGCTCTTAACCACTATGCCACCAGGGTTTCCAATTTTATGAGTAGATAATAATAATAATGGGCTAAAATCTATTGAATGTTTACTGAGCACCAGGCACTTAACCAAGAACTTTACATCTGAAATTAATTTCATCCTTCCAACTCCTCTGTGAAGTAGGTATTATTATTATCATCTCAATTTTACAGATAAAAAAATCAAGTTTATAGAGATTAAGTTGCCAAGGAAGATTTTAGTGTTCCTATTTCACAGCTGAGAAAACTGAGGCTTACTTAAAGACAAACTGAAGATCTTACCTGCTCTTTACTCTCTTGCCCCAATGTTCTCTCACTCTAGTTAATGAAGAAAAGAGATAAGTTTCTTTTTATTTGGTTTTAAGGTTCTGTTTCCTATGTGATGTTTAGTAACAAGCTAAGTCATTCTGTCTGAAATGAATATAAATAAGTCCAATTTGGCTCATGTTTTAAAATTAAATTGATAAGGGCAATATTCTAGGGGCTCATTTGTGGACATATGTGACAACGTTGTTTCTTAAATGGACATGGAAACCATGATGATTATGATCTTTTGACAAATTCATGGTTGAAACAGGTTCAACTTTCATTATGAGATTTGCTTTATGAGATTGTGTGTATGTGATGGTTAAGATTGTGTGTGAACCTGGCTAGGCTATGATTCTCAGTGTTTTGGCAGTTGTATAATGCTGTGATCACTTCCCTGCTGAAATCTGGTGTGTGATCTCCCCCATGATAGAATCTGTTCAGTGGTACCAGCAGGGGCGGGACCTGTGGTGGCTCACCCTCCTCAGCCTCCATCTCTCCACCTTCTGCCACCTGCTTCCTTCCTGCTTGCCTTGCCAGGGTTGTTGGCTTGTTCTGGATCCAGCAACTACCTCTTGTTTGACCTCCAGTTCTTGGGACCTGAGCTAGCATCTTATGTGTCCGCCTTGGGATTCCTCGATCTTTACAGCCTGGGAGCAAGAGTCCTGCTCCCCAAGCTGCGCATCTTGAGTTTGCCAGCCCCTGCAGCTACATGATTCAGGAGAAACCTTCCAGTCTGGCCTGCAGACCTTGGGATTCCTCGACCTTCACAGCCTGTGAGTGGGAGCTCTGCTCTCCAACCTGCTGATCTTGGGTTCACCAGCTTCTGTGGCTCCATGAGTCAGGAGAAGCTTTATTCTGATCCACGGACTTGGAACATTCCAGCCTCTGCAATTCCTTGACAGTTTCCTTGATATAAATCTCTCTGTATATGTATTTATACGCTTTACTAGTTTTGCTTCTCTAGAGAACCCAGCTTGAGACAGTGTACAAGTCATCAAGAAAAAGAACAGAAGGTCACAAAATTCACCTCCATGCAAACGTATGGATCAGTGTCTAAACACACACATACATACACACACACTTCCACACATCTGGCCTGATTCAGAAAGAATCAGGATATTCACAGTTAAAATAAAAACCATTTTCTATTTGTGTACTGGCTGGAGAAATATCATGGGCTGTTATGGAAACAAAACTCCAAACGTGGCTATTGGACAGTCCAATTAAGAGCTAAATGAATAGCAGTGCCTAAGCCCTGTGTAAGTAATTAAGAACTAGGCTGAAAGTCTCCCTCCCTCCCTGGCTTGTCTCTTTATATAGGCCAACAGTGATGGGGTGGGAGGTGGGGGTCAAAGAGGCTCAGACTGCATGCTTGTTATAATAGAGACAGTAACTTTAATTTTCTTTTTGCATAATGTCCAAAAAGAAATTTAAAAATTTTTATTGTATTTATGGGCTAGATCCCTGTCTTTTTATCCTGATGAACAACACACAAGTCTTTATTTATGGGGACATGATGTTGAGAGCTCTCAGGAAAAAAAAAAAGGATTTAATTTAGGCACACGATCAGGCACATAGTTGTGTGCTGTCGAGTTGATTCCAACTCATGGGGATCAAACAATATTTTTGGAATCTTTCATTCAACAAACAACTCACTCATTCAACAGATATATATTGAGTGACTAACATGTACCAGGTACTGTTTTAGGCTCAGGGGTTACAGCAGAAAACAAAATGGAAAAATCCCTTTCCTAATGGAGACTATGTTCTAATGGGGGAGACACAAAAAATACATACATATAATACATAATGCATCAAATGGTGATAACTTAATGCTGTGGCATGTCGAATAATGGGCCCCCAAAGACATCCATGCCCTAATCCCTATAGTTACGTATATGCAAAAATGACTTTGCACATGTGATTAAATCAAAGGTTTGGGGATGGGGCCATTACTCTGGATTATCAGAGTGGGCCCAATGTAATCACAGCATTCTTATAAGAGTGAAGCATGAGAGTTAGAATCAAAGAGAAGGAGATGTGGCAATGGAAACAGATATTTGAGTGATATGAGGTCATGATTTAAGGAATGCAGTCAGCCACTAGAAGCTAGAAAAGCTAGGAAACAAATTCTCACCGAGAGCCTTCAGAAGGGATACAGCCCTGCCAACACCTTCGTTTTAGCCTAGTAAGACCCGTTTTGGACTTCTGACTTGCAGAGCTCTAAGATAATAGTTTCATGTTGTTTTAAACCACTTAGTTTGTGGTTGTTTGTTACAGCAGCAAGAGGATACTAATACAAATGCAATGGGGAAGATAAAGGAATGGGGATATAAAATTTTGAACTGGGGAAGGCAGGGGCCAGAGACTGGTTGCAATGTAAAATAAAGTGTTCAGGCAGATTGTATTTTCTAATGATAAGGCTAATATAATATCTTCCATCCCATATACTTTTCTTACAATCCCATATACTTTTCTTACAATATAACTTAGATTGGACAAATCTTTGTTCACCTCCTGGAATCTTGGTGGGCCTATGACCATAGTGAAAATGACTGAGGCTGGATCATAAAATGTGATACAGCTTCCATCTGATGCTCACTGGGATACTTACTTTCGGAATGCAGTCACCATGCTGTGAGGAAGCCCAAGCAGCCACATGGAGAGGCCACATGTAGGTGTTCTTGGTGAGGTGTCAACTGACAGACAGGCAACATCAACTGCCAGACAGGTGAGTGAGTGACATTTCAGACGATTCCAGCTCCCAGGTGCCACATCACTCTCAGACTTTGAATCTTTTCAACTGAGACCTTAGCCAGTATGGAGCAAAGAAAAACCATCCTTACTGTGCCTTTTCTGAATTCCTAACTCACAGAATCCTTAAGCATAATGAAATAATTGTTGTTTTACACCACCAAATGGTTGTTTGTATACCTGTCTGTCTGACTGTCCCAGGCTTTGATTATCCCTTCCTTCTCCCCACCACCACTGTCCACATACCAGCTCATTTAATATGAGTGGGTGTATTTGGCTGGTAGAAATTTATACATTATCAGAAAAAGTTCTATACTCCAAACTGAGAAGATACAAATGCTTGAGAAGGTTAGAAAGAAACTTCCAGAACTGCAATCATATTAGAAAAAGGTGGAGTTGTTTTCAAATTTAGTTCCCGTAAGACATCCATGAAGGAGCCCTGGTGGCACAACAGTTACACACTCCTCTGCTAACTGAAAGGTTGGCAGTTTGAACCCACCCAGCAGCTCCATGGGAGAAAGACCTGGTGATCTGCTCCCATAAAGATTAAAAAAAAAAACCCATGAAGATTAGAGCCTAAGAAATGCAATGGGGCAGTTCTACTCTGTCACTTGGGGTTACTTTGAGTCAAAATTGACTTGATGGCACCTAATAAGGACAAGACATTCATATAGTTTGCTCCTGGTCTATATGAAAATATACATTAGCCTAATGAAATAACGAAAAGACAATAACAAACTCAGCAAATAGAGAATCCTTATTCAACTGCCACATATGGAAGCAACCGTCCAAATTACGGTAAGATCTGGAAATCCCACATTGGTTTCATTATTTATTTGAGAACAAAATCATGGAACACAGAAAAGTCATCCTGGTATGCAAGTTTTGCCCATCACATCTCCTAAATACTATTTGCATGCTTTGTATTTGGATTAAAAGCTGGACCTCGCCGCCCCAGAAAATCAAGTCTCTAAGACCAAAGTAAGCATAAGCTAAGATGATCTCCTCAGTGATACAGATAAATTCTTTGATTTCTTGCCTCGGGTTTTTTTTTTTTTTTTTTTTCCATTTTTTACTTGGAGTCTTTTTGTAGGTGACAGAAAAAATTAGAGTGAAAATAAAAAATTCTACCAGCATCTACCAGTATAAGAGGAGAATTGGACAAACTCTAATATTCCAGCTCTTGTTTCCTCCTATGAAAAGAGATTTGGGAAGCGCTGTTCTCTAAACCCTTGCTCTTCAAAGTGTGTAGATAAAGGACCAGCAGCACCAGCATCACTTGGGGGCTTATTGGAAATGCAGAGATTGAGACCCCACCCCAGATCCACTGAATCAGAATCTGCATTTTAACAAGCTCCCCCAGGTGATGTGTATGCACAGAAAAGTTTGAGACCAAAAACCCATTACCCACTGAGTCAATGGCGACCCTATAGGACAGAGTAGAACTGCCCCATAGGGCTTCCAAAGAACAGCTGGTGAATTCGAGCTGCCGACCTTTTGGTTAGCAGGTAAGCTCTTAACCACTGCACCACCAGGGCTCCAAAGTTTGGGAAGCAGTATTCTAAGAAACTCACCAGTTGAGGCTGAGGGGAGCTTCCAAACTGCTTGTTCAGCTTGGTGTGAGCCTGCATTTGCAAAACCGGTCTTCAAGAGCCATGCAGATGACTGACAGCTTTGAGGACAAGTGCACAATAAGCCCCATATCATTATGAGTAAATGTTCCTCCTTACCCAATAAAAAGATACTGGGCTGCAGGTAGTCCACATAACGACCTTTCAAATTTCTTGACACCAGTCATCTTCTGAGGGACTCCAATGTCTGTGCATATTAAATTAAAAGTCCTGTCTTTGCAAACTGTCAGTTCTTTGCTCTTTACTTTAAAGCCATGCCCAGTAAATGAGGTTATTGGAGAAAACATATCAGGAATAACAAACTATAGACAGAGAGTTAAGGAAATAAGATAAAAGCGTCTTTGAGAAACTTGCCTAATTATTAACTGTGGTATAGTTTCTGTGCTCATTGAAATTCTGTCTTTCATATGTTCTGACAGTGTAGCCAAGAAAGAGAAACAAGAATCTGCTTGGAGACTGTATTCATGAACCCACAGCTGTTGCCTTACCTATAGGGTCGTGCGTAGCGTAGCTTTGTTTTTCTTGTTTTCCAGGTGTTTTCTGAGGATGCATTAAGTAGAATTTCAATGAGTTAGAGAGCTCTATCCAATGTATAAATTAAACTTTAAGCTTCTCAAGACAAGTTCAAGCCAAATTGCTCTTCTTTGCTTATTGGAGGCGGGTACTAAGGAAGCAATGGGAATGACACTTTTTAAGCCAGGAACTCATAAATCAGGTGTTTCCACACTTCTTGAAGTGACACTGGAAAGCCAATTGGAAAACATAATAGCAAAAGACACTGCTCCCAAACTGTCGGCTGACTTTGGAGTGAGTAAAGTGTTTGACAGGAAAGATTGTGTGTGAACATTATTCATTGCACCAAGAGCCATTCAAAGACACCTTCGGAACAAAGATTAATGAAAGAGAATTCTCAGAAAGTAACATAATACAGAGCCTCTTCCTCTGCCCCACCTACTTCTCCTTTGGGATGATCCCGATTTAGCTTGGGACAAGATTTATGATTCTGAAGGTGTGATGAAAGACAATCCATAGTCGACAATGCTGTTACGATGTCAGGGATTCACCTCTGGACGTATGGTTTGACATTTCTTAACCCAATTTGGATGCCCCATTGGTGTTTAAGAGGCCAAGTAGATAGTGCTGATGAAATGGAGAAGCCAGATGCCCAGTGTCACAGCTACCTAGGAAATGAACACCCCGACTTTAATGATCCCTGGTTTGATCTGAGTTTGATGCCCTGCTGGTGCCACTCTCAATCCATCAATTTTTCAAATGCCAGACTCACCTTCTGGACACTGCTATAAACATTCTTTGCCCATCAGATTTGATCATGGGCTGTTTGAAGAGTCAGCACGGAGTTATTAATAAAAAAAAAAAAAAAAGTGAAAAGAAGACCGATTTCATATGTCAGTCTTCAGAGAGACCTTATAAGCAACTTGGATTTTCCTCTGAAATGCAGAATTTAAAAACCTTTCTGAATTTTGTGGCTGAGGCACCAGGTCCCTGGTCACTCCTGGGACCTGCCTCCTTGGATGATGATGTGCTAATGGAAGTCTCCAGATTCTCATAACCAAATGGCGTCCGACTGCCTGCTAGTGCAACAGAGGGGCCTGTTCTGTAGCCAGCAGCAAAGACTATCAACTCTTCAGGCATTTTTCAGACTTTAATCGTATTTTTACTGTGAACCAAACTTGAAAACGCTGCCATTTGGAGTAAATATGTTAACTATTAATTCCTGAAGTTTGTGGTTCCCAACTTTTCTGAGTATTAGGACTTCCTTTTAATAAACTTTTTATTTAGAAATAATTTCAACCTTACAGAAAATTTTCAGGACTAGGAAGAAAACAAAGAACCATACTCTTTACCAGATTTATTTATTATAAACATTTTATTTCCTTTGAATTTGTTCTCTCTTTCTCTCTATATGTATATATGGATACAATATTTATATATATAATATGTTATACTTTAATATTTATTTATTATATGTGTATATATAAAACCAAAAAAAACAAACCCATTGCCATCAAGTTGGTTCCGACTCATACCAACCCTACAGGACAGAGTAAAACTGCCCCACAGGGTTTCCAAGGAGCGCCTGGTGGATTTGAACTGCTGACCTTTTGGTTAGCAGGTGTAGCTCTTAACCACTATGACACTAGGGTTCCCATATGTATATATAGATATATAATATTTTTATGAACCATTCAGAAGTGAGTTATATGTAACATGGAGTCCCTGGGTGGTGCGAATGGTTAACATGGTTGGCTGCTAACTGAAAGTTTGGAGGTTGGAGTCCACAGAGGCACCTTAAAACAAGTTTTTTACTTCCAAAAAACCATTTAAAATCCCATGGGGCACAGTTCTACTCTGACACACATGGGGTCACCATGAGTCAGAATTGACTGGACAGCAACTGGTTTGATTTTGGTGTATCACCATCGCCCTTAACCCCTAAATACAATTTTATATTGAAGTGCCCTGCTATAGATACATTTCAATATCATGAGAGTCATGGCTTGGCAGGTAGGGTTTGGGCTGGATTTCAGTCTCACTTGTGCCACTCATCTGATACCTTCTCGTAGTGTACACCCTAAACTGTAGCCCAGGCTCAATTTCCCTCATCATCCCTGGGGCCATTTTCCATCTGCAGGTGGTTTCCACAATGAAGCTGCACATCTTCGATCTCAGATCTGGTCCTACCTTGGTCTGCAAAGAGCACTGACATCTCCCTTCCTACCACTAGGCCAGGGATGTGGGTTGAGGCTTAGCTTTCAGGAGTCCTGATGTTCTCGTTCTGATGCCGTTGATGTCCCAACAGGTGAGCTGTCGTCTTTACGCTGTCAGGAGTGGTCTCTTGGGCTGCTCGTTCCTGCCTGTCACACCTTTGGTTGCTTCTGGATCCCTTTGTTACCTCACACAAAATCATATACACTCATGGGTTGTACACAGAATCTTTATGATTCTGTTGATTACGGCGCCAGAACAACAGAGGCCTCGGCTACGTTTGTTCCTTGTTGCTCGAGTCGCAGGGTGGTTTACTAAGGTATTAACTTGGGTTTTGTTTTTGCTTCTAAAAAATCCAGCAAGAATGAGTGCCACTTGTCTTTTATTCACTTTATTTTCCTCTCTCACCTTCCTAGAATGGGGCAAGGCCTTTGTACTTCTTGCCTCAGGGGTACTTGTGGAGCTGAAAGCAGTAAGTGCTTGAAACAACCTCTCTTTCTGGCTTTTCTGAAAGTCTTAAGAATACTAAGTGAGTGTGTCCCCAGACAGGGCAGAGAATACAGAGAAACACTAAAAAAGTCAGAGAGAGAGGGTGGACATTCCATTAAGTCAGGAGGGTCCAAGGTCTCTTTTATAGTGCCCAAGGGGAGGTGGCAAGATCTTTAGGGGAAATGTCCTCTATGCCCAGGGACGTGGAACCTCAGGCACTGGAGCCCCAGATCTGTACAGTTCTGTGTTCAAATGTGGTACAGGATGAATAAAGCCTTTGGAATTATTATTTATTTTATTTTTAAAAATTTTCATACACTTGAATGTTTTTTTCTTTTAGCATACAGTTCTATGAAGTTTAACACATGTATGTATTCAAGTCCTTGGTGGCATAAATGGATTACATTTGGCTCCTAATCAAAAGATTGATGGTTTGAATCCATCCAGCAGTGCTAAGGAAGAGAAGTGTGGTGATCTACTTCCTATGGAGCATAGTTCTACTTTGACACATGTGGAATTGCCATGAGTCAGAATCGACCTGAACAGTAACAGAAAAGGTTCATGTAATCAGGGTACAGAACATTTCTATCACCCCCCATATTCCCTCGTGCTATCTCTTTACAGTCAGTCACACCCTGCCCCCACCCATGGTTGCTCCTGGCAACCACTGATTTACTTTCCATCACTCTAATTTTTCTTTTTGAGAATGCCAAATAAATGGATTCCTACAGTACGTATCCTTTTGACTCTGGCTGCTGTCACTCAACATAATGTCTTTGAGATTCATCCAGGTTATTGTGTGTATCAATAGTTCATTTCTTATCCCATTGTATGGGTGTGCCATAGTTTATCTTTTCATCAGTTAAAGGATTTTTAGGTGGTTTTCAGCTTTGACTATGACAAAAAAAAAAAAAAAACCTGCCATGAATATTTGTGTACAAGTTTCTGTGGGAACATAAGGTTTCATTTCTCTAGGGTAAATACTCATGGGTGTGATTTCTGGGTTACATGATATTATGGGTTGAATTGTTTCCCCCCAAAATGTGTGTCAACTTGGCTAGGCCATGGTTCCCAGTGTTGTGTGTTTGTCCTCCATTTTATGCTCTGATGTGATTATCCCATGTGTTGTAAATCCTAACCTCTATGATGTTGAGGCAGTTAGGTTAATGAGGCAGGACACAATCTACTGGATTAGGTTGTATTTTGAGTCAATCTCTTTTGAGATATAAGAGAGAAATGTGAGCAGAGAGAAGAAGGACCTCATTACTGCCGAGCAAGAAGAGCTAGGAGTGGAGCATGTCCTTTTGACTGTGGAGTCTGTGCACTGAGAAGCTCCTAATCCAGGGGAAGATTGATGACAAGGACATTCCCCCAGAGCCAACAGAGAGAGAAAGTCTTCCCCAGGAGCTGGCACCCTGAATTCAGACTTTTAGCCTCTTAAACTGTGAGATAATAAATTTCTGTTTGTTAAAGCCATCCATTTATGGTATTTCTGTTATAGCCTCGCTAGATAACTAAGACATATGGTGTGTGTTTAACTTTATAATAGTGTATTTTTACACAAATAACACGCACCTTCAACATTTGTTTTCCTACCTTGCTCTCCTCACCCTCCATGAGGTATTTTAGTAAGTACACTATGCTAATTTTTTTTTTTTTTTTTTTACCACCGCATGTAAACTAACAAAATGTTTTCCAGAGTGGCTATACCATTTTGTATTCCTACCACCAACAAATGAGTTCTAGTTGCTCCATGTGATAGTTTAATTTTATGTGTTAACTTGGTTAGGCTATGGTGCCTAGTTGTTCGGTCAAACACTAATCCAGATGCTTGTATGAAGTAATTACATATAATTAAATTAGTTGGCCTTAAGTACAAAGCAGATTACCCTCCACAATGTGGACGGGCCTCATGCAATCATTTGAAGGCCTTAAGAGCAAAAAAGGAATTTCCTTAGGGTATGTTTTGCTTCCAGACTATAAATAGACATGTTGCCAGAACTCCTTCACTCTTCACTCTTTCTGTAGCCTGACCTACCAGTTTGAGGACACCCGACTGCAGGAACCTCTAGCCTGTCATCTAGCCTAATCTCTGTCTCCCAGTCTTGCTCTCCCCCCACCTTCCCCCCACCGTGTGTGGACTAACCAGTGACTAGTACAGAGCAGAGATAGCAATGACTTCCCAGATATTTTGTTGCAATGACTTGGGGGCTGCGGAGTGAGGAGGAAAGCCGATAACAACCAAGAATGAAATCTCCTACAAGTCAGCAGATGGGGGCTCTGGGTCAAATATAATATGATTTCAAGAAAATATTAGTAAAGTGACAGTTCTTACAAACCCAGCTGTGGTAGAAATTCATTTCTGTTTCACCCGCCTTATCAATATCTCAAATCCATACACTCATAAGTTTGTACATCTTACCTTGCAGTATGTCATATGCCCAGTTGTATTAGCATCACTTGATTACAAAAACCTTAACAAAGTACTTCAAAAGAGTTCCTCACAGAATTGCTAACACAGGTATGCACCATAATTCTGACTGGGCATACAATATTTCTTTGGAGTAAGAACAATGGAGGGGAAAAAAAAAAACCCTGTAAAGTCAGTAAAGAAAAACATGCCCAGGTGTTAGCATTAACTGAATTAACAAAGGTACAGAATGTGTCTCTTCCCCGTACATACATTCATGTCTCATCTAACATTGGCAGTCAGAAGACATGGGTTCAAGTTCAGCCTCTGTCACTCCCAGCAAGAGACTAGTTAGCAAGTCGTTTAATTTGCCCCTGCACCTCAGTTTTCTTATTTTTAGAATTCAGATACTAAAACTACCCTTGCCCAACCTGCTGCCCCAGATGCTTAAGAAGCACAAATGGGAAAATGTATGTGAAATCACTTTGCGTGGTGTGCGTTGAGTGCCTCACAATATAAAGTTGATTGTTAAATGATTTGTCATTTCTATCTCTTTACACATACAAAGTATACAGTTCTGACCAGTCTATAGGATGTAGACCATAAATTCACTTTTAGAAATCATTAGAATTTTAAAGGCAGTAGATCTTCATCTGATGATATATTCTGGTTAATTTATCTGATATGTTGTGTGCTGCTGAGTCTCTTCTGACTCATAATGACCCAATGGGACAGCATAGAACTGCCCCACAGGGTTTCCTAGGCTGTTCTTTCTCCCACAAAGAGGCTGGTGTGTTTGAACCACTGACTTTTCAGTTAGCAGCCAAGTGCTTAACCATAAAAAAAAAAAATTTTTTTTTTTTTTTAACCATAGCACCACCAAAAAAAACAAAACCCATTGCTGTTGATTCAGACTCAGCAACCCTACGGAACAGAGTAGAACTGTCCCACAGGGCTTTCAAGGCTGTAATCTTTACAGAAGCAGACTGCCATATCAGGGCTCCTTAATTCATCTGATATAGAATCTTTGACTTAACTCCCCCCCCCATTCCCCCATTGACGTTTTGATAATTGTTCTGATATTGTCCTTAGGACACACATGTGAAAATACACCTTGCGATGCATATTCCCAGAAAAACATGCCAGTGAGACATAAAGACCACTTCTATTGGTCCTCAGAGATTAGGTGGTAGATGGGAAGGAAGATGTGTGGTCGTGGAGTAGAAGGAGATGAAGAAGTAAGTTAACAGATAGGTGGGGTAGAAGACATGGCTTCAGTGGATTGATAGGTAAGAAAAGTGGGTAGGTAGAAGGTCGGTAGGTCAAATGCGTTACTGGCCTCATTTCTTTCCCCCTCCCTACATCCATATCCTTTGCTGTGTAACTCTGGGGTTTTTCCTGCTAAAGGCAGTGTGTACTGTCCTGCCCTTGACTTTGCTTTGGTCAGTGCAATTGGGGCAGAGACAACAGTGGGCCAGTTCTGTGGCCTGGCCTGAAGATACCTGTGTGTCTTCACTTGCCCTCAGTGCTTGTGCCATTGCCACTGGGAGAGCTTCCCCAGGTAGCTGGGCTCCTTCAGCCTGGGCCCTACATCAAGGAGCAGTGACATATCATGACCAGTGGACTCATTAGAAAAATGCATATTGTTGTAAGCCACTGAGAATTTGTAGTGCTTGTTTCACTAACTGATACAAACAATCAAGTCTCAAAAGTGCTAAAACAAAAGATGCTAGAATCCAAGTACTCTAATAAGCAAGCCGAACGCCTTTCTTGTTCTGTCCCTAACTGTAAATAAGTGTTCCCTAAATGTGAGTTTCAAGGATTCACTCTACAATCTCCCCCTTCAGGCTCTGAGAATCTCCAGAGAAGGGACATGTGTGTCACATTCCCTACTTCCTGATTCTGAAGCTTCTACCATCAGGCCCCTGAGCAGGTCCCTGGCCCCAAGGCTTTAGGCCCAGAATCTTGAACCCGATGAGGACCTGGGACAGGGGGTGTTTGCTCTGATGCTCTAGCAAGAGAAAAACCCTGGCCTGGGTGATACATACAGGTGCTGGGCTGCTAAACAAAAGGTTGGGAGTCTGAGTCCACCCAGAGGTGTTCGGAAGAAGGGCCTGGTGATTTACTTCCAAAAATCAGTAATTGAAAACCCTGTGGAGCACATTCCTACTTTGACATTAAGGGTGTCCCCATGAGTCAGAGTTGACTCTACAACAACTGTTTTTTGCTTTGCTGACCTCTCAGGGAAATTCAAACGTGACATGTTTTCCTCTCCCTTTTTTCCCTTTCCCAAGCTCTTTATTTCAGACACAGGGGAGGGCTTCCTCCATCAAGCTCACCATCGGTTCCTTTTCCATTAATGCCTCAACAGAGCTGGCTGCCACTTTTTCCTTATTCATTTGGCCTTTAGAAACCAGAGCGCTGAATGTCAATGTCTCCGAGTGGATACTTGTGTGGCTCTTCAGAAAGAGCATGATGGAGCCAGTGAGTCTCAGCTGAAGGGCCCTGTCCCCGTGGGTCCATCTGTATTCCCCAGCATCCCTCCCACTGCTAGTGGTTTTTTAAAGGGTGAGTTTGCTAACCCTGTGTTCTCCTCTACCTCTCATTTGGTGCTTTCCCTTGCCCTTTGGCAGCTTTTCCAGGCAGTGTGACACAATCACTACATTCTTTAAGAGAAGGAGGCAGAGTGATCAATGAAAACTCTGATAAGTTACAGCCTCTCTGAGCTGCACCGTCAGGCTTAAAGGTCACATATTGCCGAGGTCTGGAAGACACAGCACCCAGCCGAAGCCTCATGCATAGTAAGCAAAGCTTCGGATTGCATTCAAACGTAATTGAAGCAGCTGGGAACTTATCTCTGATAAAAGCTGCACCTTTTTATGTGTGTTAAACCTAAGGAGAGTGTTTCAAATCCTCACTGGCTATTTGCCTTGCAGAGCTCTTGTGGGGTAATGGGCCATGAGTTGCCATGAGCTCCTTGGAAGGAAAAGTGTGGTGCGAGTGTAAATGTATTATTATTGCCATTAGGAATGGTGATCTGGGGGGAAGATTAAATGCTAAAGATAAAATCAGGGAAATCTATAAGGGGAATGTGAAACGGAGCCCGTGGAGTTCCACACTTCAATTAAATGAAATGACCACAAAATGCTACATTCTAATCCTGTGTGCATAAATTAACATAAAAACAAAATGACACAAAACTGCCGGCATCAGCAGGAAATTGAGGGGCCATTAGTCATTACAGCTCTGAGCCCCCTTTTGTCATTATTCAGTGCCTAGGAAGTTGACAACCACAAAGTGCTTGCAGTCATTTGTTGGTAAATGTGCGTCCTCCTCCCAGAAGCTGGTTCTCTCTTAGGCTCTTGCTCTAGCTCTTGACCCAGATTCCCCTTTTAATGTGCTACCTGAGCTGGGGCACTGGTCTTCACGGACTGTTGCCTGCAGCAGCTGCAAATGCTCCACAGCGCTTAGGGGCTCTCCAGGATTCTGCAGAGCTCTGGTAATCAGCCAATACTTGATTGATAAAAAGCAAGCCCGAGTCCTGATTCATGCCTGTGCTGCCAACTGGCTCCCATACATGGTGACAGAGGGTTAACCCTGTAGCTCCTGGTATTGGCCTTGACCAGGAGCTGTTTCTGCTTGCCTTTAAACTTCCCAAGAAAGGACTCTGCAAACTAGGATGGCCTGACAGCCCCCGGAGTGCTGTGATAAGTATGAATTGATGTCTTTCGGACTTCTTGTTCTGGGCCATCTGAACAGTGGAACTAACCCCTCAGCACGTAGCCTCCTAAATGGAAGCCTCAGCTCTGTCATTAGACACCCTTCTTACTGTTGGAAGAAAACAATAAGCAGACTGTTTGTTGGAAGTATGGCTTGTCAGCATTGCAGAGTAAGGTAACATGTTGATTTTCAAATCAGCTTTAGACACATGCAGGAATTGCAACTTGAACCCAAGTTGTGTCTAGTACAGGAGATCATATGAGTCCTAGCGTGTCCAGTGAACCATTGGGACAGACCTGAGCAACACCTGTATTTCATGAGGGGCTGAGCTGCCTCCTGAAGATAATTCATCCTAAGGAAGAAGGAGCCAGGCTCCAGAGTGCAGCACGCACAGACTCTTGGCCATTGGAGTGGGCTGATTTGACATGGTGCTGTCCCTCTACTGCTTCCTCACACCCAGGGCCTTGTGTCCGTGTCAGTAACACTAGTTCCCAAGCAGTACTGCTTTGTGACCCTTCTAATGGGTACAATACCAAATACAGAAAGATACCCTTACCCCCTCACCTCCACCCCTGCCATCAACTCCCAGGCAGCTGGGTACCTTTAAGACTTTGGTGCACTACTGAGAAGCAATGGAGGAGGAGCCCTCTGGGATCAAGCTACTTTCCATGTACATATGGGATAATTCTGGAGACTCACAGAAATGTCCCAGAAGCGTGTTTTTGGAAACTGGGGAGCCATGTGAACAGGTGGGTAAGAAGCAATCAATCTGGACTATTTTGCATCCATAGGCTAGTGGGACTTCAGGAATCTAGGATTTGCAGATGTTTAATTCACACGTTCATGTTTACCTATGAATTATTTCGATAAATATTGAGCCCCTGCTCTGCCTGGCACTGTGCTAGGTCCTGAGGTCCCCAAATCTAGTGGTAATGAAGAGATATCAATAACTAACTCTAAAGATGACGATAATGAGGAAGAGGATGATGTTGACAGCTGCCATTTGTTGAGTATCAACTATGTGCCATGCACTGTGCTGGGTATTTAACATATTACTACCAATTTTTGCAAGTGCACCGAAAAAGAAGAAGAAGAAGAAAAAAACCAAACCTTTGCCATTGAGTTGGCTCTGACTCATAGGAACCCCATAGGACGGAGTAGAACTGCCCCATAGAGTTTCTAAGGAGTGGCTAGTGGATTCAAACTGGTGACCTTTTGGTTAGCAGCTGTAGCTCTTAACCATTTTGCCACCAGGATTCCCACAGCAACCTTAAAGCTTATTACATCCATTTTAAAGATGAGGAAATTTGAGACACAGGAAAGGTCATGGGGCTAGTAGATGTCAGAGATAGAACTGTCTGACTCTACAAGCTAAACTCTATCACGTGATAGGTTGCTTAACAGAATAAACACCTACAGTGCAATAGAAGAAGAGGAAAAAGAGAAATTAACGTGACTCTTGGTTGCTGAGAACCAAACAGCAGTTTTCTGATGCGTGCTTTCAGTGTTTGATCATACAATACATGATAACAGTGACTATAACATTTTGCACCTATGTGTGTACCACTTAATAGTCCCTCATCATTTTTCTCCAGAAAGAAAGGAAGCAGAATCCTAGAAGTATCAGAATATTGAGCATTTCTTAGTACCTGAAAGAGTGATTATTCCTAGTGGTGGTGGCTGAACGATGCCTGAGACTCCATTTTGTTCTCCCTAGGACGACTCAGGGAACCCTGGTGGCGTACTGGTTAAGTGCTACGGCTGCTAACCAAAGGGTCAGCAATTTGAATTTGCCAAGGCGCTCCTTGGAAACTCTATGGGGCAGTTCTACCCTGTCCGATAGGGTCGCTGGGAGTTGGAATCGACTCCACGGCACTGGGTTTGGGTTTTTTGGGGGGTTAGCAGCATCTAGCACTGCGGACGTTGCATGTTCAATACACATTTGCTGAATTCAATTTTTCTGATAAAAGATAACACGTTTATTAGTTACAGGAATGCCTTTCTTCAAGGGGGGTTAAAAAAAAAAGGCACTCAATTGTCTGAATAAAAGTTGTGAAGTTTCCTGGGTGTTTTTGTATTTCTAAGATTGTCTAAATTAATATGGAAAACTTCTGGCAAAGAGAATGCAGAAATGAGGAGAAGCTGATAGTTACAGTGTGAGAAGTTAATTAAAGTTCAGCCTGGAAGGAAGAAGACATTGCATCTCTGACAAGATAATATGAGCCTATAGGAAAATGACTCTATACACAACCTTTCAGGAAAACATTTATTTCATCACATGAGGCACACGTGTGTGCCTACTAGCAACTGACTCAATCTTGTCAGGAGAAAAATAAAATGTTCTTTTACTAATAGGCACTACTTTATTACTGTCCCAAAGATAAACTCAGTCTATGACCGGAAAGTCAGATGCATAAATAGCCCACTTAAGATTTGAGAATTGTGAAGAAAATATTCCATCACGCTAAAAAACCTATTCAATAACATCTAGCCCTAAAGAAATACAATTTCTGAAGTTTGTTTATTGCTACAATGTTATAGTAGATATGAACTATGCCTCCAAATTATTTGCTTTCTAAGAAACAAAAATCTATCCCTCTAATGTTATTACAGAATGCTCTAGACAAATACATGCCCTTTCATGTAATTTTGTCTAGGCAAATCAGCTGAATTTTATGCTGTCATTTTTCCCAGGCAAAGCTCACATTATTACCATATGACTACAGCCAGCAAACAGTTCTACAGTTATTTCATATCCTCACAGAATCTTCCCCCCAAATGTCAATGTCGTTCAAATGCGTTCCATACGAACAACATTCAAAGGAACAGTTTTATAATACTGCCACCCGCCCATTTCCCGCTCCAAAAAAAAAAAAAAAAATTCTTATAAAAAGAAACACAGAGTTTTTCTGGCAAGAACTTAAAAATATCTGATTTAAGTGCTTAATTCTAGCATGTGGAGCAGAGCAGAGCAGAGCAGAGCAGAGCAGAGCAGAGCAGAGCAGAGCAGAGCACTTGAGCTGTGAAAGACAATGGCGTGTTTTTATTGTAGACCCTACTCTGCCTTGCTATGAATTCATGCTTCATTGTGCATCCTACCTCAGATTCCATTTCCCAGTGCAACCGCAGTCCCCAACAAAAGCTCAGTGAGGGACCTACTCCTTTCCTCTCAATATACATCCTCTGCCCCTAGTAATTTTAATGTAACTTTCACGATAGTAACAATATTCATAAATTCAAAAGATACCCACTGCCACTTTCAAGCTATTCCACTTCATTAATTTTAAACAAGGTATGGCTATTTGGGCAGAAGAAAAAAAATTTTGTTTCAACAACTTTCTTTTCAAACAGACCAGCAAACACATATTGTTGGGTTATAATTTCAATTACTTTTAAGCCCGCTTCTCCTGCAGATAATTTGCTTTTCATATCTTTATAAAATGATGTAATCAACTCATTTAAATGTGTTTTCTAGAGTGTAAAGACCCATGGAACCTAGTATCTTATAGGGCCACTAGGCCCCATATTCTTGAATGTGTTAGGTTGAGGGGTCAGTGAAGGTGGATGCCATGTTTGTCTCATCTGCTAGTTACACCACTAGTGTGACCCTTTCTGAAGGCCCTTGGCCTCCTGTCTGCCCTCACGTCCATTCTATGCTCTGCTCTGTGTATGCTTGTGTGGAGGGAGGGTGTGAGGTGAGCACAGAGAAGCCAGGAAGCTACTGTGGCTCCTTTTCTGTCTACCCAGGATGTGTTCCGCAGTGATTGCTCCGCAGCCGCACTGTGGTTCCTGAACTCTGGCAACACTACCTCCTCCTCCTGTGCCTCCAGGTGAGGGGTGGTAGTGACTTCCTCCTATTGCTAAGCTCTAGGGTGTCTCACATCCCAATTGGCGTTTCAACCCATCTTTCACTTTGTATGAAGCTCTTGGGTGATGTGAAAGATGAACACACTTGGTTGCTAACCCAAAAGTTGGTGGTTCTAGTCCACCCAGAGGTGCCTTGGAAGAAGGTTCTGGAGATCTACTTCTGAAAAACCAGCCGTTGAAAACCCTGTGGAGCACAGTTCTACTCTGACACGCATGCGGTTGCTATGAGTCCAAGACGACTTGATGGAAACTATTCGGTTTTTATCACATGTATAACCAGTTCCTTGTAATTAAATGATCACTGTTCTATTTTTTAGCCAGACCTTGAAAAAAAATACTGGTTGAATGAATGAACCTGGTAGGATCTATTGCTGCTGGACATTGTCGTTTGGGTGGCCCAGTAGATCTCAGGTGCCAGCTCCCTGCTGCTTACTGCCAGGATTTTATATGTTCTGCGAGTGTGGCCACCAGACCAGCAGCATCAGCATCTCCTGAGAATTTGTTAGAAATGCTAATTCCCAGGCACCACACCAGGCTTTATGAATCAGAAACTCTGGGCAATCTGATGTTTACAAAAGAAGCAATGTCCTACAGACCTCAGGATCCCTGTCTCAGAGCTGGAGAACTCCGAGCCCAGCCCTATCAGCGCCTTTGCAGGAGGCCTAAATGTTCACTAAATGAGACCATCCCAGCTTCTAAGTGACACCAATTAATGCTGCAAGTAAAACACTACACTACAGCATATTGATGAAACTCATTAAGTGAGAATTCTCTTTTACTAACTCCAATTAATTCTTCCCAATTATCAGCTGAACTTCAATTGAATAGCTTTTCATTTTGACCTGAAATTATCCTTTTCAGACAGGTTAATTTAGCAAGGCTGACAACATTCAGAGTTTAAGAACCTTCGCTTAGATTAATGTATAGTCCCACATCTTAAATCTGTGACTAAAAGTGGAAATGATGAGGTCGCTTTCCAGGTCACTATAGCAAGTCAGCAGAAAGGTGGTTTCAAAGTTTCTA
The DNA here is from genome assembly GCF_030014295.1 of Loxodonta africana. Lineage (NCBI taxonomy): Eukaryota > Metazoa > Chordata > Mammalia > Proboscidea > Elephantidae > Loxodonta > Loxodonta africana. The sequence continues at coordinate 46,190,381 of NC_087347.1, forward strand.
GAGCTGTTATGAGGAAATTTTAATATTAAAATTTTATATTAAAATATCACTGAGCCCCTGGCCATGTGCCGGGCATTGTGCTTTCTCTCTTAATAATAATAATTACATTTATCCTTACATATGTTATGTAATTTATTCTCCCCAACAGAACTAGAAGGTGGTCAGTTGCATCCCCGTTTTACAGATGAGGAAACAGAGTCAGAGAAGTTAAGTGGTAACCAAAGGTCATGTGGTGGGTGTAATCAGAACTTAAAGAGCATTCTCTGTGCTGCACCACTTGAATATCCTTTATTTGCCAGGGCCCATTGTGTGCTTGACTCTCTGATGGGCGCTGGGGATAACAGTGATGAGACAGACCCAGTCCTGGACCCTCCTTTCTCCATTAAGTTTTTAACAAGTGGGACAAGGAAGCATAAAACAAGTAAAGAAACAAATAAATGTAATTATTTTGAGTAGTAGTGAGTGCCATGGAGGAAGCAAGCACGGAACTGAGATGCAGATCGTGGAAAGAATGACTTACCTCAGATAGGTGGACAGGGAAGATCTCTGTGAGGAGGGAATATTTAGGCTGAGATCTAAAGGATGAGCAGGAGGCAGCCATGAGGAGCAAGGGGAAGATAAGCAGGCCGAGAGAAGAACAAGTGCAAGATGTCTTTAGTAGGGAAAGAACTTGGGGGCATTTGTGAAACTGAGAGGACAGTAGGGCTGGAGGCTAAGGAGAGAGGTTGTGAGGTTAGGAAGCAAATTATAGCCTTACAATAAACCCAGGTAAGAAGATTAGGTATTTTTCAAATGCAGTGAGAATCCATTGAAGGCTGTGACAGGCTGTCTTGTGCTTTGGGAAGTTCTCCTTTGCTGTTTGGTGGAGAATGGATTGTACTGGGCCAAGACGGGAAGCAGAGAGATCTTTAGGAAGGTGTTATAGTAATTAAGGCAAAAGATGATAGTGATTCAATCTAGGAAGATGGCTATGGAAATGCAGATAAATGTACGGGTTTGGGACATGAGTTTGGGGTAGCACACCCATTATTGTTGTTTAATTTGGGCTAGGATGCCCAAATGGGGTCAAATGACATTGAGTATGGCAACTCATGGAGAAGGACTTGCCTTGGGGTTGAGAGTAGGACAGTTATAAAACACTTTCTACTGCAAACACTATCATAGTCCAGCATCTTTTGCTCTAAAAACGAAAGAATTCCTCTTAAACTTTTCATTTGGATTTATCAAACCTTGCCTGATATACATGGGTCAACATGAGTCGGAATCAACTGGATGGCAACCAGTTTTTTTGGTTTTTCAAGATATGGGGGAACAGTTTGGGATTTAGGCATCAGAGTTCAGGATGGCCTAGAGTGAAGGGTGAGAGGGATTTGGATGGCATTTGGATAGAGAAAAATGTGGGCATGTTGGGGACTGGTTGGTGTGAAGAGTTGCGTTAGATAGAACTTTTCACCTGCTTAAACCAGCAAATTATTCCGTCTGTATTTGTAGCATTGGCCCAGTCAAGAACTGCCTTGCAGATCAGCCTAAAGGACCTATCAACCCAGAAAACCCTATTACAGACCTTATGTCCATCTAAATGAAAGGACGTGGAAATAAACTTGCACTGTGTGGGCAGAAAGGTAATTCCAAGTGTCCTCCTTTCAACTGGATCGCAGTGTTTGCTCCAGGAGAAACAGAATCCTTCATACCTAATAAACTGGGGGAGGGGGGATTTTGGTGTAGAATTTTCTGAGTCACAATAGGGATATGCAGGAAGTTTACACTGGCCTGCTTGGAGGCATTATTTAACTGCTACATTTTATTCCACGACTCAACACAATGCTGTCTGTGCCATGAATTTCATGGGGCTTCAGGCAAAATGTTACAGCAATTCATAGTTCGTGCCCTGAAGGTTACCATGACATGCTCCCTCTCACACTGAGGCAGACACCACAGCTCCAGCCCTGGGTTTCTCTAATTTTGACTACACCAGAGCTCTGTTATTAGGTAAAGAGGTAGCAGCTGTGGTAATCAGATCTTAATTAAAACAAAGCCATATAAAGCTAGCTAACAGGCACCGCCACCCTAATTTTGGTTTGTTGTCTAAAACTGTTTTATCTCGAGATCATTCATTTACCATAATCATTTCCTCGTTCTGAGATGAAATTTCCACTCAGTTTGTAATGGTGCTCTCTCTCTTACACCTCCCAGTCAACATCACAACCCAATGATATTTCCAGAAACAAGCATTCACTAAAGGAAAATATTTTATATTTTATAAACAATACCTTCCGTATTTCCAGAAGTGTCTTAATGACTTTCTTCACATACTGTCCATTAATATCTCCAAGTCTAATCTATACAACCTCCAAAACAGAGGGATGAGTATAAAATGACTACAGTTGCTACAATTTTTGCCCCAGTCAGAGCTTCCTGACAAACAGAATGTGTGCCATTGTTCCAGCACCAAGAAAAAAAAATCTAAGTGCCTCAAGATTCAGTTTCAACAAAGTCCAGTTCTCACTCTCCAGGAGTGAAAGAAAATATCTCTATTGATTTCTGACATAAACAACTGGATCAAAGAGCTTGCTGTTTTTGTTCAAGGTCCTTCTCTCTCTCTTTCGTTTGTTATTATGTCCTTCTTTGCTTTACTTGCCTTTGATTGGCTTGTTAGAAATGAACTTACCCTTACATCTTTTGTTGTGAGAAAAATTCTCCTCTGTAGAATTTTAGGGTTTTAAGAAAGTGTAGTCAGTCTACGTGTGGGTGCTGTTTGAGCTGGCTGTGGCATCGTCCAGATGTTCTCATGAGTTCTTGGCACTGGATGCCGGCTACGTGGCCAGAGCCCTGGCTTGGGCTCACTGCTTCAATTACTGAAGGGCTGGATACTGTTATTGGTGATAGTGCAGCTGGCAGCCTCTTAACCAAGTGTAGGAAAAACTGTGGGAACGAAACACTGGTATTTTGCCTTTTCACGGTGGATACGATGTTTTAGGATATCTTATTTATTACAATTTCACAAAGCCTGAGTTGTCTCTTAGGTTTCGTGAATATGTTTCATTTATTTGTTTCACTATTCATTCATTCACTCATTCATTTTTAAAAAATTAAGATACAATTCATATACCATAAAATTCATTCTTTTAAAGTATACAATCTAGTGATTTTTAGTATATTTCCACAAAGTTGTACAACCATCATCACCATCTAATTCCAGAACATTTCCATTACCCTAGTAAGAAACCCCATACCCATTGACAGGCACTCCCCATTTCCCCTTTCTCCCTACCCCTGGCAATCACAAATATACTTTCTGCCTCTATAGATTTGCCTATTCTGGACATTACGGATAAATGGAATCATACGCTATGTGGCCTTTTGTGTCTGGCTTCTTTCGTTTACCATAATGTTTTCAAGGTTCATACATGTTGTAGCCTATTTACTTTCCTAATGATGAGTTTTCATAAATAAAAATTAAAAAACCAGTTGCTGTCACGTCAATTCTTAGTCATAACTACCCTATAAGACAGCATAGAGCTGCCCCATAGGGTTTCTAAGGCCGTAATCTTTATGGAAGCAGATTGCCACATCTTTCTCCTGCAGGGCAGCTGGTGGGTTCAAACCACTAACCTTTGGTTAGCAGCCAAGCACTTAACAATTGCACCACAAGGGCTTCTCTTTTGATGAATAGTAGTTATTAATTTTAACAAAGTCCAATTTATCAATTTATTATTTTTATCATTAGTGCTTTTTTGTTAAGAAATCTTAGCCTATCTCAAGTTCATGAAGATATTCTTCCTATGTTTTCTTCTAAAAGCTTGATTGTTTAGTTTTTACATTTAGGTCTATGATCCATCTTGAATTAATTTTAGTGTATGGTGTGAGGTAAGGGCCAAGATTCACTTTTTTTTCCATACAGATATTCAGTTTCTCAAGCCCCATTTTATCAAAAGACAATCTTCTTCACTAAATTGCAGTGTTACCTTTGTCATTAATCAAGTGACTGTATATGTATGGGTTTATTTCTAAACTCTATTCTGTTCTGACAGTCTGTTTGTCTATCCTTGCATCAATACTATACTGTCTAATTACTGTAGCTTTATAAAATAGTGAGTCTTAAAATTTGATAGTGTAGGCCTTCCAACTTTTTCCCCTTCCAAATTATCTTGCCTCTTTTGGGTTCTTTGCATTTCCACATAAATTTTAGAATCAACTTGTCAGTTTACACACACACACAATGGGATTTTGATTGTGGTTGTGCAGAATCTGAAGATCAGTTTTTGAGAGAACAGACATTCTAAGAATATTGAGTGCTCCAAACCATAAACCTGAAATATCTCTCAATATATACTGAAATATTCCTTAATTTCCATTCCCCATGTCTTGTGGTTTTTAGCAACATTTTCAAAATGAAATAAAAATTACAATCTACAATAACATCAGAAAATCCAATACCTAGAATAAATCTAAGGCAACCTGTAAGACCTTATCCTTTCTGGTAGATGGATAATACTATAAGCAACCTCAGCAAATGCTTTTCTAACACATCTTTTTTTTTGGGAAGGATTTGCAGATTTGTCTCAGAGGGTTTATCCAAATGCAGTATCTATAAATACGTTAATGGTGACAATTACAGAATTACTTTATTGATAAATATTAAATCGGATTCATATTTACTTGACCTTCTTTAGGGGAGTTGACAGCATACGTAAATTGGGTTGAAAACTACATGTCTTTTTAGAAAAATCCGTATAAGGTAGGAAATAATGGGATTGTTGCTTTGTTAATGAAAATGTTTTTTTTTGTACTTAGACTTTTTAGCTCTCCCTCTTTAATACTGAGGCCACCTGGGTGGTGCAAATGGTTAAGTGCTCAGCTACTAACTGAAAGATTGGCAGTTTGAGTTCACTCAGAGGTACCTCAGAAGAAAGGCCTGGCAATCTACTTCCAAATGGTCATAGCCATTAAAAACCCTTTAGTTTTACTCTGAAACACACGGGGTCGCCATGAGTAGGAGTCAATTTGATGGCAACTGGTTTAGTTTAGTTTTTCCCCAACCCCTTGGTTTCTGAACCTTCTTACTTTTCCAGATAGTGACTCTAATATCAACAAACTTCTGGATAACTATTATTTATTCTTATTAATTTAATACTTGTTATGTTTTTAATAGTGTTATTTTTAAAAAGCACTCTTATGATTATTATCTATTTAACACTTGAAACAATTCTGTGAGTATAATACGGCAAATATTATCTCCATTTTACGGAAGATGAAACTGAGGGCAGAGGTTAAGCATCTTGTCCAAGCTCACGCAGCTGATTACTGAAAGATCTAGAGCTTCTAACCAGTTCTCCTCGTGGCAGTAGGGTTATCATCGCTTGTAGCAACAGCATTTTATGTTGTTATTGTGGTTGTTCCTAAAATAGAGCAAAAGGTAGAAAGATAATTGCCTCAATACTATACTTCACTTTTAAATCCATAGCTTAATTCAGTACTGACTTCACAATACAGAAAATTAGATCCCGAGAAAAAGATATGCTCTTAGGAAGGAGTCCAATTTTTTCTATTGATAAAAATTAATGAGATAAAACTATTTTAAAGCTGCTTTAAGATGCAGTGGAAGTAGAGCAGCTTTGAAATTCCTTTTCGTACTTACTTAAAAGTGAAACAAAAACCTATTGCTGACAAAGTGCTGGCGAAGCTGGTACAGTCACACCCAGGAGCAGGCACAGCACATCGTTGCTATTTTCACAGAACACAGTTTGGATACACGAATCAAAAGAGCCAGAAAAGGCATTCAGGCATTCATACCATTTAGCCCAAACATCTCATTCCAGAGAATGTATTCTGAAGACATGATTCAGTTAATACTGATTTCAAAAAAGTCAAAACAGGATTCTTTATTAGAATTTTATAACTACTACAATTGCGCAACATCAACAAATGTGTATTCAGAGTCAAAGAACCCATAAATGTATTGTTGCTGGGAGCCCTGAAGCTGCAACCCCATGTGACAGAGTAGAATTGCCCCAGACGATTTTCTTGGCTTAATCCTTACAGTAACAGATCACCAAACAGGTCTTTCTCCGGCAGAACAGCTGGGTGGGTTCAAGTTGCCAAACCTTAGTTCGCAGCGGAGCATTTAACTGCTTGTGCCTCCAGGGCTCCTTAAGTCAAGCTCCTTCCTTCTGTAGACTTCAAAAATCAGCAGTCTTTATGTAAGGGATACTGGCTTTACTTCAGTGTTGAACACCATGGAGCTCCACGCTGAATCTGAAGCTCTCAGGCTATGCACATGCTGGAGTGACTTGGCTTGTGGCTGGGAAGACTATTGTTTGGCACTGTTGCTCCTCTTCTTCGTGACCAAATATTTAATTTCCTATGTCTTCTATTCAGCTGCCCTTTTCACCCAAATAATACATAAGACCAGAGGAATTCACTAGCCTATATAAGGCTAGCATCACAAAGCAAAACTGTAAAGCGACTGCAAATGTCAAGTAGCAGCGGCTCTTGTATATTGTCCCCTCTCATGCTTTCTAGCCCATCTCCAGGGACTCCATCTGCAATGAGAAAGGGAAGACCTTGAGGCTTTGGCCAGAGTCTGTTGAGAACCTCACTAACTAATATACCACCACAGCAGACCACGAACTTTCAGCACCACAGGGAAAAAGGGAGAAACAGTTCAAGGCCTTCCTCTATTGCAAGCATGGCCTGACATGTAGAAATGCGTTACAGAAAAGAAAACTACCTTAAAAGGTAAGCTACAAAAAAATAAAGCTGGTTCAAGTTTCAGATATTTTCCGGTATCAAATTGGAATATTAGTATTTCCCCTGGATCTATAAGGTACACGTACTTGTTGTTGTTAGCTGCCCTCAAGTCGGCAACCTTATGTTCAACTGCACAAAATGTTTCCCAGTCTTACGTTGTCCTCATAATCACCAGCATAAGTCCATCACTGTGGTTATTACACCAATCCATCTTACTGAGGGTCTCACATGACCTCGTTGGCCGTCCATTTCACCAAACGTGATGATCCCTCTAGATGACATGTTCAAAGCAAGCAAGTCAATGTTCTATTGTGATACATAAGATTTTCATCAGCTAATTTTCAGAAGTAGACTGTCAGGCCTTTCTTCCTAGTCTGTCCTAGTCTGGAAGCTCCATTAAAACCTGTCCACCATGGGTGACCCTGCTGGCATTTGAAACACCAGTGGCATAGCTTCCAGGATCACAACAGCAACGCACAACCCACCACAGTACAACAAACTGACGGGTGGTGGGTGTGCACTTACATGTATTTAAACAAATACTTTGATTGTTCTAGCTCCTCAGGACTGGGCAATTGAGTGCAAACAGCTTGGAAAGGATCCCTCCATGGCTTTCAGGTTCTTTATCACTTATGTGCATTTTTCATGATTCTTCAGTCCCAAAGCCATGCGGCGGTGTTCATATCCACAGCCTGCTTGTATTTCGGTGTTCATATCCACAGCCTGCTTGTATTTTCCTGCTGTCCCCCTCCCTTTTTCAATCCCACTCTTGGAATTTAGTCTAACTGGAAGGATTAAGAAAAGAAAAACATAGCTCTGTGCTGAGCTCATTTTTCCATATGTTACATTATAGCCAGAAGCCAGCAAGCTTTCAAAAGACTAGACCTGAATTCTGTTGTACTACAGCGTATGTCCAAAAGAGACAGAGGTGAGAGACCCAAACACCACAGGTTCCAAGTCTTAATCAATCACATTTTGCTCTCTAGAGTAACCAGTTTATTTCACATTTCAATCTAAGATGACTCTCAGGGGGCACAATTGTTCCATATACTTTAAGAGAAGCCCATTGTTTCCCAAGGGCTTAATAATCGCACAGTGGCAAAAGGTCTTTCAGAGTATTATATGACCTTTCTTAAAGCATTTATTTCCAATTCTGAGGTAATGAAAAAAATGAAAGGGATCTGAAAAGGATGTTTCTCAAGTAAGGAGGCGGGAAAGAAGTAGGTAACTCTCTTTAGTCTTTGTGTCTTACTCCTTTCCGTGGGCTTAGGATATTCTGAGTACATTCTGCACCCCAAATTGCTACACATTGTTTGTAGTTTGTGGATAATCCATGATTAAAAAAAAAAAAAAAAAAGATAGCTTTAAGGCATTCTACATCAACTAGGCCTCAAATGGGAAGCAAAAGAGGAAAAAGAATTCAGCACTTTGGAACATGCCTTATTTACTGTAGACTTATGAGGCAATATGATTGTGCTGTTTGCTCAGGGAACCAAGAAAAATCTAGAAGCCTGAAATGAGATACATTTAAATGGGAGCTTGTACTGGCACTCTTTTTCATCACCGTGGCTTAAGTGTCCACAGAGTGCTGAGCACTGAAAAAAACCTATAAAGCATGTCATCTCTCTCCTCAAACACTCACAGGGAGAAAGGCAGTTTAGCAGAGAACAGTAAAGAATGTGTACATAGTTCATGGAAAGTATATGCTCAAAGTGGTAGTTTCAGGAAATAGAATGTGTGGTGGGGGGAGAGTTACGTATGTGTTTGTGGAGGTGAGAATGAGGGAAAGGGGACAGGACAGACTCTAGAGATATTATCAAGATCATCAACCCCTTTCACTGACCCACCATGGATCTACCTAGGGTAGATTTTAGGAACAGGGAGAATATGAAAAAGAAAACTAGAATAAGAGAATGCCACAGCTGAAAAGAATGTTAAAGATGATCGCTACATGCTATAAGTTGAAAACTCACTGACAAAGTGTTGTTACTAGGTATCATGGAGTTGGTTCCAACTCATAGGGACCCTATGTACAACAGTGTGAAACACTGCCCAGTCCTGCGCCATCCTCACAATTGTTGTCATGCTCGAGCCCATTGTTGCAGCCACTGTGTCAGTCCATCTCATTGAGGGTCTTCTTCTTTTTTGCTGACCCTCTACCAAGCATGATGTCTTTCTCCAGGCCCCTCCTGATAACATGTCCAAATATATGAGACAAAGTCTTAGCATTCTCAGTTCTAAGGAGCATTCTGGCTGTCCTTCTTCCAAGACAGATTTGGTCGTTCTTCTAGCAGTCCATGGCATATTCGATATTCTTTGCGAACACAACAATTCAAAGGTATCAATTCTTCTTCAGTCTTCCTTATTCACTCTCCAGCTTTCGTATGCATATGAGCCAATTGAAAATAACATGGCTTGCTTCAGGCACACCTTACTCCTCAAAGTGACATCTTTGTTTTTCAACACTTTAAAGAGGTCTTTTGAATCAGATTTGTCCAATGTAATACGTCGTTTGATTTCTTGACTACCGCTTCTATGGGCATAGATTGTGGATCCAAGTAAAATGAAATCCTTGATAACGTCAATCTTTTCTCCGTTTATCATGACATTGCTTATTGGTCCAGTTGAGAGGATTTTCTTTTCCTTTATGTTGAAGTGTAATCCATACCGAAGGCTGTAGTCTTTGATCTTCATCAGTAAGTGCTTCAAGTCCTCACTTTCAGCAAGCAGGGTTGTGTCATCAGTGTATCGGCATTCAACCATTTCCGAAGGCAGCATATGATCAAGAACCAGTGGGACTGAAGGAAGAAGTCCAAGCTGCACTGAAAGCATTGGAGAAAAACAAGGCTCCAGGAATTGACAGCATATCAACTGAGATGTTTCAGCCAACGAATACAATACTGGAAGTGCTCACTCGTTTATGCCAAGAAATTTGGAAGACACTACTTGGCCAACCGAGTGGAAGAGATTCATATTTGTGCCCTTTCCAAAGAAAAGTGATCTAACAGAATGCGGAAGTTATCAAATAATATCATTAATATCACAGGCAAGCAAAATTTTGCTGAAGATAATTCAAAAATGGTAGCCACGGTACACTGACAAATTAGACCTGTATTTATTTGGTTTGGCAGGCTTGGTGTGTTTAACAAAGTTAGAATTTGAATGTCTTTAGGCTGGAAGAAATCCCACATTTAGGACAGTTTCTAACCCTTTCTATGGACTTACACCTAACATGCTTCATTTTTTCTATTCCTTGGCTGATCTCTGAAAGTATTTGAGTTAATGACCCCAAACAGTTTCATTTTTCAGGTGAGGAAATCAAGGCCTGCAGGAGTTGAGAGTTAATCTTACCAAGGCCGTGCAGCTACTCTTGGCAGAGGTAGTGCTAGAACCTACGTTTCCTAGCTGCCATCTCAAAAAACAAATAAAAATGACAACTGCTTTTCATTTTGTGCTGGGCACCATGCTGGGTGCTTTCTGTATGTTATTTTACTTAATTCTCACAACAACCTTAGGAGATAGGTCCTGATTATTATTCCCATTTTACGGTCAGAGGAAACTGAAATTCAGAGAAGTGAAGAAAATTGCCTCAGATCACAAAGTGATGAAGTCTGTTGGCAAAGCCTTTCTCTCCTATCTCTTGTGCTTCCTGTTTTCTAAACTACACGTTGAGGAGAGGATGTTGGATGGCTTCATTGCTGGTTTTTGGAGGATGGTTTTGAAGAGGCCAGATTAAGTAAAGCAGCAGGTTTATCTACTAATACTGAAAACTAGGTGGAATATTTGCTCAAATAAAAAAGTTCGGTAACGTTCCTATCTTTGTACAAATTGACTGTAAGAGCTATAACCAAAACCAAACCAAACCCATTGCCGTGGAGTCAATTTGGACTCATAGCAGCCATACAGGACAGAGTAGAACTGCTCCATAGAGGTTCCCAGGAGCGGCTGGTAGATTTGGTGAATTCAAACCTTTTGGTAGCTGTAGCTCTTAACTACTGCTGCCACCGGGGCTCCGTAAGAGCTATAAAATGCCCTAAACTTGCCCCAATTTTAAGTAAATTATGAGTGCAAATGGGTACGTTTACTATGATTTAGAAAAATAATTTGTAATCTATTCTTGAAGCCCCAGCTATGATTTTGATTGCAAATAAAAATTCTGGTTTGATTTTTGCCTCTTGAAATGACTTGAGGCATTTGTTTGACTATTGGGGGATTTGCCATAATCTTATGATTTCCTTTTCTTTGGTGACAGTACAAGCTGGTTTTAGATTTCAAAGAGAGAGAAGTGATAGAGTAATTTTTGTAGTGTTTTTAAAAAGAGCTTTGTTAAATTTGTAACTCAAATGAATATATAAATGGTTCTCACTTTATGCAATAAGTGAGTCCTAAGAGGTTGTAATTACATCTTTTTTCGGGGAGCAGTGAATCCAATTTCACAATGCAGCATGCCAGCTATTAGAAAGACAGTGATCCACAAATCCTTTTGTGAAACAAAGAATCATTTTGAAACACAAACGATCAACCACCAACGTATCCGTTTTACCAGTTACAATTTTAGCACAGTACGTTTTCTTAAAAATCAAGCACAACTACAAAGAAATCTTGAATATTAAAACTTTTCCTAGATGACATTATCATGCACAGCATAAATGTCTTCCAAATCTTGACATTAATGTGTGACATTTATAAGCAACCAAAATAGCGAAAGAAATGTACATTCGGGACTGGTTTCCCTGAATTGATAGATAATAGCCAGGGAGTATTGATTTTTACTTGTTCATTTCTTTTTCATTCTTCACCATATGCTTCAAAGGGGTCAATTCTGAGCCATTTACTCTTTCACTTCAAAAATTAGATCTTTGAAACCCAGGAGAATCTCATTCTCTCCCGTTTCCTCTGAGATAAAACACTAAAGGGCTGAAGTCTTAGGTGAACCAGAGAATCCTTTGTTTCTTCGACGCTTTGTGAAAGGAAGGAAGAGTGTAAAGTTCATATCAGAGAGAGCAAGCTCTAATGAGATATTTAGACTCAACTCACAAATTGGAGAAGGGGATCAGAATTTGGGATTAATCCCATCTTTTTGTCACTTAGCGCTTGAATTGTGTGGGTTAATATAACCTCCCCCACAGCATCTCTGGGCTCTCACAAAGGTACAGAGCCACTTACACTCGGAGTGTGGGACTTGTACTCTGCCCGCTGGTGGTATGTAGAGGTTGTATGACAGCACAGTGAAGTAAATTTAGAATCCAGGGGCCCAGTTTCTAACCGAAGCCATGTGACATTGGACAACTCCTTTGCATCTCTATTTTGCCATGAATAGTAACGATATTTGCTCTATCTCCATTTGGAGGCTATTGGAAGTATCAAAGGAGGAAACACATGAAAGGGCTTTCAACACCACAGAAAGAGAAATGGGAAAAGACACGTAAGTACTATTGGACCCCATGGGTTGGGCTGTCTTGCAAGCTGAGTGGAAAGGAGGCTGAGAGGTTTCTTCCCAGCAACAGTCCCTAGAGCCTAACGTTTCTGGTACAGGTTGAGGGGATGCAGGAACACTGCAATGTGGTTCCCAGGAGAAGTGAAGAAAGCCCTTGAGGGACAAGCAATAAAGGGGTCTCTACTTGCCATTCTTCCTCTGTCCTTGGCTATAATCTTTGACTAGAAAGACCATATTTAATATTCAGGACTGGAAGATGGGAGAATGAACTGTTCTTCAGATGTGTACAACCATTCCACACCCCTCCGGAATGTCTTTTGGCGAACACATCCTGCCGTAGCCCCATATAGAATCAAGGCTTTGTAGTTAATCTTTTCTTCCTTTCTTTCCCTCCTCCTCTGCCTCTTTCTTTGTCACATTTGAGTCTTATATTTTCTTTTTCATCTACGATCTTCATTGTACAATATGACATACACTGAGGAAAGTGCATAGAACATTTACACGCAGTGTAACAATTCTAAAGAAATCCCTTTCTAAGTGAAGAAATGGAACATTGCCACACAGCCAGAAGCTCCCAGTCTGCCCTTTATAAATCTCAGGTCCTTCTCCTCCACTACCGCCTCCAAAAAAGAAACAAACCAGTTGCTGAGTTGATTTCAACCCGTGATGACCCCATACATGGTGTGCAGGATAGAACTGCACTGCTTAGGGTTTTCAAGGCTGTGGCCTTTCTGAAGCAGATTGCCAGGCCTTTCTCCTGAGGATTCCAACTGCCAGTCTTTCAGTTAGTAATGGAGTGCTTAACTGTTTGCACCACCCAGGGACTTCTCCCCTAGATGTAACCTTATCCTGGCCTTTTTGATAATTTTCTCTTTAAAAATATTATGTATCCCTGTCATGGATTGAATTATGTCTCCCTGAAAAAATATGTGTATCAGCTTGATTAGGCCAAGATTCCCAGTGTTGTATGGTTCTCCTCCATTTTGTGATTGTAATTTTATGTTGAGAGGATTCCAGTGGGACTGTAACACCACCCTTACTCAGGTCACCTCCTGATCCAAGGTAAAGGGAGTTTCCCTGGGGTGTGGCCTGTACCACCTTTTCTCAAGAGATAAAGGGAAAGGGAAGCAAACAGAGAGTTGGAGACCTCACAGCACCAAGAAATCAGCACCAGGAGCAGAGCGCATCCGTTGGACCCTGGGTCCCTGCACCTGAGAAGCTCCTTGACCAGGGGAAGATTGAGGACAAGGACCTTCCTCCAGAGGGACAGAGGGAGAAAGCCTTCCCCTGGAGCCGACACCCTGAATTTGGACCTACTAGACTGTGGGAAAATAAATTTCTCTTTGTTAAAGCCATCTACTTGTGGTATTTCTGTTATGGCAGCACTAGATAACTAAGACAATCCCTAAAGAGTAAAGTTTAGTTTTTCCCTGTTTTTTGAACTTTATGTAAATAGAATACTATTTTTTGTGTCTTTGTTTTCCCCTCAACATTGTTTATCACCTGCAGATACTTTGCACATAGCTGTGGTTGGTTTATTTCTGTACAGTATTTTATTGTGTAAGTATGTAGCATTTCACGCATCTATTCTACTGTAAAAGTACATTTGAGTTGTTTCAGTTCATGAGTCATAGGAAATTATATATATGTATATAAAACCAAAAAAACTGCCGTCCAGTTGATTCTGACTCATAGTGACCCCATAGGGTTTCCAAGGCTATAAATCTTTATGGAAGCAGACTGCCACATCTTTCTTGAGCAGAATCGCTGGTGGTTTCGAATTGCTGACCTTTCAGTTGGCAGTCAAGCGCTTTAACCACTGCGCCACCAGGGCTCCATAGATATCTATATCTATCTACTGTTTTTTGCAGTGGTTGGACCAGTTTGTATTTCCATACACACAACATATTTACACCACACTCAGAAAAAGAGATTCAATTATTCTATTTTCTTGACAACACCTGGTATTATCAGACTTTAAAATTTTTGTCAGTATGTTGAGTATATAATGGTATCTCACTGTGGTTTTAATTTGTATTTTCTGATTTTAATTTGTTTTATTAAATAGTAATTATTCCAAACCTTTCCAGCCTTATTGCTCTCCTGTCTTCTCAATTCCTAGGATCCAGCCGCTAGTTGCAGCCCAAGTGGCCATGCTTTCTCTTACCCCTGGGCCTGTGCATATACTGCTCTCCTGTCTCTGCCTCCCTGCAGCCTGGTTAACCCTATAGTCCATCAGGTCTTTTCTTGGTCATCGCATGCCTGACCTTTCAAGCCTCTCCTATGAGCCCCCACAGCACCTAGTGACTAACTGGTATCATAATGTTACAATTGCTGATTTAATTGCCCTTCTTCTATACCAGGCTGTGAGCTGTCTGATGGCAGGAGCCATGCCTCATTCTTTATTTATCTCCAACTCATAGAATAGGGCCTGGATCATAGGGGATGCTGAATAAATGTTTGTTCACTGTCAAAATTTGAATCACCCGTAAAAGACTCAAGCATTTTGATCCAAATGAAACAGAAGTTGAGTTTCAACTGAAATGAAAATGTACTATACATCCCTGAATTGAAGAACCTAACTAACTCAACTGAGTATCCCTCTTTATCACTTTATGACCTCACTGAAATATTGGTGATTTAGATTCCCCATTTATACTAAATTTTGGCCTGGGAGGGAACTTAGAGATCATATGATCTATGTGTGTCATTTAATAAAGGAGAAATTAGAGACTCAGAGGAGTTGACATGATCACGGTCACGTAGCTAGAGAGAGCTGACATAGCTTTCCCCCATCCCCTAAGTACATATCTCTAGTCTAAAGGAGCCCTATTGGCACAATGGTTAAGTGCTTGGTTGCTAACCAAAAGGCTAGCAGTTCGAATCCACTAGCAGTTCCGTGGGAGAAAAGACCTGGAGATCTGCCCCTGTAAAGATTACAGCCTAGGAAATCCATGGGGCAGTTCTAATCTGCCTTAGGGTCGCTATAAGTCAGAATCGACTCCATGGCACACAACAATGGACTTGCTGAAGGTTATTCCCAATTCATCATCAACTGGGAAAAAATGGTTTTAATCTGGAATAATACAGTGCATATACAAAGGAACTCAGCAGGGTGTGTCAAATTTTCTGTATCTGGGTATAGCTGCTAATGATAAGCTATATGAGAATAAACAAACAAACAAAAAAAAAACAAGCCCATTGCCATTGCATTGATTCTGACTCATGGTAACCCCTTGTACTACAGGACATAACTGCTCCATAGGGTTTTCTCGGCTGTAACCTTTATAGAAGCAGATCACCAGGCCTTCTTCCACGGAGCCTCTGGGTGGTTTTGAACTGCAAAACTTTAGGTTAGTAGTCAAGCCCAAACTATTTGTGCCAGCAAGAGACCTTATATGAAAATAAAAACCTCCCTGCTGTCAAGTCAATTCTGACTTCTAGCGACCCTACAGGACAGAGTAGAACTGCCCTATAGGGTTTTCAAGGCTGTCATCTTTATGGAAGCAGTCTCACACAACTTCTTCCAGCAGAGTGGCTGGTGGGTTCGAATCACCAACCTTTCAGTTACAGGTGATTAACCACTGTGCCACCAAGCCCCCTTATGTGAATCCCCCAAAGTATCTGATGTTGAGCTAAATGGATAGTGGTTGTTCTGAAATCATTTATCTGAAGGGCTGGGCTGGGCTGGGCTGGGAGCTCTGGGACAGACTAGAAAATAGCTCTTGGAAGTGCTTCTGGGTCACTGGGCAATGAAGAGTTCCTATCCATCTCCAAGGCCACATGTGCCATTGCTGGCTGCCAGAGTGAGGTGTGGTGGGACTGCGGAGGGATGTCCTGAGCTCCCCTGGCTAACGTGGCCCTTGAACTGGGGCATCATGGTATAGCTCTGCCTTCCAGGTAGTCTCATTTCTCACTCTTGTAACACGCACATAAAGTCATGATGACATGAAAGGCAAAGGGCACCTTGGTTGGACACGAGGACCAGGAATAGATAGCTAAGAATGCTGCTTGTCAGCTTCTCTGACATGTCCATTCTTGTCACGCAATTAGGGAGGTTTGAAGCAGAAAGAAGAAGTTTTCTAAATTATTTAACTGACAAACATGAGCACAGCTGAGCCCATCCGACACATGCTTTTATGATCTTGTTGAAATTCATATTTGTTTCCAAAAAGATACTGTCCAGCCATCTTAACCCCAGGGAAAAGGACTGAACAAGAATCTGCAGGGGAAGCAGACCTAGAAATTGCCAGGGGCTCTCTAGTTGTAGTAGAATATTATGTCACGCGTGCATTTAAACAGGAAAATAATCAAGATGTGTTTTTGGTTACCTGCTGGCACTTCAACACTAGATGGACTATTTTGCTAATCATTCCAATTGAATACTGCCTACTTGACTTTTCGAGTTCCCTGATTTAGTAAGTTTTGAGATGGTGTGTTTCTCTTCCAGCCTCTGCCTCTGTCCTGCAGGAGACAGGAAAAGAAGCCATAACCCAGAAACAATGCAATGAGAGATATTTTTTGCCCTTGGGGTACCAAAAAATTGGTGTGGAAAAAATTTTTTAACAAACACCATTATACTGTTTCATACTTTGAGTTAAGACAGCCCTGTTGTATGAAATGGACAGTAAAATTGATAAAAAAAAAAAATAAATTATATATTATAATAATATAATACTAAATAATACCAAACACACTGCTGTCGAGTCAATTCCGACTCATAACAACCCTATAGGACAGGGTAGAACTGCCACCCAGGGTTTCCAAGGCTGTAATCTTTACAGAAGCAGACCGTCACATTTTTCTCCCTTGGAGCAACTGGTGGATTTGAACTGCCAACCTTTTGGTTAACACCAGGTCCTTAGCTACTGTGCCACTGGGGTTCCTTTCAAGTCACACGAAGAGGTGTCTAAAGAAGGCAGAAAGGACACTTAATCAATTGAATTTCAAATAAAAGCTCCAAAGCTCTGTGCAAGATATAGTATATTGTTGTTGTTAGGAGCTGTCGAGTCGATTCCAACTTATAGCAACCCAATGTACAACAGAATGAAACATTGCCCAGTCCTGCACGATCCTCACAATCATTGTTATGCTTGAGCCCATTGTTGCAGCCACTGTGTCAGTCTATCTCATTGAGGGTCTTCCTCTTTTTCACTGACCCTCTGCTTTACCAAGCATGACTTCTTTCTCCAAGGATTGGTCCCTCTTGATAACATGTCCAAAGTATCTGAGCCGAAGTCTTGCCACCCTTGCTTCTAATGAGCATTCTGACTGTACTTCTTCCAAGACAGACTTGTTCATTCTCCTGGCAGCCCATGGTATATTCAATATTGTTTGCCAACACCATAACTCAAAGGCATCGATTCTTCTTCTGTCTCACTTATTTACTCTCCAGCTTCCACATGCATATGAGGTGCTTGAAAATAATTATTGCTTGGTTCTACTCCGTCCTATAGGGTCGCTATGAGTCGGAATCGACTCGAGGGCACTGGGTTTGGGCCAGGGAGGGAGTACTGGTGGCATAGTGGTTAAGAGCTTAGCTGCTAACCAAAAGGTCAGCAGTTCAAATCCACCAGCTGCTCCTTGGAAACTCTATGGGGCAGTTCTACTCTGTCCCATAAGGTTGCTATGAGTCGAAATCAACTCGACAGCAACAGGTTTGTTTTTTTGTTTTGTTTTGTTTTGGGTCAGGTGCATCTTAGTCCTTAAAATGATATCTTTGCTTTTTAACACTTTAAAGAGGTCTTTTGCAACAGATTTGCCTGATGTAATACGTCATATGATTTTTTGACTGCTGCGTCCATGGATGTTGATTGTGGATTCAAGTAAAATGAAATCCTTGACAACTTCTATCTTTTCTCCATTTATCATAATGTTGCTTATTGGTCCAGTTGTGAGGATTTTTGTTTTCTTTACGTTGAGATGAAATTCATCGTGAAGGCCGTAGTCTTTGATCTTCATTAGCAAGTGCTTCAAGACCTCTTTACTCTCAGCAAGCAAGGTGTGTCCTCTTATATGGCAGTGAGTTTTCCTCCAACCCTGACACCACATTCTTCTTTGTATAGCCTGGCTTCTTGGATTATTTGCTCAGCACGCAGGTTGAACAAGCACGGCGAAAGGATACAACCCTGACACACACCATTCCCGACTTTAAATCACACAGTTCTGTTCCAACAACTGCCTCTTGGTCTATGACAGAATGACAGATGAAGATACAGTCTAGGAAGTGCAATATTTTTGTTACGTATTCATTTAATGCAAATTTGGTGTTACATTATAGATCATGCAATTCTCAGTTATATACCTCAATAATCATTACTATTATTTACTGTAATACTAAAAAATATACAGTAGTGTGTATATATAGTAATAGTATATATGTAACTATATATAGTAATGTATATAGAGTTATATACGATATATGGTGTTTTTTAATAATATATATCATATATATTAATATATATGATATATGTTTATATATAATTAATATATATAATACAAGTAATAGTCATGATTATGGTGATATATAATTGAGAATCACATGATCTATAATGCAACACCAAATTTCTATTAAATAAAAAAGTAACAAAAATATTGCATCTCCTAGACTATATCTCCGCCATGTGTCTATCAGTTTGTCAAGCTTGTATCCTTTCACTGTTCTTGTTTGATCTATATGATGAGCAAATAATCTGAGAAGTGGACTATATGAAGAACAGCGCATCAGGATTGGAGGAAGACTCATTAGCAACCTGTGTTATGCAGATGATGCAACCTTGCTTGCTGAAAGTGAAGAGGACTTGAAGCACTTGAAGATCAAAGACCACAGCCTTCGGTATGGATTACACCTCAACATAAAGAAAACAAGAATCCTCACAACGGGACCAATAAGCAACATCGTGATAAACGGAGAAAGATTGAAGCTGTCAAGGATTTTATTTTACTTGGATCCACAATCAACATCCATGGAAGCAGCAGTGAAGAAGTCAAAAGATGCATTGCATTGGGTAAATCTGCTGCAAAGGACCTCTTCAAAGTGTTGAAAAGCAAAGCTATGACCTTGAAGACTAAGGTGTGTCTGACCCAAACCATGGAATTTTCAATCACATCGTGTTTATGTGAAAGCTAGACAATCAGTAAGGAAGACTGAAGAAGAATTGATGATTTTGAATTGTGATGTTGGCAAAGAATACTGAATATACCATGGACTGCCAAAAGAAGGAACAAATATGTCTTGGAAGAAGTACAACCAGAGCGCTCCTTAGAAGCAAGGATGGCGAGACTGCATGTTACATATTTTGGACATGTTGTCAAGAGGGGTCAATCCCTGGAGGATGACATCATGCTTGGTAAACTACAGGGTCAGCAGAAAAGAGGGAGGCCCTCAATGAGATAGATTGACACATTGGCTGCAACAATGGGCTCAAGCATAACAACGATTGTGAGCATGGTGCAGGACCGGGCAGTGTTTCGCTCTGTGGTACATAGGGTTGCTGTGAGTCGGAATCGACTCAATGGCACATAACAACAACA
The DNA here is from genome assembly GCF_030014295.1 of Loxodonta africana. NCBI lineage: Eukaryota > Metazoa > Chordata > Mammalia > Proboscidea > Elephantidae > Loxodonta > Loxodonta africana. The sequence goes on from NC_087347.1 coordinate 46,210,101, forward strand.
ACGACACATGTGTATGTATAGAACCTAACAACAACATATATATATGTATGCACGGAACAATATATGTATGTATGGAACCGACTCGACAGCACCTAACAACAATGTTGTAGTTTTTATATGAAATCTAAATGATTAAGTGTCCTTTTTACTTCTTTGGACACCTCTTCATGTGACTTGAAAGGAACCCTGGTGGCACAGTGGCTAAGTACCCTACTACTAACAAAAAGGTTGGCAGTTCAAACTCACCAGCCACTCCAAGAGAGAAAGATATGGCAGTCTGCTTCTGTAAAGATTACAGCCTTGGAAACACTATGTGGCAGCTCTGCCCTGTCCTATAGGGTTGCTTTAAATGAGAATTGACTTGATGGCAATGAATTTGGTTTGGTTTGGATTTCATGTGACTTGAAGGAAACATCATATCATCAGTCATGGGCATGAGAGTCCTAGCCAATATTGCTCAATGCCTTTCTTTCCAAGAAAGTACATACACGGCACAGGAACCAAGATCTTTCACATTTTAAACATCCTTTTGCTATCACTCTTCCACTGAAACCCTTCCTTCCCTGTTGACCTGACCCTTAATGCTCCCAGTATTTATTTTCAGCAAGACTATTCCTCTGCAAGCCAGTTGAAATTTGGCCTGGAAAAAAGACCTATGGGCCTACATGAGGTTATAAAACCTGGCTTGGAAATCCATAGCTTCTTATAAAAACACTTTTTTTTTTTTTAATAAATGTACCATTTTAAGGAAGATGGTTACTAAGCAACCTGATTTAAATTATTATGAGAAATGGAAGGAAATCCTTCCATTAGATCTGTTTTTACTTAGGCCAAAAAGTGGTTTTTTGCTTTTCTTGGTTTGGAATCCACTTTTCCTTCTTTCTTTTTAATGCACATTTACTGTGTGCCAGTTCAACACTGGGTATTGGACCAGGCGGGCCCTGTGGCCAAAAATGGAGAGAATGCCCTTATAGACTATGCCTTTAAGGTAGAGGATTTGAGGCATCTTTGGGGTCAGTAACAGAAACCCACTCCAACTGCTAAAGTGAAAAGAGGGGATCTGATACGAATGCAGAAGTCTGGATATACGCACAAATATCGTGAGGGGCTGAGCTCAGATTTTGAAAGACGGCAGGAACCAAGGCAGCTTCCCTTTCTCTGCTCCCAGGCTTCATATTTTGCTCTGCTCAACTACATCATCATTTACTCTTTGTGGACTGGCTTTTTCTGATTTGCCATGAATATGAGAACAAAAACCAGCAAAGCCCTGTAAATATTTTTGTAATTCAAGCACCAACAGAAACTCACTCGCTTCTCCAGGTCCCAATTCTGATTCTTGGGGGAGGAAAGTGACTTTTCTTAAGCAGAGGCTAATTATACCCACGGGCCAAACAACAATGGCTAGGTGGATGGGGTCATGGAGTACAAGTAAGGCTGTGGGCAGCCCACCTCTTCTGGTGGCTAGCTAGTTCTCAGAGAAGGGGGCTCAGGCTCACAAACACCTCAGGGAGCAAGCATGGTGGTAAATACCTTGGTCCAGGGTTTTAGCCCATGATAAGCATTGTTCACAGTAGAGGTAAGAGAAGGTACTATGGGACTTCAAAGGGGCGACACGCGACTTCCAACTGAGGGGGTGAGCTAGAGAAAGTTTCCTGGAGATAACATTTAGCTAGGCCTGGGTGGATAGAAAAGATTTGGTCATAACTAGACGGGAGACAAATCAGCCAGTGAAAACCCTGTGGATCACAATGGTCCAATCCCATTGTGCATGGTACCACCACGAGCTGGGCGCCAAGCCGACAGCAACTAATGAAAACAACAATGGGAGAGAAGGGCATTAGTCTAAGCAGGAGGCACGAGGGGACTCAAGGCCCAAGTAGAGAGACACGGAGATGCTGGAGATTCAGATTTAGGAGTTGGCCTGATAAATATATAGTAATTAAACCCATGAGAGTGAATGATATAGCAGAGAGGAAACAAAAATGAGAAATAAAGCAAGTCTAGGTGAGGTGTGGAATGAGAGAGAGAATCATGGAGAATGCCTATTTGATAAAGTTTGGCTTTGACCATGGGGTCTTTTCTTTTAGATTTACTTTAGTTTAAATCTTTGCTGCTCCAGAAACTACTCCAAACTCCATTTCCTCTCTTCTCTCTGAACCCATAGAATTCCTTTCCTTAAGATTCACATGGTAATTAGTTTTGTATTACTAATTCACCTCTCGGTTTATATCCCTACTCATTCATTCAGATTTATTTTTCATTCGTGTCTCTCCAGCTAGACTATGGGTTCTTAGAGGGTCCAATGGCATTTGTACTTCCTGACATAGTGTTTTGCATAGAATAAGTACTCAATAATATTTGTTGATTTGGTCTGAACACAAAATCCTAATAAAGATTGAAATAACTTTATCAGCTGCTCACGGGTATGCTTCCTTAGGCTTTTTTGTTATGTGCCATTAATTTTGTCTATTTACGCCTTGCATGAAACCATTCTTGTGTCAGTATAAATGGGAACAAGTTATCTATGGCAGAATGTTTTAAATAACCCCATTCATTTATTACCATTAATGATTTCTTTCCTAAGATTACGAAGAGACTGGAGAGATATGACAATGAGCATCAATGCTTTTTCAAAAAGGAAATAACATTTTCAATCTAAAAGATCATTAATGATACAATGATAAAAAGTAAAACTTGAAACTTGAGATAATGTATCATTACTGCTCTGAGAGGTCTAAGATAACAAATTGGAAAATTTGTCTAAAATAATTGCGGGAGAAAGATTGTTATTACCTGCTTTTGTGACAGAAACAAAGGAAATTACTGTTCTTCTTGAGGTAGATATAATTTGTGTGCATCTGGAAATTAATGATGTTACAAGATATAATTGCAGAATGTCTTAATTTCACCACGTAATTATCTTCTTTCAGCAATATGGTATATTAGCATGGTAAAAATTTAATCTACCAAGTTTAAAACAGATGAAAGATTTATTGAAACTTTTTTTTCTCTTATAAAAAGGTGAACAATCAAAGAGAGCATAATACACCCAAAAATACTCTTGTCACAGAGCAACAAGCTCGAGGGTATGGAAATCAATCATAAAATGCCAAAGAACATCACTCTTTTACTTCGGCATTTATCTCTCCTAATCACTTGCCATCTGTATGGTCATTTGGGTTCAGTTGCCAGACTTTTCTGGAGAAATACTGAGAGAGCCAACAGATGGGAAATAGGGACAGAAAGAGGCTTGTGCCGAAGTTCGTCTCTCACCTACAGGGTTGCCCACGACTTTAAATCCATTCGTGAATTGTACGATTTTCTCCATTTCCTCTGTTTTGGAGTGACCTTCATAAGGCACCATCTGAACTATAAATACTGGGGAGGTAGTTAAGATTTCTACAGGAAATGGACATTTCAAGGTTCAGAGGTAATTGGACAAAAAGTCAAAGATCTAACTTCTGCTCTAAGCTCCTTCACCAAATAGCCACATGGCATGGGAAATTAACTAAATTCCACTGAGTGTCAGTTTCTTCACTTTCTAAATGAGAGGGATATGTTAGTTCAAGGATGCCTAGTAAGTTTAACTCAAATGGCAAACCTTTTGATTTGTAGTAGCTTCCTGCAGCACTGTGTTGAGAAGGATTCTGAAGCTGCTTATGGGCTCAGTGGAAAAGACTGCTGTGCTTGATCACCAACATCCGCCTGGAAGTATGGGGTGGTGAGTAGCAGTATGCCTTCCATGAATTTGTCAGTTTTGAAACTTGATGGCTTAGGGATGTGTCTGAAGAGACCTACTTGTATGTCTGAAGAGACTGACTTGAGACTGCACAATTCTGCAGTTTTGTAGACCTTGTATATGCCTGTTTTGTGACCTCAGGGTCCTCTCCACATCTTACCTTCTTTTGTTATTATGGGGTTGAGATATTGGTTGCTGCTGTTTGCTGGAGGCCTACCTACAGTATCAGTACTTCATGGGAACATATGCTCCAGGGTATTTTTTAATGTAATCCTGCTGCTTGCCTTGTTTTAGTAATTTAGTTCTACAAATTTCCTATATGCCAGGGAGCCTGCAAAGAGGCTGTGGTGGCCCTGCAGCTGTTTGGAGATTCATCCTCTACAAACTGGCAGCTCAAAGGAGCTCTCTTGGGTGTCATTGGTTCTGGTGCCTAGAGGTGAAGACTCCTCACAGGTGGTTTATCATTAGTCAACTCAGCCAAGCCCATTTGATACAGAGGAACAGCGGCTGCTCCAGGATCACTCTCCAAAGGAGGCTGGGATTAAAAGACACAAAATGAAGAATATTGTGAAGCTCCAGACAGAAAGTGGAAGAAGGCTGGGCCTCTCAGAGTCTAGAATTTGAAAGATGACAAAGAACTTGTGTCCCCCTTCCCTTCTCTTCCCAGCCCCTTTCCTTTCCTCACATCTGTGTTGGATGAGCATGCTGGCCAAACAGAGCCACTCTGACTTCTGTTCTTTGACCAGGTGGTCTGTGTTGGAAATGCCTCAGGTGCTCCTGGCACTTGCTTCTGTCTTCACTCTAGGATGGGCATGCATCATTTCCTCTGTTCTGAGGCTGTCCTTCAGTTTCAATGGTCCTAGAATATTCCCCTTGTCCTCTGTTAAGGGGAGAGTGTTGCCGGCATCACTGACATCCAGATATCCCACCTTCGTGCATGCATCTCTCTCTTCATGGGGGTTGCTAGGGCTTCTGGTCCCTGCAACCTGCCCCTTGCTTTGACCCAGCTCTTGCTCTCCTATTTGATTTGCCTGAATCATACTCAGCTGGCCAGCTGGAAGGAGAGGGCAGGACTAACGAGGCTGTTTCCATGGGGGATGTGAAGGGTAAACCAGCTTGCAGGAGGGGTGGCAGTGAAACTTTCAGAGGAGGGACGGAGTTTGGAGGCATTTAAAAAAAAAAAAAGTACTAATTTTTGATGACTGATACTGTCTTACACCCATACACATTGTAGTTTTCATCAAGTTGATGCTGACTCATAACGACCCTATATGACAGAGTAAAACTGCCCAACAGGGTTTCCAAGGAGCAGCTAGTGGATTGGAACTGCTGACCTTTTGGTTAACAGAGGAGTTCTTAGCCACTTCACCACCAGGGCTACAGCTCACAAAAGGAGTCATAAAGAGGGAAGGGAGCTTAGAGATTGTCAAGTATACCACACTAAGGCAGAGAGTGCAGTGATTTAGAGATACGCCCTGAAGTCAGACCACATTTACCATGACATAACCAGAGAGAAGTTATTTAATCTTACTAGGCCTGAATAGGAGCCCTGGCAGCACAGTGGTTAAGAGCTATGGCTGCTAACCAAAAGGTCGGCAGTCCGAATCCATCAGCTGCTTCTTGGAAACTCTGTGGGGCAGTTCTACTCAGTCCTATAAAGTCGCTGTGAGTTGGAATCAACTCAATGGCAATGGGTTTTAGGCCTAAATAAATAAGGAACCCTGATCACACAACGGTAAAGTGCTTGTCTACTAACTGAAAGGTTGACAGTTCAAACCTACCCAGCTGTTCCTCGGGAGAAAGACCTGGGGATTTTCTTCTATTACCACCAAAAAAATTCTATGGGACAACTACACTGTCACATGGGATCACTCTGAGTCAGAATCAACTTGACGGCATCCAATAACAGGCCTAAATAATACCAAACTCACAAATTTGTCCTGAGGATTAAATGAGATGATGCTGTGTCATGTGTAAAAGCTGAGTCCCTCTTGCTTCTACCACCACATAGTGTTGTATCAAAGGAGCCTTGGTCTAGTATCCAAAAGTAATTGAGGGTTTTCTGGGTCACCCCAAGGGCTTAGTGGTTCAAAGCACTAGTATTGCTGTAATCTTGGGACGCCCGAGTCAAGGTTGTGAATATTCTTATGCCACTATTTGTTTCCCCTCATATGAAAAACAATGTGGGAGTTGGCACGTGATGAATGCTCAACCAGGGAATTGTTATTTACTTTGACCTCTTCTTTGTACCTCTCATAAACTGAGGCACAGTGAGGTGGAATGACTGGGGTTTTGACCTCTTCTTTGTATCTCTCATAAACGGAGGCACAGTGAGGTGGAATGACTAGGCCAAAGACCCCCAGCTAGATTGTGGCAAAACTGGAACCATAAACCAGGCATCCTGAATTCAAGGCCAAGATTTCTTCCTACTATATCCACTCGCTTATCACAAAATAAGCAAGGGACTACAGGATCCAGCTCACCACTATTTGTAGATAGATGAGTGTGGGAAAACTGTTTGAGCTCTAACTTGGAATGCCAGAGGACAGCCAGGCCCAGCTCAGGACCAAGGGAGCAGGGCTTCTATAAGCAGCAGCTTTTAGAGGGTATGGGGCTGGGGCTCTCCTGGGCGCACAGAAGGAGTGAGGGACACTGCTAATACTGGCTGGCAGGAAGAGCAAAGGGTGGTAGAGGTGGGAGATATTCAAGTGGGAAGGGGGCATTCCTATAGTGTCCCCTCCCATGGGAATGCTAGTTAGGTCAGGAAGGAGATTTCCACAGACATACAGACAGCGGAGGGGGGTTGATAGGGCTGCCATTGTCATATGTGTGGGCAGGTTGCTCCTAAGTAAGGGTTGACTTGACAGCAGCTAACAACAACAATTTAACCCTCGTTTAGAAAACCCGAAATTCATTAGTTGAATTTTCTGCCTTAGAAAGTAAAATATTTTTGCCTTGCCTCTTCGTTCTCTGTAATAGAATCATAAGTCTCATAGAACAGTGTGTCTCATGCGGGGGCTGGGGGAAGAGGGAGAGGATAGTAACACAAGCATTTCTATAACTGTGTACAATTTGAGATTCTCCCCTTGTAGAGGTGTCATATCTCTTTGAGTGATGAGGTTGTAGAACGTCATTTGAAAAATATTTGGAATTTTCACTCTCACTTTCTTTCAAATGTCAGGTACCCTCAAGTGTAAACCAGCTGTCTTAACTTTAACCCCCTCCATCTCAAAGTGTTATTACCAGTTTTCATTTATTCAATCAACCACTTTTATTATGCCCTTATTAGAGATGATCATGGGTGGATTATCCAATAGGCAAAGTAAGCTTGGTGCTTACCTTGCTGACCAGATCATCTGTAGTGAACAATTTCACTTTTCTTCACTGCTTCAAAGATTCTGCTTCTAGGTATGGCTGGCACGTGTCTCTCTCCCAATCCTACAACACTTTCCCACGGAATCAAAACCTCTTTTCAAATTTACAGACCCTGACAGGGGCAAACGACCCAGTAAGCAAGGTAAGCACGGGTTTACTTGTGCTTATTTACCAATCTGTAGTGAATAATTACCCTATTGGATAATCTGACCCTGAATACGCTGATAAACATTAAAAGCTTTAAAAATGTGTATTTCTTTTGAACAGTAATTTTATTTTTATGTATTTTTAGTGAGAAAATAATCATGGATTTGGTTACTCAATGGTGGATAAGGATATTCAATTGCAATGTAAAAGATTAAAAACTAATGAGAACTCTTGACTTGATGGCTATGGATAGATGACAAAAGAAACTGAATCTAGCTAAAGAATTAAAAGCAGTTATGCAGATGGATGAGAATGGATATTTTGAGGAGAAAGGATATTTCTGCTGCCCTATCCCCTCTCTTCTAGGAAGAGGAAAAATAAGAGAAGACTTAGAGGGAGAAGACAAGCAAACAGTGAATGTGAAGCATTTATTAGAAAAAAAACCGTGGGTATTCACATTAGTGGAGCCCTGGTGGCGCAGAGCTACAGCTGCTAACCAAAAGGTCGGCAATTGAAATCTACCAGCCACTCCTTGGAAACCCTGTTGGGGCAGTTCTTTTCTGTCCTATAGGGTCGCTATGATGGGTTTGGGTTTTCTGTTTTTTTTTTTTCACATTAGTACTTTGTAAAAGTTTGTTTGTATCTTAAAGGAGAGAGGTGTCCCAGAAATCTTCCAGGTGTAAAAGAAGATACAACTTTTGAAAATTCCACTCTTGGCAATTCTTACATTTATCTACATCATTATTAATACTGTTAAAGTCCTTTCCTACTCCAGAATCTGCCTTTGCAGACAAGCTCATATGGGAGACCATCTCATGGGGTTGATGTCTACTACCTAACGTTTATGTTTTGACTATATTTTTCTCTTTGCCTACTTAGCAGTGGGGTGATTTATCACATTTTCACTTATTATTTTAAGGAAATGAGTGAAACGATAAACATAATAGTGATGATACTAATGATATGAAAAACCAAGATTAAAACCAAACCCGTTGCTGTCGAGTCTATTTGGGCTCATAGCATTCCAATAGGACAGAGTAGAACTGCCCCATCGGTTTCCAAGGATCAGCTGGTAGATTCGAACTACCGGCCTTTTAGTTAGCAGTTGAGCTCTTAACCACTGTGCCACCAGAGCTCCCTAATGATATGAGAGGGTCTCTATTCTACCTAGTAGAATTGAGATAAAGATATTTGTAATCAAAATCTTTAACTTCATTTGGAAATTCATTGGACAAACTATTCGACTCATTCAGGTGGAGGAAAATGATACAGTTAAAGATCATGTACAGGCAATGCGGTTAGACAAGTAAAAGCAATTAATTGCTTAAGAATTGGAAAGGATGAGATAAAACTGCTATTTGTAGATAATATGATTATCTCTCTAAAAAACTCAAAAGAATCAATGGAAAAATTGTTATAATCGATATGAGAATTCAGTAAAGTAACATTATAAAAACCCACATATATACGTTTAACCTTCATACATACAAAAAATAACCAGTTAGAAGGTACCATGAGAAATGTGCAAAGACCTGGAGGTAGAAGAAAACCAAAAGGTAAGAACATGCCTGTATTTCTCAAGCTGAAAGAACTGAAGAAAAAATTTCAACCTCTAGTTGCAATATTGAAGGATTCTCCAGGGAAAATACTAAATGACACAGGAAGCATGAAAAGAAGATAGAAGGAATACACTGAGTCACTATACCAAAAAGAATTGATCGATGTTTAACCATTTCAGGAGGTAGCATATGATCAAGAACCATTGGTACCAGAGGAAGAGGTCCAAGCTGCCCTGCAGGCATTGGCAAAAAACGAGTTTCTGAGATTTGATGGAATACCAGTTGAGATGTTTCAACAAACGGACGCGGTGTGGCAAGTGCTCGCTCGTCTATGCCAAGAAATTTGGAAGATGGCTACCTAGCCAACCGACTGGAAGAGATTCATATTTGTATGCAATACAAAGAAAGGTGATCCAGTAGAAGATGGAAATTATTGAACAGTATCATTAATATTACAAACAAGTAAAATTTTGCTGAAGACCATTCAAAAGTGGTTTGCAGCAATATATCAACAGGGCACTGCCAGCAATTCAAGCCAGATGCAGAAGAGGACTTGGAAAAAAGAATATCATTCCTGATGTTAGGTGGATCATGGATGAAAGCAGAGAGTACCAGAAAGATGTTTACCTCTGTTTTATTGACTATGCAAAGGCATTCAACTGTGTGGATCATAACAAACTATGGATAATATTGCGAAGACTGGGAATTCCAGAACACTTCACTGTGGTCATGTGGAACCTGTACTTAGAGCAAGAGGCAGTTGTTCGAACAGAACAAGGGGATACTGAGTGGTTTAAAGCCAAGAAATGTGTGTGTCAGGGTTGTATCCTTTCACCATACCTATTCAATCTGTATGCTGAGCAAATAATCCAAGGAGCTGGACTATGTGAAGAAGAATGGGGCATCAGAATTGGAGGAAAACTCGTTAACAATCTGCGTTACGCAGATGACACAACCTTGTTTGCTGAAAGTGAAAAGGACTTGAAGCACTTACTGATGAATATCAAGACTACAGCCTTCAGTGTGGATTATGCCTCAACATAAAACAAAAATCCTCGCATCTGGACCAATAAGCAACATCATGATAAACGGAGAAAAAATTGAAGTTGTCAAGGATTTAATTTTATTTGAATCAATCAATACCCATGGAAACAGCAGTCAAGAAACCAAACAATGCATTGCATTGGGCAAATGTGCTACATAAGACCTCTTTAAAGTGTTCAAAAGCAAAGATGTGGCTAACACTAAGGTGTGCCTGATCCAAGCCATGGTGTTTTCAATTGCTTCTCATGCATGCGAAAGCTGGAAAATGAATAAGGAAGACTGAGGAAGAATTGATGCCTTTGAATTATGGTGTTACTGAAGAATATTGCCTATACCATGGACTGCCAGAAGAATGATCAAGCCTGTCTCAGAAGAAGTATAGCCAGAATGCTCATTAGAAACAAGGAAGGCAAGGTTCGTCTCCCATACTTTAAACATGTTATCAGGAAGGATCAGTCCCTGGAGAAGGACATCATGTGTGGTAAAGTAAAGGGTCAGTGAAAAAGAGGAAGACCCTCAATGAGATGCATTGACATGGTGGCTGCAACAATGGGCTCAAGCATAACAATGATTGCGAGGATGGTGCAGGACCAGGCAGTGTTTTGTTCTATTGTATGTAGCGTTGCTATGAGTCCGAACTGACTCGATGACACTTAACAACAACAATGAGAGGCCTCCATTTGACAATAACAAAATAAAATGAAAACATAAAAAAATTCAACCAACTGTAGGCATAGGTATAACAATATCCAAAGCATATATGAGGAAAACTATAAAATATTCTTTATTGTTAGGTGCCGTCAAATTGACTTTTGACTCCTAGTGATCCCATGTGACAGAGTAGAATTGCCTTATAGAGTTTCCTAGGCTGTAATCTTTACTGAAGCAGGTCGCCAGGTATTTCTTATGAGGAGCTCCTGGGTGGGTTCAAACCACCAACCTTTTAGTTAGTAGCTGAGTGCTTAACTGTTGTGCCAACCAGGATGCCTTAAAATATTCCTTACAGATGTAAATATAGATACAAACAAATACAAAACCATATCATGTTCTTAGATAAGAAGGCTCAACATCATAAAAATTATCCTGCACTATCTAGGTGGGCCCAATGTAATCACAAGGGTCTTTATAAGTGAAAAAGGGAGGCAAGGGAATCAGAGTGAGAAGAGATGTGAAAACAAGCAGAGGCTGGAGTAATACAATCACTGGCTAAAAGAGGATCAAGAGCCAAGAAATATGAGCAGCCTCTAAAAGCTGGAAAAGGCATTGACATAGTTTCTCTCCAAGAGCCTCTGCTGACACCTTGATTTTGGCACCATGAAACCCATTCCAGACTTCTGAACTTCAGAACTGTAAAATAGTGAATCTGTGTTGTTTTAAGTCCCTAAATTTGTGGTAAAAACCCACATATAAATTAATTGTCACACCAGCAAAAGGAAACTAATACACCTCCAGCATCATTTAAAAAATTAGCATAACTTTTGTCATGGGTTGAATTGTATTCCCCACAAAACTTGTCAATTTGGCTAGGTCATGATTCCCAGTGTTGTGTGATTGTCCACCATTTTGTCATCTGATTTGATTTTCCCATGTGTTGTAAATCCTGTCTCTACGATGTTAATGAGATGGGATTACCAGCAGTTATTTTTTTTATATAGACTCAATCTACAAGATTAGGTTGTGTTTTAAATTAATCTCCTCTGAGATATAAAAAGAAGCAAGCAGAGAGACATAGGGACCTCATACCACAAAGAAAGCAGCGCTGGGAGCAGAGCATGCCGTTTGAACCTGGGTTCCTGCATGGAGAAGCTCCTAGTCCAGGGGAATATTGATGACAAGGACTTTCCTCCAGAGCTGACAGAGAGAAAAAGCCATCCCCTGAATCTGGCGCCCTGAATTTGGACTTCTAGCTTATTAGGCTATGAGAGAATAAATTTCTCTTCATTAAAGCCATTCACTTATGGTATTTCTGTTACAGTAGCACTAGATAACTAAGACAACCTTGATACCAAAATCAGTCAAAGACAGTGTAAGAAACAAAATGTATACATGAATCTCTTTCTTGAATATAGGAGCAAGCATTCTAAAGAAAATCCTGGCAAAACAATCTAGCAAGTATTAAAAAAATAAAACATCATTATCAAGTTGGGTTTATCTCAGGCACATGAGGGCATTTTATCATTAGAAAAGTTATTAAAAGAATTCGCCACCATAACAAATTGAAGAAAAGCCATAAGATTATCCTGTAAAGTGAAAAATGCATTCAATAAAATTTAAAACAAATTTATGACTTAAAAACAAAACAAAACAAACATCTTGGACCATGATGGAGTAATTATCACCAGATTAGCTCTTCCACTGCCAGCAACTATAAAACTAGATGAAATGTATTAATTACTGTTTTCAGATATTGGACAAAAGTAACACGTGTTTGTGATCCCTGAGAGATGAGAAAATGAGACAAGCCTCGTGCTCACCTAGCTGCCTGCCTAGAGGAACTTCTGAGACCAGCATAACCCATTTAAAGAAAAACAAAAAAACCATTGCCTTAAAGTCAATTCTGACTCATAGTCATAGTGACCCTATGGGACAGAATAGAACTGCCCCATAGGGTTCCCAAGGAGCAGATGGTGGATTTGAACTGCTGACCTTTTGGTTAACAGCCAATTTCTTAACCACTGCACCACCAGGCCTTAGAGAGTAACATAGAGAGAGTTGTTGTCTTGTGCTGTTGAGTCGATTCAAATTCATGGTGACCCTATGTGAGTCACAACACTACTGTGCTCCATGGGTTTTCAATGGCTGATTTTTTTGGAAGCAAATTGTCAGGCCTTTCTTCTGAGGAGCCTCCGGGTGGACTTGAACCTCTAACCTTTTGTTTAGCAGCTGAGCACATCGTTGTAAGTATTAACAGTGAGTTAATATTTGTAACATACTTAGAACAGTGCCTGTCAGAGAGAAAGCTATTATGTAAAGTAACCGTTAAATAAAAATAATCGATAAACATCAAATTCAGAAGATTGGTCATTGGTGTGGGAGGAAAGTGCTATATAGGGGACTACAACCGTATTTCAAATATTTTCTTAAGCTGAATGATGGGTACACAGATGTTCTCATACTATTGTTTTTGATGGGTCAAAAATATTTCAAAAGTTAAAATGAGATGTATAAAATATTTCAAACATGTTGTCAAATGTGTTGGGAAAAAAGATGTTATAATTAGAGATTTTGTGATATATTTCAGTTATCGGGGAAGAGAACCTCCCTTAAAATAGGTAAGTCAGTTTTTTGCACATTCAATTTTGGTATGTTATGTGTACAGTAGGAAGCTGCTTACACCTGGCCCCCAATTTGGAAGCATCCGTCAGCCTATGAGACAAGGCACTCATCTTGCAATCAGAAGACTTTCCTAAATCCTGTTCAGGCCTCTGTGTTGACGCTCTGTGAGGGTCTGGGCTGGGCTGTCTCCGTGACATCCTCACGCCTCCTCTTGTTTATTTTGAGGATGGATATGTTGTTGTCCACTTCTTTCAAATGACAAGAATGGAAGCATCCCTCCTTATCTTCAGCGCAGAAGGAGAACTAGAATTTCCTTCCCTGCCCTCCCCCACTGCCTTTTACTAACTAGCAAAGAGTTTATTTTATTTTATTTTAATGAAGTCTGTGAAAAATGATTCATGCTTGAAAGCAGCCTTTTCCCTTTACTTAATGACAGCCTCAGCTTCTGAAAGTAAGCTAAAATGTAGAAAAATCCCATGTGGTTTTCAGAATGTACATATGAGCATATGTACTGTGCTTTCAAAAATTTCTTTGTTAGTAGACCTATTGTGTACATAAGCAAGAGCACTCTAGGCCCGCAGAAGGGGAGAATCACCAGAAAAGCCACTTTCAGATTTCTCAACTGTTTGTTTCCCAGTTATTCACTTTAGGGGAAATAGTGACAACAACATCATAATGGCGACAACTGGTGCCCTGGTGCATGTGTACTGTTGCATTTTTGAGAAATGTGTGGCCTCATTTTCTCCTTGCTGTGCTGATTTCAGACTCCTAGACCATCATCGATTTAAAAATAAAGCACACACACACACAAATAATAATAACTGTTTACCTTTTTCCATGTCAATGGGAGTTGTGTGCTGGTAACCAGGGGATCTGGTCTTTTAGGCCTATTCGTTTGAAAAATAAGAATGGGTCCTTGGCTCAGCTGGTGTGCTTATGGCATCTACTCAAGCTTATTCCTCTGACAATAAAGAAGAAAATATTTGGCTGAAAATGTTGCCCTGGCTCATCCCTTTCCGGCATTTCCTGCCTCTCTCTCTGCTTCCTCGCAGTCGACATGGTGGGCCCCAGATGGGTTTGTGGTTCACTGAGGGTCTTGAGCTTCAGCCTAAACAAAGGTTCAATAAAGCTCGGAGCTTATTTTGTCAAGCATGGTTGCTCTTTCTTTTTAAGCCACATATGCTTGAAGGGAAATTTAATCCTTGCGTTTCTGATTTGTTTACACTAAAGAGTTGTTTTGCGAGAGCGAATTGATGTCTGTGTGACTGTTTGAACATTTTAATAAAGCTTCATGAAAAACATCTTCTTTTAAAACAGGAAGCCAGATTTTGCTATGTGTAAATAAACATAAAATACCAATGAGTTCAAAGCTTCTAACCTGGAGATTCTGAATGAAACCCACACTTAGACAATCGCTACGTGTTTCATCTTTATTTATTTAAAAATGAGTATAAAATCCCCCACATGAATACTATGTCTCCTTTTGCAGATGATTAACACATCTCTGTGTTAAAGAAAAGTTGGATGATGAAGGCACAGCACTGTATCAGACAATCTTCAGGATTCATTCATTCCATAAGCACTCACGGAGCCTCCATGAGTGACTACTGGGCTCGGTGACACCAACATGAGTAAGATTCAGTTTTACAGTCCAGGGGCCCATGGCCCATGGTCTGGTTCAGAAGACAGACTCACAAGCAAATTATTACAATACAAGTTGGTAAGTGCAATGGCAGTGATGTGCTACAGGTATTGTGCGAGTCTAGAAGGTAGGCCGGGTCCATATTTATGCCTATTCCCAAGAAAGGTGATCCAACCAAATGTGGAAATTATAGAACAATATCATTAATATCACATGCAAGGAAAATCCTGCTGAAGATCATTCAAAAACGGCTGCAGCAGTGTATCGACAGGGAACTGCCAGAAATTCAGGCCGGTTTCAGAAGAGGACGTGGAACCAGGGATATCATTGCTGATGTCAGATGGATCCTGGCTGAAAGCAGAGAATACCGGAAGGATGTTTACCTGTGTTTTATTGACTATGCAAAGGCATTCGACTGTGTGGATCTTAACAAACTATGGATAACACTGCGAAGAATGGGAATTCTAGAACACTTCATTGTGGTCATGTGGAACCTGTTGTTCAAACAGAACAAGGGGATACTGAGTGGTTTAAAGCCAAGAAATGTGTGTGTCAGGGTTGTATTCTTTCACCGTACCTATTCAATCTTTATGCTGAACAAATAATATGAGAAGCTGGACTATATGAAGAAGAACGGGGCATCAAGATTGGAGGAAGACTCATTAACAATCTGCGTTATGCAGATAACACTTACTAATGAAGATCAAAGACCACAGCCTTCAGTAGGGATTACACCTCAACATAAAGAAAACAAAAATCCTCAGAACTGGACCAATGAGCAACATCATGATAAACGGAGAAAAGACTGAAGTTGTCAAGGATTTCATTTTACTTGGACCCACAATCAACAGCCAGGGAAGCAGCAGTCAAGAAATCAAAAGACACATTGCATTGGGCAAATATACTGCAAAGGACCTCTTCAAAGTGTTGAAGAGCAAAGATGTCACCCTGAAGACTAAGATGCGCCCGACCCAAGCCATGGTATTTTCAATCACATCATATGCATGTGAAAGCTGGACAATGAATAAGGAAGACCAAAGAAGAGTTGACGCCTTTGGCTTGTGGTGTTGGCAAAGAATATTGAATATACCATCGACTGCCAAAAGAATGAACAAATCTGTCTTAGAAGAAGTACAACCAGAATGCTCCTTACAAGCAAGGATTGTGAGACTGTGTCTTACATACTTTGGACACGTTGTCAGGAGGGATCAGTCCCTGGAGAAGGATGTCATGCGTGGCAGAGGACAGGGTCAGTGGAAAAGAGGAAGACCCTCAACGAGGTGGATTGACACAGTGGCTGCAACAATGAGCTCAAGCATAACAACGATTGTAAGGATGGCGTAGGACCGGGCAGTGTTTCGTTCTGTTGTGCACAGGGTCACTATGAGTCGGAACCGACTCGACGGCACCTAACAACAACAACAGAAGGCAGGCATTTGAGTCAGCCAGAATAAAATCAGGGGGCTACCTGAATCTTAGTGCTCAACTGCTAAACAAAAAATTAGTGGTTCAAACTCACCCAGTGTCTCTGTGGGAGAAAGACCTGGTGACCTGTTTCCATTAAGATTACAGCCTAGAAAACCCTATGAGGCAGTTCTACTCTGTCATATGGGGAAATCGACTTGACGGCATATAACAACAACCTGAACTTTAATGGATGAGAACTATTTAGCCATTCTAAGGGGGAGAGGTCACCCCAGGTAAGAAACATCAGTGTGTGGGTGTTATGTATTGAATTGTGTCCCCCAAAATATGTGTCAACTTGTCTAGGCTAAGATTCCCAGTATTGTGTGATTGTCCAACATTTTGTCATCTGATGTGACTTTCCTATGTGTTGTAAATTCTGCTCTATGATGTTAATGAGGCAGGATTAGAGGCAGTTATGTTAATGGGCAGAACTCAATCTACAAGATTTGGTTGTGTCTTAAAGCAATCTGTTTTGGGATTAAAAAAAGAGAAATGAGCAGAGAGACAGGGGGACCTCATACCACCAAGAAATAAGAGCGAGGAGATTAGCGCATCCTTTGGACTTGGGATCCCTGCACTGAGAAGCTCCTAGACTAGGGGGAGATTGATGACAAGGACCTTCCCCCAGAGCCAACAGAGAGAGAAAGCCTTCCTCTGGAACTGGTACTCTGAATTTGGACTTCCATCCTCCTAGACTGTGAAAGAATAAATTTCTCTTTGTTAAACCCATCCACTTGTGGTTATTTCTGTTACAGCAGCACTAGATAACTAAGCGTGTATGTGCACCTGGGTGTGTGCGTGGAAGTCAGGAGGGGGAAGGATTAAAAACACAAGCAGTTCCGCATAGCTGGGACATGGAGTGTAGGGCAAAGAGTGGTAACAAATGAGCCCAAAAGGTAAGTGGGGATCAGGCCATGTTGGTTAGCCTGGGGAGATTTTGTTCTGGGAGTGATGGGTAATGTTTGCTTTTCAAATTGATCATTCTGGCAGCTTTGTGGATGGTGGACTGGGGAGGGCTGGAAATATTTAAAGTCAAACTGGAGCTCTTCTTGTCCTTCAGGGTCACTTCAACCTCTGTCCTTGTATAAACGAATCATCATGAGGCACTGGTATATCCAGAAGTACAGGCCTGTCTGCCCCCTACCCCCACCCCCCACCCCCGCCCTGTAATCAAATAAAACCTGAACCCGCCAGAGGAAGAGGGCTGGAAGGAGACTCTGAGCAGAAGAAATGGCTGTTTAAGCCCGTCCTGACTTTCCCTAAACTCTCATTTTGTTTCCCACTCACCCCTGCCTCCAGCCCTAAGCCCTCATTCTCCTCCACCTCTAACATTTGGATCAAACTGGAAAAACATCCCTCTTCCTTATTTCTTTTCAGTACGGCTGAGACAGGCAGTAATTCTCACAAAGAACTTCATTTTAAAAAGCTCCACCACAGAAACACAAAGGGAGAATGAGAGGGAAAACAACAAAGAAAATACAGAAAGCTGTAAAACAATTATGCTTACAAAATATAGATTGCGAGTTCTATGACAGCCAACATTCCTGCCAGGCCCATGGGATATATTCTCCCAGAAATCATTTCATAAGCTCTTAGCTCACCCACTCTCTTCCCTGCCCCTCAGGAGGAAGTGGGGATTCTGGACTCACAGATGTGGAGAAGACAGTGCAGTCAATACTGCAGATGGACCACCCTGTGGGGGGCCACGCAGGCTTCATCTCTTCAGGGAGTCAACGTCTTTGGAAGAAACAATCTCTTTCTCCCAGAGGTACCCTTGGTGGCTCCCTGTGGGAATCTTGGTACAGAATTAGTTTTTGACCCTGAGGCAGAGTGAGTAGGGTCATGTTGTGAATTTTTTCACATAGATGATGTTATGGATTGAATTTTATTGCTCTAAAGTATGTTGAAATCCTGACCCCTTTACCAGTGAACATGACATTGCTTGAAATAGGATCTTCGAAGATGCTATCAGTTGAGTTAACATGGGGTCATAGCAGAGTAGGTACTAATCCCATCTGAGTGGTGTCCTTACAAAAGAGAAAGAGAGACACAGGGAAAGATGGCCGTGTAATAGTGGAGTTTGCCACAGCTGCACACCAAGGACCACGTGGGGCTACCAGAAACTGAGAGACAAGAAAGGATCTTCCCTTAGAACCTTCAGAGAGAAGATGGCCCTGCCAAAACACCATAATTCAGACTCCTAGCCTCCAGATTTCATTTTACCTGGACCTATGATCAAAGCCCATAGAAGCAGCAGCTGAGAAGTCAAATTGCACATTGCATTGGGCAAATGTGCTGCAAAAGACCTCTTTAAAGTGTTCAAAAGCAAAGATGTCACTTTAAGGACTCAAGTGTGCCTGAACCAAGCCACAGGTGTTTTCACTCACCTCATATGCATGTAAAATCTGGACAATGAATAAGGAAGACAGAAGAAGAATTGCCTTCAAATCGTGGATTAGCAAACAATATTGAATATACCGCTGACTGCCAGAAGAATGAACAATTTTGTCTTGGAAGAAGTACAGGCAGAATGCTCATTAGAAGCAAAAATAGCAAGGCTTTGTCTCACGTATTTTAGACATGTTATCAGGAGGGGCCAGTCCCTGGAGAAGGACATCAAGCTTGGTAAAGTAGAGGGTTGTCAGAAAGAGGAAGATGGACTGACACAGTGGCTGCAAAAATGTGTTCAAACTTAGCAACCATTGTGAGGATGATGCAGGACCAGGCAGTATTTTCTTCTGTTGTACATAGGGTTGCTATGAGTCGGAACCGATTCAATGGCACCTAAAAACAACAACAAGCCTCAGAACTGTGAGACAACAAGCTAACCTTTTGGTTAGCAGCTGAACTCTTAACCACTATGCCGTCAGGGTTTCCACTAATACACATAGAAAGACAAAATTCAATGTTTTAGACATGTCTCTTACCTGACCTTCCCCTCCATCCTCCCTACTCCCATCCACATTCAGATTTTCGTTATCTCTTGTACAAGCCATGACAGTGGCCTCCTACTGGTGTACAAATGCTGCCTCATTATCTTTTTAAAAGTTTAGCTCTTATCATCTGTCTTGGTCATCTAGTGCTGCTATAACAGAAATATCACAAGTGGATGGCTTTAACTTTCTCACAGTATAGGAGGCTACGAGTCCAAATTCAGGATGTCAGCTCCAGGGAAAGCCTTTCTCACTCTATCAGCTCTGGAGGAAGGTCATTCTCATCAATCTTCCCCTAGACTATGAGCTTCTTTCCACAGGAACCTCAGATCCAAAGGATGCGCTCTGTTTCCGGTGCTTCTTTCTTAGTGGTATAAAGTCCCCAACTCTCTGCTTACTTATGTTTCCTTTTATCTCTTGTAAGATAGAAGGTGGTGCAGGCCACACCCATGGAAACCCTCTTTACATTGGATCAGGGATGTGACCTGAACAAGGGTGTTACATCCCACCCTAATCCTCTTTAATCACAAGCAGAGATTATGATTTATAACACAGGAAAATCGCAAAATGGAGGACAACCACACAATACTGGAAATCATGGCCTAACCAAGTTGACACATATTTTGGGGGGACACAATTCAATCCATGACATCATCTTTCTCTCATTGCCTACCAGATTAATTGAGGTTTTTTCCAGCCTGTTGTCAATACTAGTCCTATCTTTAGCCAAATATCCTCTATGCTTTATTCAAACCACAATAACAAGACACACCATTTCCCAAACTTGCCTGTGTCTTTGTTCACATTGACCCTTCTACAAGGAATAAACCATTTCTCCAATTTAATGGATTGAAGATTTGAACCATCCTTAAAAATCCATCCCAGAGCCATCAACTTGGTGGGCTCTTCATCTTTCATTTGTCATTTATTTTACTCTGATTTGTATTAGAGTTTTTTTTATACATATCTCCTTCTCATTAACTCTACTCATCTTACCCGGACAAAATTATAAAGTCCTTGAAGACAGGAATATACCTTATGTGGAGTATAAAATACTTCATAGATCAGTGTGAAGAGCAAATAGGAGACTCTATATAAATTGCTAGCATGGGGACTGGCTAATAGTAAGCACCCCATAAACTTCATCAAGGTTTGGAGCACCAGTTCTAGAATCAAATAGAACTAGGTTTGAACCCTGGTTCCACCATCGACTAGCTTTGTGACTTTGAGACTTATTTCATCTCATAAAGCCTCAGTTTTCTCATCTGTAAAAAGGAATTACCTACTATGGTGCCTACCTCATGGTGTAATTGTAAGGATCAATTAGACAAAATTAGATTATAGATATAAAATTACTTAGTCCAGTGTTTTTTGTTGTTGTTAGGCGCTGTCGAGTCGGTTCTGACTCATAGCGACCCCATGCACAACAGAACGAAACACTGCCCGGTCCTGCGCCATCCTTACAATCGTTGTTATGCTTGAGCTCATTGCTGCAGCCACTGTGTCAATCCACCTCGTTGAGGGTCTTCCTCTTTTCTGCTGACCCAGTACTCTTCCAAGCATGATGTCCTTCTCCAAGGACACTTATTATATTTTAGTTTATTTTATTGTGCCTTAGGTAAAAGTTTACAGCTCAACTTAATTTCTCATTAAAAAATTTATACACATATTGTTTTGGGACATTGGTTGTAATCCTCAAAACGTCACAGCACACTCCCCCTTTCCACTCCAGGTTCCCTGTGTCCATTCATCCAGTTCCTGTCCCTTCCTGCCTTTTCTTCTTGCTTTTGGACAGGAGTCACCCCGTTTGGTTTCTATTTGTATATTTGATTGAACTAAGAAGCAGATTACTCACTTGTATTATTGTTTGTTTTACAGGCCTATGTAATCTTTGTCTGAAAAGTGGGTTTGGGAAGTGGTTTCGGTTCTGAGGTAGCAGAGTGTCCGGGGACCATAGTCTCCAGGGTTCCTCCAGTCTCTGTCAGACCAGTAAGTCTGGTCTTTTTCTGTGAATTTGAATTCTGTTCTACATTTTTCTCCTGTTCTGTCTGGGACTCTCTGTTGTGATCCCTATCACAGCAGTCTGTGATGGTAGCAGGGCACCATCTAGTTCTTCTGGGCTCAGGCTAGTGGAATCTTTGGTTCATGTGGACTTTCAGTCCTTTGGGCTAATATTTTCCTTATGTCTTTGGTTTTCTTCAGTCTTCTTTGCTCTGGACAGTGTGGGACCAATAGATGTATCTTAGGTAGCTGCTGGAAAGCTTATAATCCCCCAGACGCTACTCACCAAGGTGGGATGTAGAACATTTTCTTTCTGAACTATGTTATGCCAATTGATCTAGATGTATCCTGAGACTATGGTCCCCAGCCCCTAGCCCCACTCATTTGGTTTGCAGTGTGTTTGGATGTGTCCAGGAAAATTCTTAGCTTTTGCTTTGGTCCAATTGTGCTGATTTCCACTATATTGTGTGTTGTCTTTCCCTTCTTCACCAAAGTTGACACTTGTCTACTAGCTAGTTTGTGATTTCAACTTCCCGTCTCTCCCCACTCTTATAACCACCAAAGAATTTTTTTTCTGTGTGTAAATCTTTTCCTGAGTTCTTATAATAGCAGTTTCATACAGTATTTGTCTTTTTCTGACTGACTTACTTCACTCAGCATAATGTTCTCCAAATTCATCCATGTTGTGAGATGTTTTGTGAATTCATCATTGTTCTTTATCATTACATAGTATTCCATTGTGTGTATATACCATAATTTGTTTATCCATTCTTCTGTTGATGGGAATTTAAGTTGTTTCCGTCTATTTTCTATTGTGAATTGTGCTGCAATGAACATGGGTGTGCATTCATCTATTTGTGTGATGGCTCTTATTTCTCTAGGTTATATTCCTAGGAGTGGGATTGCTGAATCTTATGGGACTTCTATCTCTAGCTTTTTAAAGAAGCACCATATCTTTTTCCTAAGTGGTTGTACCCATTTTACATTCCTACAAGCAGTGCATAAGAGTTCCAATCTCCCCAAAGCCTCTCCAACGTTTGTCATTATTGTATTTTTTGATTAGTGCCAGTATTTTTGGAGTGCGATGGTCTCATTATAGTTTTGATTTGCATTTCTCTAATGGCTAGTGATTGCACGCATTTTCTCAGGTGTCTGTTGGCTGCCTGAATATCTTCTTTGGTGAAGTGCCTGTTCATATCCTTTGCCCATTTTTTAATTGGATTATTTGTCTTTTTGTTACTGAGGCATTGAAGTATTTGGTAGATTTTAGAGATTAGACTCTCGTTGGATATATTATAGTCAAAATTTTTTCCCAGTCTATAGGTTCTGTTTTTACTCTTTTGGTGAATTGACATTTATCATACTCTTAATAAGCTTGAATTATCATTATAAGGCCTGCAACAGTGCTTTGTATACAAAAACCCTGAAGAAAGATTTGCTGAGTGGATTCGAATTGGAAGTTTTGTGCCTCAGACACAAACACCTTCTATAATACGTGGATCAGGATTCTGATCAGGGGTCCCAGCTCTCTCTTTGGCCCCTGTTCTGTGTTTGGGGGTGAGGAGCAGCTCCCCTTCCCACTTCTGTTCTCTACAACTTTGCTCTGGTTGGATCCTACCCAGTCTTCCTTCTGAGTGGCAGCTGGCCTGGTGAGAGGCCTCCACTGATGCTATGGGTGGGGTAGAAGGGTATTAACTTTTTCTGACTGTCCTGAGTTTCTACCATTTTGAAACTACATCAGAAGAGCTGGTGTGTGAATGTGTGCTATGCTTCGTACGTGCGGATGCTTGCACATGTATCCATTTAAAACTGATTAGACATGTGGGAGACGGGGTAATATTGATAATACTAATAAGGGAAAGAAAAGGAAGGTCAGCTCTATTTATCATTCTGAGCAGATCCATGTAACTCAGCGCAGACAGGAGGACCCCAGAAACCGCCCTGTTCAGCTGATTTGCAGCACGCCCTGATTTTGAGTTCTGAAGTGCAGTTGCACGTTGCCTGTGGATACTAACCAGCCATCCAATTGACGGTCTCAGTTTCTATCTCTGTTCTGTGGTGAGAGCACGCAATGCATTGCAGGAAGCCAATCAATTATTTGCAAGTGGGATATGCGATACCATCTCCAGCACTCCAACCACAGCTGAAATCCAATTCCATCAGTTGGCTTGGATTTGGAGGGGAAATGAAAGTCACATTTTGGAAAATTGGGATTGATTCTGCCTGTTACAACTGATGCTTATGTGAAAAGCAGATATGGGGACATCCGCTGATGGTCTCTTTCAAATTATCAGTCCCAAAGAGTCACAGTTGAGCCTACTGGTTTAGTAAATCTTCGGTGGCTCTCACAGAGCCTCAGTGTTATGTACTCCATGGTGTTGCTTTAAGGATTGAATTAGGTACTAGATGCAGAGGCAAATATCCATGATGCTGATGAAGCTGAAGACCCTCACTTACAGAACCCTTTCTAAGACCTCGCGCCTAACTTTGTATTTGTAATTTTGTATTCCTTTTTCTTCAAGAGAGCTCAAAGTTGTATAAACTTCACACCTCACAAACATGGATCTGCCCCTAAATGTACACACATAGGATAGGTGTTAAGACAACAGGAAGCAGCTGAGGGTCAGCAGGACAGGAGACCTGGAAGAGGAAGTGGAAGTGAGAGTCTCCCCAGAGACTTATAATTTTACTAAGCAAAAAAAAAAAAAAAAAAATTTTTTTTTTATTGACTAAGTTCCAGAAGGAGTTCCAAAAACAGTTAAGCGCTTGACTGCTAGCTGAAAGGCTGGTGGTTCAAACCCGCCCAGAGGTACCTTGGAATAAAGGCCTGACAATCTGCTTCTAAAAGGTCACAGCCTTGAAAACCCTGTGGAGCACAGCTCTGCTTACAACACATGCGGTCCATGAGTCAGAATCGACTCGAGAGGAACTGGTTGATTAAGTGCCAGAACACCTGGCCTCAACTAATTGCTAAAAATATTACTTGTTCATGGTCTAAACTGTTACTTCATTTAGTGAGATATATGAAACAAGTCAGGTGCTCTGGTGGCGCAGTAATTATGCCCTCGGCTGCCAACCATACGGTCGGTGAGTGGTTAGATCCACTAGCAGCTCCCTGGGAGAAAGATGTGGCAGTCTGCTTTCATAAAGATTAGGGTCTTGGAAACCTGATGGGGCAGTTCTGCTCTGTCCTGTAGAGTCCCTAGGAGTTGAAATGACTTGTCGATAATTTCTTTTTTGGGGGGGCGCGGGGTTAGGGAGGGTGGCGTATCAAGTAAGAAGAGTTCCTAAGGGAATTTCCGTCTGATGGTCGAATTTCAGGCACTGTGGCCAGCATGCGGGGTCCATACTCTGGGGCAGGCACCTCTGAAATCCCCGCAAGGCTAGTAGCCTGCAGGTCCAGCAAAGCTCTGGTTTTACAGAGCCTCTGTGAAGGCTGGGACAGACCAGGCCTCGCGTGTAGTAAGGACACAGGACATTTCAACTGACAGCCTCTGCTCCGACAGTTTCTCCAGGCAGCTGCACAGGGAATCGTTTCATACCCTGCCCACTCCGCTCCTCCTCCTCCCTCCTTCCCCTTCATCTTATCCTTCTTACCCTCCTGCTTCTCTTCTGCTGCTTTCTCTCTTCCGTTTCATGAATCATGATACAAATTTCAATCCAAGATAAAAATTTCACCCTTTTGGCTGTGATTAAGTTCTGTCCACAGCAAGGACATTGCCGTTTCCATGGTAACCAATACACTCTAAAGCCGCGGAGGATGACAGTGTAGAGAAGTATAAAGAAGGCAAAGAGGCATGCTACGGTTGCTTTTCATCTGCTATGGCGGAAGCGGAATTATGGAATGTAGTGGCTGAGAGGAATTTACAAGGTTCCTAAATCATATGCCCACCTCCAGAAGAGCCGCAGTGAAACAATTCCGGAGATAAGCAAATGGCCTTTATTTACAGACAGCCAGAGTAGACTTCATAATCTCCTTTGCAAAACCATTCCACTGTTACTCTCTTATGCGCAATTGTTTAGCAGAGGATTCGAACAATGACTGGGTGCCTGCGATGATTCCTTTGGTGCAGTCAGAATCCAGGCAGGGCAGTTGATGATGAGAATGAGTTCTCCAACTTCTCTGGGCAAGAGATGTTGCCACATTCACCTTCTTATTCTCAAATGCTATTCTCAACCTTTGCTACCTTCCATCCCACCAAGCGCTTTTCCAAAGCACCTCCAAAAACACCAGAACCAAACCTACTGCCATCGACTCAATTCCAACTCATGGTGACCCCATGTGTTACAGTGTTTCTGAGCCTCATAGGGTTTCCTTGGATGTAATCATTAAGGAAGCAGAGCACCAGGCCTTTCTTCTGTGCTGCCATAGGATGGGTTCAAACTGCTAACCTTTTGGTCAGCAGCCGAGCATAAACCTTTTGTGCCACTCAGGGACCTCACCAAAGCACCCAGCACCCACCAAAATAAAAGCAAAAATCCCTCCTCTCTCTTTAAATATTTTCTCTAAAGAAGGACACTGATAATTCCAGGCAACCAGTTATTTTTACATTCAATATTTATACTTGTTTTAAGCATATAAAAATGCTAGGGAAGAATTGTTGAGAGTAAATGTTAATGCTATGAACAGATTTCAAAGGGCAGCTCAAAAAGACAAAGTAAAGTATTATAATGAAATGTGCAAAGAGCTGGAGGTAGAAAACCAGAAGGGAAGAACATGCTTGGCATTTCTCAAGCTGAGAGAACTGAAGAAAAATTCAAGCCTCAAGTTGCAATACTGAAGGATTCTATGGGGAAAATATTAAACAACGCAGGAAGCAACAAAAGAAGATGGAAGGAATACACAGAGTCATTATACCAAAAAGAATTGGTCAATGTTCAACAATTTCAAGAGGTAGCATATGATCAGGAACTGATGGTGCTGAAGGAAGAAGTCCAAACTGTACTGAAGGCACTGGCAAAAAACAAGGGTCCAGGAATTGACGGAATATCAATTGAGATGTTTTAACAAACATATGCAGCACTGGAAGTGCTCACTCACCCATGCCAAGAAATTTGGAAGACAGTTACCTGGTCAACCTACTGGAAGAGATCCATATTTATGCCTATTCCCAAGAAAGGTGATCCAACTGAATGTGGAAATTATGGAACAATATCATTAATATCACATGCAAGCAAAATTTTGTTGAAGATCATTCAAAAGCAGCTGCAGCAGTTATCAACAAGGAACTGCCAGAAATTCAGGCTGGTTTCAGAAGAGGACATGGAACCAGAGATATCATTGCTAACGTCAGATGGATCCTGGCTGAAAGCAGAGAATACCAAAAGTATGTGTTTCATTGACTATGCAAAGGCATTCAACTGTGTGGATCATAACAAATTATGGATAACATTGTGAAGAATGGGAATTTCAAAACACTTAATTGTGCTCATGAGGAACCTGTACATAGATCAAGAGGCAGTTGTCCGGACCAAACAAGGGGATACTTCATGGCTTAAGGTCAGGATAGGTGTGCATCAGGGTTGTATCCTTTCACCATACCTATTCAATTTGCATGCTGAGCAAATAATCCAAGAAGCTGGACTATATGAGGAAGAATGGGGCATCAGAATTGGAGGAAGACTCATTAACAACCTGCCTTATGCAGATGACACAACCTTGCTTGCTGAAGGTGAAGAGGACTTGAAGCACTTGCTGATGAAGATCAAAGATCACAGCCTTCAGCATGGATTATACCTAAACATAGAGAAAACAAAAATCTTCACAACAATAAGCAACATCATGATAAATGGAGAAAAGATTGAAATTGTCAAGGATTTCATTTTCCTTGGATCCACAATCAACACCCATGGAAGCAGTAGTCAAGAAATCAAAAGACAAATTGCATCGGGCAAATCTGCTACAAAGGACCTCTTTAAAGAGTTGAAAAGCAAAGATGTCACCTTGAAGATAAGGTACGACTGACCCAAGCCTTGGTATTTTCAATTGCATCATATGCATGTGAAAGCTGGACCATGAATAAGGAGAAATGATGCCTTCGAATTGTGGTATTGGTGAAGAATATTGAATATACCACGGACTGCCAAAAGAAGGAAACCCTGGTGGCGTAGTGGTTAAGTGCTACGGCTGCTAACCAAGAGGTCAGCAGTTCAAATCTGCTGGCGCTCCTTGGAAACTCTATGGGGCAGTTCTAATCTGTCCTATAGGGTCGCTACAAGTCGGAATTGACTTGATGGCAGTGGGTTTGGTTTGGGTTTTGGCCAAAAGAAGGAACAAATCTGTCTTGGAAGAAGTACAACCAGAATGCTTCTTAGAAGCAAGAATGGTGAGATTGTGTCTTACATACTTTGGACGTATTGTCATGAGGGGTCAGACCCTGGAGAAGGACATCATGCTTGGTAAAGCACAGGGTCAGCGGAAGAGGAAAATCCTCAACTAGATGGATTGGCACAGTGGCTGCAACAATGGGCTCAAGCATAACAACGATTGTGAGCATGGCACAGGACTGGGGAATGTTTCCTTCTGTGGCACATAGGGTGACTATGAGTTGGAACAGACTTGACGGCACCTAACAACACAACAACATGACTTTAAAAGGAAAACAAAATAATAATGCTCTGGTAGTTGACAGTGAAGAAGACCTGGTAGCTGCTTGGCTGCTAACCAAAAGGTTGGTGGTTCGAGCCCACCCAGTGTCTCTGTGGGAGAAAGACCTGGCAGTCTGCTCTCATAAAGATTACAGCCCAGAAACCCTATGGGGCATTTCTACTCTGTCATATGTGGTCCGTATAAGTTGGAATTGACTCAACGGCACCCAACAACAGCAATACTTGACAGTTGATGTGGAGGTCCAGGGAGAGTAAATTCAAGATGTCTTCATCCCAGTGGTCTGACAGCACATAGCACATGTTGAGGCCCTTAATGTTTGTCCGTAGGCAATGAAAAGGAGCCAGCGTTCAGGATGCAGTTGGGGTAATCATTCAAATGATTCAGATAAAGGGAAAGGGGAAAATATTTTGCCCTTAAACTTGCAGAGAACTCCCTGCACACAGCTCTTGAGCTGTGAACACAGGATGCTAAGAGGAAAGTTATTGGTCAGGAAGGATCCTGACCTAGTAAATGGCATTTTCCCCACCATCGAAGACTCAGATCATGAACTTTTGACCCCTGGTTCTCCTGGGCCATGATTGTGCCCAGCAGTGCCAATGCAGCTGACTGCTGCAGCTTGATTCCTGGCTTGCCACTTGCTAGCTGTGCTGTCTTAGACAAACAAAGCACTCCAGCCTCAAGTTCTCTAATTTAAAATGGGTGTGATAATATCTACTTGAAATCTGAGATTAGCTGAGAAAAAGTATGTAAACCATTTAGTGTGCTGTCCAACACACTGGCAAATGAAAGCTGCTCAGCAAATGTTGTTGTTAGGTGCCATCGAGTTGATTTCAACTTCTAGAGATCGCATGTGACAGAGTAGAACTGCCCCATTGGGTTTTCTAGGCTGTAATCTTTATGGGAGCGGATCGCCAGGTCTTTCTCCCCTTCGAGAAGCTGAGGGGGTTCAAACCACTGACCTTTCAGTTAACAACCAAGCAGGTCTGCTGAAATATGAAATCAGTTGTACCGCCAGGGCTTCTTGCACAGTAAATAGCGCTGTCTGGCGCTGGGCTCCTGGTTCTGCTGCTCCTGGGTCTATGCTGTTGCCGCTTCTCTGCCTCTGCCATTGCTCTGGTCCTCTGCCTCTGTCTCAACTCTATCAATTCACAGTTTCAAAACGGCTTCCACGTTTTAGGTATCTGTTATAGCAGCACCCGACTCTATTGGCACGAAATTCTGTGTTAGTTATCTAGTGCTGCTATAACAGAAATACCACAAGTGGATGGCTTTAACAAAGAGAAGTTTATTTTCTCACAGCAAAGTAGGCTGAAAGTCCAAACTCAGGGTGTTAACTACAGGGGAAGGCTTTCTCTCTCTGTCGGCTCTGGAAGAAGGTCCTTGTCCTCAATCTTCCCATGGTCGAGGAGCTTCTCAGGTGCAGGGAACCCTGTTGCAAAGGACACTCCCTGCTCCTGGTGCTGCATTCTTGATGATACTAGGTCTCCCTGTCTCTCTGCTTGCTTCTGTCTTCTGTATTTCAAGAGATTGCCTCAAGACACAACCCAGTCCTGTAGGTTCAGTCCTGCCTCACTAACACAACTGTCACCCATTCTCCCTCATTAACATCATAGAGGCAGGATTTACAACATATAAGAAAATCACACAACACTGGGAATCATGGCCCAGCCCAATAGATACAAACGTTTTTGGGGGGACATAATTCAATCTATGACATTCTGTCACTTTGCACTCGGAATGAAGGTCCCCTGAGGTAGGTGGTTCAGCCTCCTTGGCCATGGCTTCTGCTGAGTGAGGAAGATTTCTGCCCACTCACACTCCTCTCTCCAGGCAGCTTCTAGGGGGAACAAAGTGACAACAGGATGCCAACAGAGCCTGGGGCAAGTTCGACTCGAGCATGGGTTGTAAATGGTGGTGGTCTGCTTTACTCTTCTCCCCTTGTCCTCTAGGAGCCATGGTGGGTCAACAGTTAAGCACTCAGTTGCTTACCAAAAGGTTGGTGGTTCGAGCCCACTCAATGGCTCCTTGGGAGAAAAATCTGGTGATCTGCTTCCATAAAGGTTATTGTCGTTAGGTACCATCGAGTCATTTCCAACTCATAGGGACGTTATATATGAATGAATGTATGTGTGAATGAAACTTTGCCCAGTCCTGCTCCATCCTCACAATTGTTGCTATGCTTGATCCAATTGTTGCAGCCACTGTGTCAATCCATTTTGTTGAGGATCTTTCTCTCTTTTGCTGACCCACTACTTTACCAAACCTGATGTCCTCCAGGTAATATGTCCCTCCTGATAATATGTTTGAAGTACATGAAACAAAGTTTTGCCATCCTTGCTTCTAAGAAGGATTCTGACTGTACTTCTACCCAGACAGATTTGTTTATTCTTTTGGAAGTTCATGGTATATTCAATATTTTTCACCAACGCCATAATTCAAATTCATCAATTCTTTTTCAGTCTTCCTTTTTCATTGTCCAGCTTTAGCAAGTATATGAGGAGATTGAATATTGTAAAGATTACAGCCAAAAAACCCTACAGAGCAGTACTACTCTGTCATGTGGGGTCGATATGAGTCAAAAATCAACTTGACAACACCTAACGACAACAATACAACCATGCTCTCTGATAATGCACAGACTGCTTCCTGCTCCCTTTCTTTTCTTGCTCAGGGGTAGAAGACAACGGACTGTTGAGATGGAACGAAACTGGAGCAGATACTGCATGCACTGCCTCTCCCCCTCCCCCCCCCTTTTTATGCCTTGAATGTTTATGTGATGCCCAGAGCAGAAACACCAGCCCTGAAGGTGTTGTAATTCTCAACCAATGTTAGCAGCCTTCTTTTCTAGATTCGTTGTTGGAGAGGAAAACAAAAAAAACAAACCCTTATTTGTTTAAGCCACTGTGAGTTTGGTTTTCTTGCAGCCAAAACGTTTCTAACAGAAAAGCCAACCTAAGACTTGCCATCATTATGGGTGACTACATCATCCACGTGGATGTCCCATCACTAACATGGCCTTTACCTCCCCTAGGGCTGCAACCTTTGACTCTCAGTCCCCTCTGAACTGCCTTCTGTGGTATCTTCCTGTAATGGATTGAATTGTGTCCCCCCAAAATATCTGTCAACTTGGCTATGTCATGATTCTCTTGTATGATTGTATAATTGTCTGCCATTTTATCATCTGATGTGATTTCCCTATGTGTTGTAAATTCTATCACTATGATGTAATAAGATGGATTAAAAAAAAGATGGATTAGTGGCAGTTATATTGATGAGATCTGCAAGATTAGGTAGCGTCTTAAGCCAACCTCTTTTGAGATACAAAAGAGAGAAGGGAGCAGAGAGGCATGGGGACCTCATACCACCAAGAAAGCAGTGCTGGGAACAGACCACATCCTTTGGACCTGCAGGTCTTGTGCTGAGATTCTCCCAGACTGGTGACAAGGACCTTGCTCCAGAGGTGACAGACAGAAAGCCTTCCATTGGAGCCAGTGCACTGAATTCAGACTTCTAGCTTACTAGACTGTGAGAGAATAAACTTCTCTTTGTTAAAGCCATTCCCCTGTGGTACTTCAGTTATAGCAGCACTAGATGGCTAAGACACTTGCTAATTTCCGGTGCTACCAATCTTTCCCCAAATCATAATCTATACCACTTCCAGATTTATGTTTTTAAAGCAAAATAAGATTATGTAGTTCTGTAGTTTAAAACCATTATTGGTGCCCCATCGTCTGTGGTCTAAAGCCCACATTCCTTAGCGTGGCATATTAAGTCCTCTTTGGTCTTGTTCCTTTCCACTTCTCCAGGTTTGTCCACTGTGCCCCTTGCTACACCCCAGACACACAGGACCTACTTACAGTTTCCCGGATGTGTCATGGGTTTCATGTCCAGCCTACCTGCTTATTTGCACCCAATGACCATCCCCATTCTAGACCAGTGAACTCCCCACTCATCTTTCAAAGGTTAGTTCAAACATTGGTTTAAAGAGTCTTGTGCGAAGCTTGCTCAGGCCTGCTCCCTGTAGAACTCCCTAGTCCTCTCTCTGCTCTATCTATACTCTGTGTATGTCTATTGATAGCTCTATTTGTTTGTTGAACCTGTTTGCTGATATGTCTCCCTACTATACAGTGAGCTCCTAGAGGATGCAGACTGTATTAGTTTCCTAGGGCTGCCATAACAAGTTATGACAAACTGGATGACTTAAAACAACAGAGATTTATTCTCTCACACTTCTGGAGGTCAGAAGCACAAATTCAGGGTGTTGGCAGGGCCATGCTCTCTGGATCCTCTAGGGGAAGATTCTTCCTTGTCTCTTCCAGCTTCTGGTAGCTCTGAGCATTCCTGGGCTTGTGGTGCCATAACTCCAGTCTCTGCCTCTGTCTTCACATGGTTGTCTTCTCTCTGCATCTGTCCTTTCTTTTTTTTTAGGGCACCAGTCACATTGGACTAGGGCCCACGCTATTCCAGTATGACCTCATGTTAGCTAATTACATCTGCAAAGACTATTTCAAAATAAGTTCATGTTCATAGGTACTGGAGGTTAAGACTTGAACATATCTTTTGGGGAGGACACAAATCAGCCCATAACACAGACCAAGTCTCATTCATCTTTATAAGCCCTGTGCCAATGACATTTCCTTGTTCATTGCAAGAACTGCATGCATGCCTTTGTTGAATGAATCATTAAAACACTTTAAAATCCCAAAAGCTAAAATCAAGTACATGCAATGAGTTGCAAACAACAACTAAGGAGTGCCCTGGGAGGATGGTAGCAGAACCATTCTTTGGGGACAAAGAAAGGTGAATGGAGGAAACTACCACCCTAGAAAGGGAGAAGCTCATTCACCATTTTCAGGGGGATCCTAAGGAGACTGCTGAGAATCAGCACATTGAGCAACATTTGGGAGATTCAAGAATGAACACCCAGCTACATAAGCCAGAAGCAGGGCTGCCCCGAGAGTATGCAGGGCGAGGGCAAATATTTTTGTGGGCCTTTGTCTATATAAAAATCGAAACATAAAAAATATATTACAAAACTCGTGGGCCCATGTGAGGTATAGTTATTTAATGAAGAGAATTGTGACTGATGGACACAGGAGAGACACTTACATATTTCCTTACAGCCCAATCAGCACACATGAAGATTCTTCATAGTAACCAGACACCATCTCTCCCTATTCAAGTCCAGGAACCTTCTCTGCATGTTTTTATTGACAAACGTGCAGGTCCCAGCTAATTTTATATTTTTTACCCCAAGAAACAGGTGGCAACGCTGCTATTACAATGCCATAGTTCTTTAGAACCTATTTATATTGAAACCACATATATATATATATATAATGGCCTCTGCAGTTCCCCAAGACCAATTATTCAATGCTGATCCCAGCATTACTCATGAAGCTGCATCATTCATCTGTAGCCTGTGAATACTTGCTTCAATGGTTTTCTCAAAGGTTGTTACTGTGCTTCATTGATGATGCCAAAAATGCAAGTCTTACCCAGAGTAAGCAGGGAAATGTGAACAATTATTCAATTTCTGGTCATATAAAATATTTTTCCTTTTGGAATTTTACAGCCTAAGCATACAACAATGTATCTTCCAACCTTATCTTCTCCTGACTCCAGGCTGCAATCACTGCACCATCTTTTGATGATGACTACAGCCATGTACACCATCACCAGAGAGAAATAGAGGCAAGGGGCCCATGGGCAGAGTGAGAAGAGTAGTTATATTCTTTCAAAGATTGTTGGTACCTCATTAAGACTGACCTCGCCTCAAAGAGCAAGATATCATCACACTGGCTGGAAGAAGAGAAGGTATTGATCAAAAGGGCTAATTGGGGCTGTGGAGCTACAGTCTCAAAAACTGTTGAAGCCTAGGTGCAGCCACCCTTGAGGGCCTGCCTGACAGCTGATGCAGAGCCTGCACAGAGGATAGGGTGATTTTCTTGGCTATCTAAAGCAGAGGGGGCACACAGGCTAAACAATACTTGTGCTACCTCCTGCACACTTGGGTGCTGTAGGCCATGGTGGCACCTGTGGTCAGAACACAGATGGGTGACAGTGAATGCAGGCCCACGAATGCAGCTCAAGCCCAAGGTTGGGTGGTGAGCAATCCGTAGTCCTGAGCCTTGACCTGGTCCTGTGTCCAACATCGTTAAGAGTAATCCTAAATCAAGGTATCAGCACCATTCTGGTGTTCCAATCTTGTACGATTCTGTGAAAAAAAAAAATACAGTCCAATGTCTGTGATGTGCTGATCAAGTGGCCCTCCCAGAACTTGGCTGGCCATAGGCTGGGACAACTCCATAAATAAGAAGCATGAAATGCCTAAGGGCATCTGGTCAACCCCACACAGTGGGTTGAGGGTAGAGGGCTGGAGAGCATCTTGATAGGGAGAATGGCATACCCACCTCAGCCAGTCCCATGCACCATAGGGAGAAGTCCTTTAAGGAAGTTGCACCAAAGTGAGTGGCCCCCTGAGGCTTGGGAAGGAATGGGCCACTTACCTGGGTCAAAGGGCAGTACCTTCTGGTAGCAAGGCAAGCCTGGCAGTTCTAAAGAAGCATGAGATACACCTCTGTCCCCTTCATGAAAGTATAGTTAAAGCTTCTGTGCATAAATTTCTAGAATCAGGCCTAGAAAAGACAGGAGGATAGATAAGCTCCTGTTAACAGCCATTAGGGAGAATAATGGGTTCAAAAGAAACTGGATCCTTTATTCAGAGGGGATAGTAATCAAAAAACAGGTTGAATGGAGACTCCCAGTGGATGCCCAGTAAACCCCATCACAAATATCCTATCATTATAAAAGAGAGAGTATGATTTCATTTAAGGATTTTTTTGAATTTCAGTTTTTCTACTAAGTCACACAGGAGGTCAGTGAGCAATGAATTCAGCATCCAACAAAGCTTAGGGAGACACAAAAGACACATAAAGAAAAATCAGTGGGACAACAGGCAGGGGACACAAGGACTTCATCCCAGCTTGGTCCTCCTGAGAGGCAAGCTGGCGACTTGCCCAGTGACCCAGCACTGCTCTGGGTAGGAGGTGAGCAGTAATGGCAGACCAGACCTGTGAAAACCTGCCTGTGTTGTGTCTTTGTGGGAATCTTCCCAGCCTCCTGAGTTAAAGTTGTCCAAATCTGATCCCACCTATTTCAGTGAAGCAGAGCCTGAACGTATGCTTAGACACAGGATTTGCTTTCCAGCAAACATTATAACCATTAATCGAAATCATTTTGACAGAGTGATAAATAACAGTTAAATCCAAGCAGAGTATGGGAGCTTCTCTGGATTTATCATTTTGGGAACAGCGATCCCTTGCTAAACATGGTATTATGTTCCTGAGATATAACATGGCTGGTGAACTGGACAGTTTGCAAGATCTCCTAAAAAATAGAAGAATTAGTGGAAAAACACAAAGATTGATGCTAAGTATTTTTAAAATACTGAAAAATACAAAAATAAAAACCAAAAACTCTGATTTGTTGATATTTAAAACTTTCTCCAGGGAGGTACACTTATCCTGAATCTTCTTCAATTATTCGGGAAACATTGCAGTAAAGACAAGACAGTTTGCCCTAAGTTTTATTCTTAACAAACTATATCACTCTTTAAAGTTTTTTTTTTTTTAACCTTCCCCTAATGATTTAAAATGTAATGTGTTTTGAACTTGCTTTAGCTTTGTATTCTTTTTAAAAGACTCAGAAAATTGTCCATGTGACCTCACCAGCCATTGTGTTTTCTTCTGGAACTTTTGAGGGTGAGGGATAAAGGTCCTGTTCTTCTATCCATACACAGTATTAAAAGGGTAGGACAAATACAATCTCCTCTTTATGTACTAACTTAAGCATCACCTAAACCTCTCTATAAACCCTGTTGTTGTTGTAAGGTGCCCTGGAGTCAGTCCCTACTCATAGTGATCCCATGTACATCAGAATGAAACATTGCCCAGTCCTGCGACATTCTCATGATTGTTGCTATGTTTGAGCCCATTGTTGTAGCCACTGTGTCAAACCATCTCTTTGGGTATCTTCCCCTTTTTTGCTGACCCTATAACTTACCAAGAATAATGTCCTTCTCCAGGGACTGGTCCCTTCTGACAATATGTCTGTCTTAGTCATCTAATGCTGCTATAAAAGAAATAGCACAAGTGAATGGCTTTAACAAAGAGAAATTTATTTTCTCACAGTCTAGTAGGCTAGAAGTCCAAATTCAGGGCGTCAGCTCCAGGTGAAGGCTTTCTCTCTCTCTTGGCTCTGGGGGAAGGTCCTTCTTATCAGCCTTCCCCTGAACTAGGAGCTTCTCCGTGCAGGAACCCCAGGTCCAAAAAAACATGCTCTGCTCCTGGTTCTTCTTTCTTGGTGATATGAAGTCCCCAACCTCTGCTTGCTTCCTTTTCGTTTTATCTCTTGTAAGATAAAAGGTGGTGCAGGCCACACCTCGGGGAAACTCCCTTTACATTAAATCAAGGATGTGACCTTAGTAAGGGTGTTACAATCCCACCCTAAGCTTCTTTAACATGAAATTACAATCACAAAGTGGAGGACAACCACACAACAATGCTGGGAATCATGGCCTAACCAAGTTGACACATATTTGGGGTGATACAATTCAATCTATGACAATGTCCAAAGTACGAGAGACAAAGTCTCACCATCTTTGCTTCTAAGGAGCATTCTGGCTGTACTTTCAAGACAGATTTGTTTCTGGCAGTCCATGGTATATTCAGTATTCTTCACCAATGCCATAATTCAAAAAACATCAATTCTTCTTTGGTCTTACTAATTCATTGTCCAGTTTTCACATGTATATAAGGTAATCGAAAATACCGTGGCTTGGGGCAGGTGTACCTTAGCCCTCAAAGTAACATCTTTGCTTTTTAGCACTTAAAAGAGGACTTTCGCAGCAGATTTACCCAATGCAATGTGTTATTTGATTTCTTGACTGCTGCTTCCATGGGTGTTGATTGTAGATCCAAGTAAAATGATATCCTTGACAACTTCAATTTTTTCTCTGTTTATCATGATGTTGCTTATTAGTCCAGTAGTGAGAATTTTTGTTTTATTTTCAGGTGTAACCCATATTGAAGGCTATAGTCTTTGATCTTCATCAGTAAGTGCTTCAAGTCCTCTTCACTTTCAGCAAGCAAGGTTGTGTCATCTGCATAACGCAGGTCATTAATGAGTCTTCCTCCAATCCTGATGCCACGTTCTTCATAAAGTCTGGATTCTGAGATGATTTGCTCAGCATACTGATTGAATAAATATGGTGAAAGGATATAACCCTGATGCACACTTTTCCTAATTTTAAATCACGCAGTATCCCCTTATTCTGTTCAAACAACTGCTTCTTGATCTATGTACAGTTTCCTCATGAGCACAATTAAGTCTTCTGAGATTCCCATTCACTGCAATGTTGTCCATAATTTGTTATGATCCACCCAGTTGGATGCCTTTGCATAGTCAATAAAACACAGGTAAATATCTTTCTGGTATATTCTACTCTCAGCCAAAATCCGCCTGACATCACAATGATATCCCTCGTTCCATGTCCTCTTTTGAATCTGGCTTCAATTTCTGGCAGTTCCCAGTCAATGTACTGCTGCAACCAGTTTTGAACGATGTTCAGTAAAATTGTACTTGTGTGTGATATTAACGATATTGTTTGTTAATTTCCACATTCTGTTGGATCACCTTGAAGTACCAAAAAAGTTAATTACAGCATAAAAGAATTGGATAGTGGGTGGGGCCAGTCCTGTGGGAGTACAATTAAGTATTCTGGAGTTCCTATTCTTTGCAATATTTATCCATAACTGGTTATGATCCACACAGTTGAATGCCTTTGCATAGTCAATAAAACAGGTAAACATCTTTCTGGCATTCTATGCTTTCAGCCAAGATCCATCTGACATCAGCAATGATATCCCTTGTTCCATGTTCTTTTCATTCCATGTTCTTTTCTGAATCTGGCTTCCTACAAGGAAAACCAGTTAATACAACTATTATTCAAATTCACACACCAACCACTAATGCCAAAGATGAAGAAATTGAAGATTTTTATCAAACTCTGCAGTCTGAAATTGGTCAATCATGTGATCAAGATGCATTGAT
Organism: Loxodonta africana; assembly: GCF_030014295.1. NCBI lineage: Eukaryota > Metazoa > Chordata > Mammalia > Proboscidea > Elephantidae > Loxodonta > Loxodonta africana. The sequence continues at coordinate 46,248,007 of NC_087347.1, forward strand.
AATTACTGGTGATTGGAATGTCAAAGTTGAAAACAAAGAAGAAGGATCAATAGTTGGAAATTATGGCCTTGGTTATAGAAATGACGATGGAAATGTCATGATAGAACTTTACAAGACCTATTCACTGCAAATACCTTTCTTCAACAACATAAATGGTGACTGTACACCTGGACCTCACCAGATGAAACACAGAGGAATCAAAATGACTATACCTACAGAAGAAGGTGAGAGAGAAGCTCAATATCATCAGTTAGAACAAGGGCAGCGGCTGACTGCGGATGGGTCCATCAATTGCTCATATGTAAGTTCAAGTTTAAGCTGGAGAATATTAAAACAAGTTGATGAGAGCCAATGTACTACCTTGAGTGTATCCCACCTGAATTTAGAGACCATCTTAAGAATAGATTTTACCCACTGAACCCTGACTGAAGACCAGACGAGTTGTGGGATGCCATTAAGGATTTCATGCATGAAGATAGAAGAAGGACATTAAAAAGACAAGAAAGAAAGAAAAGGCCAAATGGATGCCAGAAGAGACTCTGAAACTTACTTTAAAAGAATGAAAGAAATGATGAAGTAAAAGAGCCAAAGAGAAAATTTAAAAGAGTGGCTCCAGAAGACAAAATAAATATTATAATGAAATGTGCAGAGACCTGGAGTTAGAAAACCCCAAAGGAAAGAACACACTGAGCATCTCTCAAGCTGAAAGAACTGAAGAAGAAATTCAAGCCTCAGGTAGAAACCTTGAAGAATTCTGTGGGCGAAATGTTGAAAGACACAGGAAGCATCAGAAGAAGATGGAAGGAATACAGAGTCACTGTACCAAAAAGAATTGATCGATGTTCAACCATTTTAAAGAAAAAAATTTTAGGAGGTAGCATATGATCAGGAAACAAAGGTTGCTGAAGGAGGAAGTCCAAGCTTCACTGAAGGCATTTACAACTGAGATGTTTCAACAAACAGGTGCAACACTGGAAGCACTCACTTGTGTATGCCAAGAAATTCGGAAGACAGCTACCTAGTCAACCAACTGGAAGAGATCCATATTTTTGCCCATTCCAAAGAAAGGTGAGTCTACAGAATTCAGAAATTATTGAATAATATTATTAACATCACATGCAAGTAAAATTTTGCTAAAGATCATTCAAAAGCAGATGCAGCCGTACACTGACAGGGAACTGACAAAAAATTCTGTAAATTCTATGAGAGTTATATTCTTCAGTTTCTAGGATATTGAATTGAATGAGAATAATATAAAATTTTGAAGATTTAAAAATTTTGAGCTCTTATTGAGTTCACTGCTAACATGTATAGTGCCATTGAAAGAACTGCAAAATGGCTCCCTTTTCTCCAGCTGGAGGCATTTTCAGGCTGGTGCACAACCTTGTTAGTGCACAACCAATACAACTGTGCATGGAGGCCTTGATCTTGATAACTGTCTGTGACCTCCCCCGCACAGCTAACTCCAGCCCTGCTTTGGCTCTCACTGAGTGTTGCTGCATGCTGACCTTCCCATGAATACAGGTAATGTATGTTATTCTCTGTTTTATCTCCAAAGCCTGACACAGAGCGGACACTCACTCAACAAATAGTTGTTGGTTGAATGTATGAGTAAATGAAAAAATACTCGATGCAATAAAAGAAAAATAAATTGCAAGGAAGTTGTTATGAAAAAAATACAACTAGCTGTCCGAAGCATTTTGTGGCATTGTCAGGTATTAGAGAACTTTTCTATTCTTGGGTTCAATTACCCTACATGACAATATACTGTTATATACTGGAATGGTTAAACTTAGAAAAGAGTATAAAGTGATCTTGAAGATAGGAGCAGATAGAAAGTTAAGTGTTAATTTCTAAGGGCTTGGAGCTTAAAGTCCAGAAATCAAGGAGACCGAGACAGGAAGTCTCCTTTACTGATTTTCTTTTTTCAGCTGTGAGAGCTTAGTATTATGCCTTGAAAGAGTGTAATTTAGGCTTGGCAGCAATCAGTTGCAGAGAACCATTACGCTAACACTTCCACGTAAAAAATGTTCTAGGAGCTTGCTCTTTAGAATTACTCAAAAATCGGTTGGAGCCTACACGTGGAATTTAAAGCAAGTCTAGTTGGTATGCAACCTTTTCTTCCTTTTCTAAATCTGTTGCACAAAGTTGGATATCATGGGATGCTAACAACAGAAAGAACTTTGAATAGGCACTGACAAATAGGTTGTAAACAGGAGCTGGTAGGAAGAAAAATTAGATGGCCTTGAGACGTTTGCATTTCTTATTTCTGTGACGCAGTTGAATCTAGCAGCTTGTTTCTATTCATAAAAAGAGAGTTTTAGTCTTGGCAAAAGAACAGCAAATGGCTGCCTATCTCAACCTTTTGGAGTCCAGCTCGGGTCCACTCTAGGAACATCCTGCCTCTGAGGCTAGTGAGGCCCTCACTGCTAACCCAGGACCGAAGGCTGCCCCCATGGCTGATCCCTTAAGCCAACAACCTCAACCGAATACTTTTCTGTGCACAGTTTCAGAAAATGCAAACCATTTTAAAAGGAGTAAAGTGCTATTAACCACTTAGACCATTAAAACCAACACATGGAGTTCCTTCACACGTTGACCACAACATAACTTTCCGAAACGAAAGGTTCATGTTCACTCAACGCATGTATCAACAGTCACCCGATGGGTCGAAATAATACCTTTCGAAAAGCAACCCTGAAATAACCCGATTTTTGAAAAAATCAGCTTATCTCCTCTCTTGAGGCCAAAGGTGTATTTCTATTTGCTTTAAACTGGATACATGTTAAACCAGGCTCCTGAAAGAATGAAATATCATTAACAAGATTTACCCAAGAGCTACCCAAATAGAAAAACTGTGTGTGCAACGATCTGTTTCCCAGGAACGAGGTTGAATCAAACATCTGTTAGGCTCTGCTCCCCTTCCTCTCCCCTCCCCAATGGGTAATGACATCTGAAGCGCTTAAGCTTTGCACATTCCTTCACTAATTAAATTCCTGCAAAGCTGTCTCATGAATCAGGTGCTTTGTGGAGCAAGAATACAGACCCTGCTTTTGTGTGGCTGGTGCCTGCCTGAGTATAGGTAAGAGCTAAGTGAACATTTGGCAGGCTCAAGAGCCTTTTCAGAAAGGTCTTAAGAGTCTTGTTTTTCCCAAAGATCTTACTCTGATTTTTACTACCTGTTCTGTCAGAACAAAACTGACAAAAATAAAGAAATGAGAGGAGTTAATTTGCATAGATAAAAATTCAAGAAGTGCGAACGCTAATTATCGAAGGGACAGGGCTATTTCAGGAACTCCTTCAAAATAAAGAGAAAGGAATCTGCTTCTTCCCAAAGTGAAGTCCTTCCGCTATAGAGTCATTCATTTGTTCATTTCATTCTTTCATTCATTTAGGAAATACACACTGAGTGTTCCCTCTATGTTCCTCACTGTGCTGGGCCCTGGAGTTGAGGAAAGACTCAGTTCCTCCCCTCCTGGAGCTTCCATTCTACGTGTCAGAACCTTAAGACACTTATCCCAAAACAGGGAGCTACAGCGAAAGACCTCCATGGCCAGGAGGTGCCATGGTCATTGGAGAGGCAGAGGGGCTGTCTAAGGGAATTTCAAGTGATAGAAATCTTAGGCCAGGATCACAATATGCAGGGACTCTGGGGACAGGGCCCATCTCAATCAGGAGTGATTATTAAGTACATATTGTTTTTGTATATATTGTAGAAATAATGCTAAAAGCTACCTCTCATCAAACACTGTCTTAGTGACCTAGCACTGCTGTAACACAAATACCAGAGGTAGGTGGCTTAAGGAACAGAAATTTATTTTCTCCCAGTTCCGGAGGCTAAAAGTGCCAGTCAGAGCCTTGGCCCTGTGGATTCCTTCCTTACAGGCAGTTCCTTGGTTCCTTGGCTTGTGGACAATCTTCATGTGAAGTCTGTCATCCCCACCTCAGCCCCGCGCCCCCTCCCCACTTGTATATTTCTGTGTCTAATCTGCTTGTTTTATAACTCAGAAGTGATTGAATTTAGAACCCACACTACTCAGCTATGATCTATTTAACATACAAAGAAAATCCTATTTGAAAATAGGATTACATCCACAGGTATAAAAGCCAAACCAAACTCACTGCCATCGAGTCGATTCCGACTCATAGCGACCCTAGAGCAACCCTATAGGTTATAGGGGTTATGATTCTAACACCTATCGTGGGGGGCACAATTTAATTCATAACAAATGTGTACCATGCGCCAGGCACAGTGCTAAGCACTTTAAATAAATTATCTGAATCTTTATAATAACTCTTCAAGGTAATGATTTTTCCCTCATTTTGCAATTGAGGAAACTGATAGAGAGGTTAAGTAACCAAGTCATTAGGTAATTCTAAAACCCCTTCTGTTTTTCTTTTTTTTTTTTTTAATCACTATGACCACCAAAGCCACAACACAAGCAATGCCATATGTGATGACCGGTCAATGAAGGGAGCAAGGAGCATTTCCCAGTGATCAGAGAAGTCTTTGCAATGGAGGTTGGATAGGAGCTAGTCAAATGTGTTCTGGATAAGATGGAAAGGACCAGGAAGGGAACCACGGAACCATTTTAATTAGGGAAAATTGTATACACAAGGGCACAGATGTGTAAATGAGCAGAAACTATTTCAAAATGTCTTTTCTCAAACAGCCTTTCTGCCAGGCCTTTCTTTTTCCTTCACAGAGAAAACAGACACCATCAACCTACCCAAAGCAGAAACCCTGAAACAGAACACTTCTACCTTCATCTGCATCTTTCTCTCCTCTTCCTCTCCTGTTACTGCCCAGGCGCTATTTCTCTCTCTCTCTCTGAGACCAGTGCCTCTCTGGGGCCATCAAGTACATGACGATCTGCAGGTGTGGGCACACATTTCTGACTAAAGGACTAGGTTCATGAGCAGAGGTAGCTAGTCTGAATGAGAATAGCTGCTCTGCTCTCTAACCTCCTAGCCTATCGCTTCAGCCAAGCAGAATCACGTGCAGGTCTCTTGAAAAATCCATGTGTCTTCATGCTCCTGCGGCTTTGCCAACGTTTTCCCTTCTGCCCAGAAAACCCTTCTACCTCTTATTCACCTTGCTGATTCCTACTAATCCTTCAAAATTTAGTTCAATGGGCACAATATAGATTAGGATTAAGGAAATCTGAAATAATAAAATAGTAGCTAACATCTCTGTCTAAATATCTGTTGCCTGGCGACCCTATAGGACGAGTAGAACTGCCCCATAGGGTTTCCAAGGAGCACTGGTGGATTTGAACTGCTGACCTTTTGGTTAGTAGCCATAGCTCTTAGCCACTATGCCACCAGGGTTTCCTCTCTGACGATAGGCACCACCTTAATCATATATGAATTTCCTAGTACAGAGCCTGGAAAATTAGTTCCTAAATAATTGATCATATTGCAACATATCTCTGAGCATCTCCTGGGCCTGGGTTTTGTATGTGTGTTTCCTTTCTGGAACATTGATATCTTCACAGAGAAAATGCTAAAAATATCTGGAAGGTTATTCCAAAATACTACAAGCTACCACAGTGATTGGTGCCAGTTTTAGAGGGAAGAGTATATGGCTTTGAAACCAAACCTAAAATAGTATTAAAATGCTGATTTCAATTTCTATGAGTTTTCAGTCAAATGGGTCATCTCTTTAGTGTCTGTTTCTAGGGAACTGCCCAGTGTGTGGGGGGTTGATAAGGACCCTTTGACCAGGCTGCCACAATTTAAAAGGGCCAGAGCATGAATCTGAACCAATCTTTTTCCAAATTACATTTTCATTTTTTACAGATGCAAATTGTTGAGGAAAAAAATGAGATGGCTGCTGAGAACAAGATGGAAACACGATCACATAGCTCAATTGAAGTCACATTTTAATTATACTTATAATTAAAATGTGACTTCAATTGAGCTATGTGATCGTGTTTCCATCTGTCTTTTTGCAGGAATGAGAAATAAAGAGAGGCCACTTTAAATGAAATATTGAAGGCCAGCACACAAGGAAAATCATACTGATGTGACATAAAACCTTTAAAATTGTGGTATAAGATGCTATCTAAAAGCCCCAGTGTCATCAGTGACTTCGCCTCCTTTCTTGCCCTTTATGTCCTTTCTCTCGTCTGTTTTCTTCTTTCCATTTCAAATCTCATCAAGCTCACTTGAGCTCTTAACGCTTTGTTGTCAGCTGCCAGCCCCATCTCATGATGATTGTCATGGATTGAATTATGTCCCCCCAAAAATGTGTGTATCAATTCCCAATATTTTGTGGTTCTCCTCCATTTTGTGATTGTAATTTTATGTTAAATAGGATTAGGGTGGGATTGTAACACCCTTACTAAGGTCACATACCTGATCCAATGTAAAGGGGGTTTCCCTGGGGTGTGGTCTCCACCACCTTTTATCTTACAAGAGATAAAATGAAAGGGAAGCAAGCAGGGAGTTGGGGACCTCATACGACCAAGACAGCAGTGCCAGGAGCAGAGCACATCCTTTGGAACTGAGGTTCCTGTGCTGAGATGCTCCCAGACAGAGGGAAGACTGATGCATCACAAGGACCTTCCTCCAGAGCCAACAGAGAGAGAAAGCCTTCCCCTGGAGCCACGGACCTGAATTCAGACTTCCAGTCTACTGGACTATGAGAGAGTAAATTCTTTGTTAAAGCCATCCACTTGTGGTATTTCTGCTATAGCAGCACTAGATGACTAAGACTCCAAGCACACCCTGGGTGACTTTCAGAAGTAGGTTGCCAGACCTTTCTTCCTAGGTCCATCTTAGACTGGAAGCTCCCCTGAAACATGTTCAGCATCATAGCAACACACACGCCTCCACTGACAGATGGCTGGTAACTGTGCATGAGGTATATCAGCTGAGAACCGAACCTGGATCTCTGCATAAAACAAACCAAAAAACCAAACCCATCCCTGTTGAGTCAATTCTGACTCATAGCGACCCTATAGAACAGAGTAGAACTGTCCCATAGGGTTTCCAAGGAGCAGCTGGTGGATTTGAACTGCTGAACTTTTTGGTTAGCAGCTGAATGCTTAACCACTGTACCACCAGGGCTCTGGGGCTCTGCACAGGAGGCGCGAAGTCTACCACTGAACCACCAGCACCCCCACTCTTAACACTTTGCCTCCTACCTAATAGCCTTTTCCAGGATCTTCACCCTCCACCTCTGCCGCTGCCTGACTTTTTTCCTCACCTCCTGTCTCGTATCTCTCACTGCCTTATACCGGTTCTTAGCTTCTTATGCCTCCATAAATTAAGCTTTCCTCAACACAACCATATTTTAAATTACAGCTTACCCTTCTTTTTACCCTCCTTCCCACCCAGAGCCTAAATTCAGAACTCTGTTCACTTACCACATGGGTTAAATATTTGTTGACTAACCTAGGACCGACATGTCCATTAAGCTAGACACCATGATAATTTCAGGAGCCTATGAAAATGTTTTAATGTTCATTTCTTTCAAAATCAGAAGAAAAAATATTATAATAATAATGAATATATAGCAATGAATCCAGCCTGGATTATATTCGTCTTTATACTACAAAGTCATATTTTTACTAAATTATACTGAAGTACAGTTTTCACCATTTTTTAATAGAGGAAGTGGTACATAAAGGCAAAGATACCTCAGGCCCATGACAGCCATAATGCGGCCCCAGACTAACTTTTCAGAGCCTAAGTTAAAACCAGTACAAGTTGCCATTGACTCAATTCCAACTCATGACGACACCATGTGTGTCAGAGTGGAACTGTGATCCATAGGGTTTTGGACGGCTGATTTTTTGGAAGTAGATCACCGGGCCTTTCTTCCGGGGTGACCCTGGGTGGACTCAAACCTCCAAACTTTCTTTTAGCAGCTGAGTGCATTAACTGTTTGCATCACCCAGGGACTCTATGTAAAGTTAAAAGCTTACGCATTAAAAATCCCGTGCCGTGGAGTCGATTCCGACTCATAACAACCTTACAGGACAGAGTAGAGCTGCCCCATAAGGTTTCCAAGGCTGTAATCTTTACAGGGACAGAATGCCACATCTTTCTCCTACGTAGTGGCTGGTGGGTTTGAACCGCAGATCGTTCAGTTAGCAGCCAAGCACTTTAACCATTGCCCTCCCTGGGCTCCTTTAAAAACAAACAGAAAAAAAAATTTTTTTTCGCCTTCTTTTTAGTGTTTTTTTTTTCCTTGAAAATTCTCCATTTCTCAGCTTTTTATGCTGGTTCAGGGCTGATCACTAGTCCAGAGAGTGTGAAGTCTTCTTCTTGGGTTTGATAAATCGATGTAAATGGAATGTGACATGTTACTCTGTTATTTTGTTCACACAATCGCCTCTTTGATGGTTCAGTAAATGGTGGACGAGAGAAACCTCTCATGATATCTGTAAAATATACACTGCATTCGGTCTGTTCTGTTTAAAGACATAATGCTCCCTTTCCAGTTTCTAGAACTCTCATTTCTGTGTGTCAGGGCCAAATGGAATGTGTTTTAGTTGGCTCTTGGGTAAACACAGAAACGTAATCTTTCCTCTCTTAAAGCAAAGCCTGCTTCGCACACTACATCCGTGTGTATAATGTTTATTTAAGCATGCAAGGATTAGGGCTTAAAACTGGTTTGAAAGCCCTGGTGGGCGTTTTTCTAAAGGCAGCTAAGTCTAATGATTTGAGAATTTACAATATTTTTAATCTCTGTAGATAATTTTTCTTTCCGGGCTATTTATATTCAACTTGAGTTTGAAATTAAGGAAATAATAACTGTGCTTTCGTTTTGAGGGGATGCAAGATGTCCTCTAAAGAACTGACATTATCTTGCAATTAGGGTTTTCATTTCTTTTTACCTAAACATAATTATCCCTAACCCAAATAAAATCCAGAAGATGAGTTGACCTTTTTCTTTGTGCCATAAATTATAATCAGTGCCATAAATCCCAGTTTTTTTCCATTAATTAATTTGTTTTTCTGTCAAAATGCTGCCTGCCCCTTTTTAACTTACAGTCAATTTACATAATTTTAAGCTACTTATACAGTTACCTAAATGGTCAGTTTTTGTATCTTCATAAATTCTCTGTGATTTACTTTTTTTTTTTTTATCCTTTGGACTTTCTTTCTTGTGGTCCTAGAATTACAGCATGAGAATGATTTTAAAATACCTCCTGGTTTATTCCTGTGCTTTGGGTGGCAAATGCCTCACAAATATTTATCTGGAATGAGGAGATATCTCTTCTCTTTCTGAAGGTTAGAGATGAAGATTCCATACCTTCCCTCAATGGCGACTTCTTGTTTTAACTAACCTGATCATCAAGAAGAACCTTGGATGTTGCAAATAGTTTGTGCTCATCTACTAACCTAAAGTTTGGTGGTTCAAACCCACACAATGGCATCATGGAAGAAAGGCCTGGCAATCTGCTTCCATTAAGATTATAGCTGAGAAAACCCTACGGAGCAGTTTCACTCTGTAACACATGGGGTCGCCATAAGTCAAAATCAACTTGATGGCAACAGGTTTGATTTTTTTGTTTGATCATCAAGAAGGTGTCCCTGTGCTCACCCAGAATCATTTTTGTCCCCCTTTCCACAGGTTTCCTTTAGATGTGTCTTCCATAGACATGGAGAATAACTTCTCAACATCTTCCTAAAACAAACTCTTCTTAAACGAGAAGATTCAAGTGAGGCCATGGCTTAGTTCCTTCTTCCCTAATCTAAGCTCTTTTCCTACTAGGATACATTTTCTACCTTTAAAAAATGCCAAAATGGTCTTCTGAAGCCCTTCATTTTTACTTGCAACTCCTTTCACAGACTCAAAAGATCTGAGTGGGAACGCAATAAAAAGATTACCTGACAAAGATAGAGCTCAACAGATAGATGACATGAGTAAGAGGGACTGGGTATCATTCATTCATCCAACAAACTTTTGTTCAGCACCAGCTCTGAGGTGAATTCTATGCTAGGGGCTGGAGACACAGCCATGGACATTTCAGATATGGCCCTGGCCCTCAGCGAGCTTACAGTCTGGTTAGTCCTTTGTATGACTTTGTGAGAGAAGATACTCAGTGTGTTCTCTGACTTTCGTTTGACAAACAAAAGGAGAAGGATAATAATACTTCATCATATTTACTCTTTATAGTCCTCAGGGTTATTGCAAGAATTAAATGTGGTAATGCATGGGAGCACGATTTGTAAATTATAAAGCATTATACAATATATTAGGCATCAATATTACATTATTCTAGTTGGATGTTGTCTTTTTTTGTAACAACTTTTGGTCAGTCATGAAACTGGTGTGGCTGTTTGTAATATTTGGTGGGATGAACAGGCTTCCTATTGCACATGTAATATGTGGCCGTGGTAAAAAATACAAGAAATCCAGAAAAGGGCATTTGAACTAACTTTTAGCCTCCCACCCAGACATAACCACTGTTAACATTTTAGGAGATGATAGTGCCTCTTTGTTAAGAGTAAGGCCACCGGAGACAGGTTCTATCACTTACTGTATAAATTTGAGTGTGGCATCTAACCTAAGTCTCAATTCCTTACCTCTAAAACCAAGGCAAAATCAGTATCTATCTCCTGATTATGTTGATTAAATGAGGTACTCACAGTATATCACTTGGCAAAATACCTAATATATATTAATTATATATATGTAGATGTGTGTATATAACATACATATATATGTCATATACACACGCAGATATAAAATTTACTGTTTGCTTCCTTTATTTTTTTATCTTCTGTGTTTTAAGTGAACATTTACAAATCCAGTCTCTCAGACAAAAACTTATATACACCTTGCTATGTGCTCCTAGCTGATCTCCCCCTGAGACAGTATACTCCTCCTCTCTACCCTGTATTCCCTGTGTCCATTCAGCCAACTCCTGTCCCCTCTGCCTTTTCACCTCACCTCTAGACAGGAGTTGCCCACATAGTCTCATCTGTCTACTTGAGGCAAGAATCTCACTCCTCACCAGTATCACGTCTTATAGTCCAGTCCAATCCCTGTCTGAAGAGTTGGCCTTGGGAATGGTTCCAGTCTTGGGCTAACAGAGGGTCCAGGGACCATGACCTCCAGTGTCCCTCTAGTCTCAGTCAGACCATTAAGCCTGGTCTTTTTTATGAGAATTTGAGATCTGTATCCCACTGCTCTCCTGCTCCATAAGGGATTCTCTGTTGTGTTCCCTGTCAGGGCAGTCATCTGTAGTGGCCAGGCACCATCTAGTTCTTCTGGTCTCAGGCTGAGGTAGTCTCTGGTTCATGTGGCCCTTTCTGTCTCTTGGGCTCATATTTTCCTTGTGTCTTTGGTGTTCTTCATTCTCCTTTATAATATTTGCTTCTTGAAGCCCTTGTGACATTGTGGTTAAGAGCTCAGGCTGCTAACCAAAAGATTGGCAGTTCAAATCCACCAGCTGCTCCTTGGAAACCATGTGGGGCAGTTCTATTCTGTCCTTTAGGGTCTCTATGACTCAGAATTGACTTGATGTCAACAGGTTTGGTTTTTTGTTTGCGTTTTGTAAGTGAAACAGCAATAAACACATCTATCTCAATCAGGAAACCCTGGTGATATAGTGGCTAAGAGCCACGGCTACTAACCAAAAGGTTGGCAGTCCGAATCCACCAGTCACTCCTTGGAAACTCTATGGTGGGGCACCTCTACCCTGTCCTATAGGGTCACTATGAGTTGGAATTGACTTGATGGCAAGAGTTTTTTTTTTTATCTTAATCAGTGCCTTAGCTCATTAAGTCAGTACTTAAAGGAGCCTCCCAAGTATACTATGGTGGATTTTCTTTGAAATAAAAATATTTAGCTCCTTCAAACAGCAGAAGATCTTATAATCCATGTACAGAAGTTTCCAAATGTGCTGCCCAGCATTCTTCTTTGCCTTTTAGTAAGACGAAACAATTAATATTTTGACAGATGGCCCCTGAGCTTCTTTCAAAGGAAATTGTTTTTGTTTAGTAAAACTTTTATATGCATAGAAGATGAAGTCTTGAGGGCAGGGTATGAAAGGACAGTGAAACAAACCTTTCAAACAAACCTTGTAAGAAATTAATGAGAATTGGGAGTGGAGGGGCAGAAGAGAGGAGTCCAGAGAGGAAAAGATCACAGGGTAGAGAGAAAGAGGGAGAAAGGGGGCCAGGCATCAAGCAAGATTCTGGGCTCTGGTGAAAGGTTGAAATGAAAAATTTCCAGGGGTGAGTTAACCAACTGACATTTAAGGATATGAATTTTTAATATTCTAATTTTATGTGTATGTTGCTGAAATATGTATACCATCTATTGCCCCAAAACTTCAATGAAGTCTTCTGCATTCGTAAACAATACGGGCGAATGGAAATCTATTCACTCAAAGGGAACGTTAAGGCAAAGAGATTGAGTTCTACATCTTGGCTGATGTGTAAAAAAACTAGGGATGTGTAGCAAAGAAAAATGGTATATTCATGTAAAGTAAGGTGTGAGAGTAATATCTTAAGGTGAACAGAAACTCATAGCCAGAATTAACCCTGAGAATATGACCGCCTCGGAATTGGCCAGGATCTTAGCGTGGGCATCATACTTCCCATAGGACATAGACAACTTAAGGATTAAGCTGAACTTGTTTGTTTTTCAAAGGATAGCGTGAGCACAATTGTCATCTAGATTACATTATGTAGAGACAGAAGGAAAATCATCTTTTAACTAAAACCTTTCCATGATCTTTCTAATCCATTGCCCACAAATCTGATCTTGACATTCCCTGATCAAGTAGGCTTTTTTAGTTTCCCATCACCTACAGAGCATATGCAGCCTACCTGTCTAGCCTCAACTTTTGGTAGTTCCATCATTCACCTCTTTCATTTTAAGCTTCAAATTCATAAAGTGATACCCAACTCTGAAAATGCCACACTTGTTCATTCCTCTATGCCTTTGAACATACTGTTCTCTCTACCCTCCCTTTCCCCACTGTTAGCCAGGTCTACCTGGTAAATGTCTACGTAACCTTCAAATGCTACTTCCTCTGGGAGGCTTAACTCCTCCAGTCAGACTTCTTCCATGTACCCAATGTAATATATATATCTCCACTGTGGTAGATTTCAAAAGGTATTTTATTTGCTTGTTCTTACGACTGTTTTCTGTCTTTTTGGTAAACTGTAAATTCTTGAGGTCAGTGAAGGTGGCTTTTCATCCTTGAATTCCAATGGTGGCACAGTGCCACAGTCTAGGCTGGTTTTATGTAGTGGCAAGTAAACTGGAATTGAAGCCAGGAGGCCTGGTTTGAATCCAGGCATCTCTACCACCATCTGTGTGGCTGTGGCAGGTGTTGTTGTTAAAAGAATCAGTACTCCATTTTTCCTGCTATCAAAATCCCAACTTTGTTCAGATGTGTGACAGAGTTTTTTGTTTTTTAATCTCGAGGAAGGTAGACCCAACCACTAACACAGGAGTGGAAATAATAACTCCATTCTGGACAATGAGATGTAAGAGAAAGTCTGGGGTTTCCAGAAAAGATGCCACCTCTCTAACAAGAGGGAGGTATGAAGAGAAATTCTTTGCCCTGTATGGGTGTATGAAGTTGTGACAGCCTTTCTATAATCACAGAAGGAAGGCCAACAGAATCACAGAGCCATGTACCATGAGCTCTGACACTGAGGAGTCACCAAGTCAACAATAGCAACGCCCATCCTTCACACTTTTTATTACGTAAGGAAAATAAACCCATATTTGTTGAAGCTTCTGTTAGCCAAGTATGCTAAGGCTTGAAGCTGAATTCACTTTGGTCTGATATGGTGGCCTTGAATAATTTAAGTCACTTAACCTCTCTGAAGTTCAGATTTTTGTTCTATAAAAATCTGGCTAATAATCCCTTCCTTACCACCCATGGAAGTTATAAGACTCAAATTAAAAAGTATGTGTAAACCATAAAGTAATATATGCATTTAATATTAAGAAATTGCATTTATTGAGCAGTTCATGGGTGATCTTCCAAAAGCTTTACTTGTATTGTTTTTTTGAATCCTCCCAACAATCTATAAGATATTATATCTACGAAATCTTTGCCTAATCCAAGGACAAAAGTATTTTCTCCTATGTGTTCTGCTGAAAGTTTTATAGTTTTAGGTTTTACATTTAAATCTGTGGTCCATTTTCAGATAAGTTTTGTATATGGTGCAAATATGTATCACAGTTCCTATTTTTGCGTATGGCTATCCAATTGTTCCAGCACCATTTGTTGAAAAGGTACCTCATCTTTGCTGAAAAAGGTAGAAAAACAAACCTTTTTTATCTACATTTGCACCTTTGTTGAAATACAAAACCCCATATATATGTAGGTCTATTTCTGGGTTCTTTATTCTGTCCCATTGAGCTATTTGACTTTCTTTGCACCAAAACCACACTGTCTTGCTCACCATTGTTGTTGTTGTTGTTCGGTACTGTCAAGTCGACTCTGGCTCATAGGGATCCTATGTGCCACAGAATGAAACACTGCCTGTTCTGTGCCATCCTCACAATTGTTTCTATGTTTGAGACCATCGTTGCAGCCACTGTGTCAATGCATCTCATTGAGAGTCTTCCTCCTTTTCATTGACCCTCTACCAAGCATGATGTTCTTCTCCAGGGACTCGTCATTCCTGATAACATGTCCAAAGTATGTGAGAAGAAGTCTTGCCATCCTTGCTTCTAACAAGCATTCTGGCTGTACTTCTTCCAAGATGGATTTGTTCATTCTTCTGGAAGTCCATGGTGTATTCCGTATTCTTCACCAACACTATAATTTAAAGACATCAATTCTTCTTCGGTCTTCCTTATTCATTGTCCAGTTTTCACATGCATATGAGGTGATTGAAAACACCATGGCTTAGGTCAGGCACACCTTAGTCCTGAAAGTGACATCTTTGCTTTTTAATACTTTAAAGAGATTTTTTTGCAGCAGATTTGTCCAGTGCAATGCATCTTTTGATTTCATGACTACTGCTTCTGGGGTGCTGATTGTAGATCCAAGTAAAATGAAATCCTTGACAACTTCAATCCTTTCTCCATTTATCATGATGTTGCTTATTGGTCCAGTTGTGAGGATTTTTGTTTTCTTTATGTTGAGGTGTAATCCATACTGAAGGCTATGGTCCTTGATCTACATCAATATATGCTTCAAGTCCTCTTCACTTTGAGTAAGAAAGATTGTGTCATCTGCATATCGCAGCTTGTTAATGAGTCTTCCTTCAGTCCTAATGCCCATTCTTCTTCTTATAGTCCGGCTTCTCAGGTTATTTGCTCAGCATACAGATTGAATAAGTATGGTGATAGGATACAACTCTGACGCACACCTTTCTTGACTTTAAACCACTCATTATCCCCTTGTTCTGTTCAAACGACTGCCTCTTGGTCTAATCACACTATATCAAACCGAAGCCAAGCTATTGCCATCAAGTCAATTCTGACTCATAGCAACCCTATAGGACAGAGTAGAACTGCCCCATAGGGTTTCCAAGGAGCAGCTGGAGGATTCAAACTGCCGACCTTTTGTTTAGCAGCCATAGCAGCTTTATAATAAGCTTTCAGGTCAGAAAGTGTAGGTCCTTTTACTTTGTTCTTTATCTAAGTCGTTTTGGCTATTGTAGGTCCTCTGCATTTCCACATGAGTTTTAGAAACAGCTTGTCAATTTTTTCAGAGAAGTCTGCTGGGATTTTGGTCAGGACTGCATTGAATCTGTAGATCAATTTGGGAAGAGCTAACATCTTAACAATATTGTGTCTTCCAGTTCATGAACATGGTATACATCTTCATTTATTTAAGTCTTCTTTAATTTTTCTCAGAAATGTTTTATAGTTTTCAGTTTATAGATATTAAACATCTTTTATGAGATTTACCCCTAAGTCATATTTTATGCTAATACAGTTGGTATTTTTTAATTTTAATTTCCAATTTTTGTTGCTAGTATATAAAAATAAAATCGATTTTTGTATATTGATCTTATGTCCCTAAATGTATTGGTTCTAGTATTTTTTTTTGTAGATTCCTTCAGATTTTCTCTAAAGATAAGAGCCATCTATGAATAAAGACAATTTTACTTCTTTTCCAATATAAACCCATTGCCATTGAGTCAATTCCAACAGAGCAGGACTGCCCATAGGGTTTCCAATATCGTAAATCTTTATGGAAGCAGACCACTACCTCTTTTTCCTGTGGAGCAGCTAATGGGTTCAAACCACCAACCTTTTGGTTAGTAGCCAAGCACTTAACCATGAGGACTCCTCTCCTTTCCAATATAGATGTCTTCTATTTCTTTTACTCACCTGATTGCCCTAGCTAGAACCTCCAGTACAATAATGAATAAAGAAATGGTAAGAGTGGACATGCTTGCCTTGTTCCTGATCTTGGGGCAAAGCATTTAGTCGTTCACAATTTAGTATGATGTTAGTTGTAGCTTTTTTTTTTAAATAGACGTCCTCCACTTCTAGTTTACAGAGTTTTTATCAGGAATAAATGTTGGATTTTTTTCAAATGATATTTCTGTGTCTGTTCAAACGATCCTATGTTTTTCTCTTTAGCCCATTAAGATAGTGAAATACATTGAATATTTGTTGAATTTTAAATTAACCTTGTATTCCTGAGATAAACCCCATTTGGTCATGGTATATTAGTCCAGTTATATATTATTGAATGCAAATTGCTAAAATTTTGTTAAGAATTTTTGTATCTATGTTCATGATGGATACTGGTCTATAGTTTTATTTTCTTGTAGTGTCTTTGCCTGATTTTTGTATCAGAGTAATGCTGGTCTTGTAGAATGAGTTGGAAAGTGTTCCCCTTTTTTCAATTTTCTAAAAGATTTCTGTGGAATTGATATTTCTTCCTTAAATGTTTGGTAGAATTTATCAGTAAAGTCATTGAAATTGAAGATGTCTTTATAAGAATTCAAATTTCTTCATTAGAAATTTGATTTCTTTAATAGTTGTAGGGCTCTTCAGGTTATCTATTTCTTCTTGAATGGACAGAGTCCCTCCCCTATAATTAAAGAATTCTCCTCCATAGGCCACACCCTCCCATGATAACAGTCGAGAATGTCAAATATTTACTTTTCCATCCCTTGACAGCTGGGGTGTGTGCGTGTTACTTTGATTCAGACAATTCTGTATACCCACTGGATCTTTGACTTGGGACAGTGAAGAATTTCATTTTGGTGGAGGAGGCTGCAGCCAGATTCATTATTCAAGGACAGCAGTGGCCACAATAGCAGCAGAAGCAACTCTAAGCCCAATGCCTGATGCTCATTCAGTGAAGAGTGGTGGCACCCGTGGTGGCCTCTCCCTTGACTGAGTCTGCGGTGTGATTTTGGCAATGGCTTCTCACTGATCCTCACAAATATACTGAATTATTGTCTTCCTTTCTTGAAATCTTCCTTATCTTTATTCTCAGCATCCCAACTGTTTGTAAATTCCTTCATAAAAAGAATTTCTTGGCTCCCTGCACCAGAAACTAATTTTGGCTTATTAAGCAGTAAAAGAAAATTATTAGAAAATAATTAAAATTATTAGCTCACAGAATTGATGGGAAGGATGGAAAACCAGGCTGAGAAAGGGCTAGCAATCAGAATAGTTCTGGAAGGCTAAACAGTGGTAATTAACCTACAGCCCCTAATCAGGACCTGACTAATTAGGGCCCAGCCCTGGAATGAGTCAGTGACATAATTTTATTTTTCAATTAGTGAACTCAGAATTGGTCTAGCATAACCCATGGACTTTTGGCTAGGGGAGGGCAGCATGCCTTGATTGACAGTCCCACCAAAGATACACAAAGTTGCTACTGTTGGGTGCTGTTGAATCAATTTTGACTCATAGCAACCCCATGTGACAGAGTAGAACTTCCCATAGGATTTTCTAGGCTGTAGTCTTTGTGAGAACAGATCACAAGGTCTTTCTTCTGCAGAGCTGCTGAATGAATTTGAACCACCAACCTTTCAGTTAGCACCCAAGTGCTTAACCATTGCACCACCAGGGCTCCTTTGATACACACGGTGAGGGGGAGTGATTTGCATAAGGACGTCAAGGTGCTATTGCTAAAAAAAGAGGGGGAGGGAATTCTAAGTGGCAAAAAAATAAATAAATAAACATTCCCAACCATAAGAATGCAATGAACAGTTAAATATACAGGCACAAAATTTCAAAGGTATTACATACAGTCTCAGGTATCTATTCTTTAGTTTCCAATAATGAAACACTCAGAAGTCAATTTTCATTTTGGTTAAAAAAAAAAAAAAAAAAAGGACTTCTTAATGAGACGAATGGGCTTGTAAAGGCTGAACCATGACTCTCCCTACCTATGGCCTGGGAGGGACAAAGTCAATGTCACAGATGCCTGGGGTCACTACAGGAGGTTGTGCATCCCTGAGTGTTCAGCAAGTTTGGCACACTCTGAAGGAGAGACTGGAGAGGAAAGCAGAAACGCAGCAGGCAGGTAAGTACCATGTATTTATATCACTCTTTTCAATCTCAGGTAAGTATGTTAACAGAAATTAAATTTTGTAGTAACTTGCCTGCGGCTATAAAGGGATCATTAGGTTTTTAAGGATTCAGTAAATTTCCTTAAAGCACATATTTTCCATCTGGAAGAAAAAAAAAAGTAGCATGAGAATATTTTGATCACAGTCCCTGAGCATGAAGCCTGATCTAATACCCAAAGGTCACTGCACTGTTTTATTGTAGCATTTCACTTCACGTTAAGAAGTTACAGGGTAAAATGTACTGCAATTGAGGCTGCTCGGTATAGTTGTGGTCTGCTGTTAAGGCGGTCTGTCCTCCATTATATTGTTTGTACTGTACTAAAGAGTTCTGGGATGAAACTGCATGACAGCTGTTTCCCCTGAGACTTCTCTGGAAATAAGATCTACATCTCATGTAGCTCTCCCAGCAAAAAGCATTTAAAATAAATAAATACCCCATCTGTTGCTGTCCATTTGAGTCTTCTAATCTCTCCTGCTTCCTCTGCATCAGTGCATGGTGTGTACTTGTGTGTCAGACAGTAGAAGGTGTGTCTGGACTGCCCCAGCAGGTCTTCTCTGACACAGTAGGCTTTTCAAATCATTTGTGTGAGATTGTTATGGCAACGCATCTCTTTTGTGTACTGTTTTGAGCAAAGTTGTTGTGAAAGCTGTGGTTTAAGGGAAGTTACTAGTCCAAGATTAGGACAGAAAGCTTCTGGGAGTAAGTGACATTTAAATTAAATCTTAAGGGACAAGTAGGGTTAGCTGGGAAAAATGAAGGCAATGGGACAGAAACAGGGAGAACTCTGCAAATGGAGGGTTCAGCTTGTGCCAGGAACTGGAGGTGAAAGAAAGACCTCTTCTCAACCTACAAAACACACAGGGTGTATATGCGAATGTGTGTGTATGTGTGACAGCATGTGTGAGAGTAGCGGGATGTGTGTGTGTGTGTGAGTGCATAAGAGTAGGTATATGTGTATGTGTATGATTGTGTTAGTGTGTGAATGTGTATATGTGTGTGCACATGGAAGCAGGTGTGTGTGGGTACATACGAGTAGGTATGTGTGAGCGTGTGTGCGTGTGCATGTATGGGAGTGTGTCTGAGGGTGTGCATGCATGTCTGTGTGAGCATGTAAGTGTATATGTTTGTGACTGTGAGTGTGCGAGTATGTGTGTGAGTGTGTGTGTATGTGTGAGTGTGTGTGTATGTGTAAATGTGGGGTGTGGCAAAAGATGAGGAAATAGGGTGTGGAGCTGGTAAAAGATGAGGCTGAGGAGTTACAATAGAACGGATCTGGCTCCTGTACTATGAGGTCTGTGGTTTCAGTTCTTTTGCCCATAGAATAATAACCCTTGCCACACAACTCGACCCTACCCAGTGGACAAATAAAGCATTAGAACAGGATTGAAATTTCCCATTCCTTCCAGAGATAGCTACTAAAACAAATAGCATCTCTTGCTAGCCCTTGTTTTAAACTCAGATGAATTCACTCAACACCCATTTGGAAGCCAAAAAGATTAAACCTCGAGCCTTCTAGTTCCTCAGAGCCGTAACTTTGTGCCCTTCTCTTTGTGACAGTGTGTCCCAGCCCCCGTAGGTCACTCTCCTGGGCTTTGTCCCTTCTTTCACTGACTATACTCTGGAGCTGTTAATTGGTTGATTTCTACTTGGTCTAATTAATTGAATATTTTAGTTTAAAAAGAAATGTATAGAATGATTATACATCCATCACGCTCTAAAAAAAAAAAAAAAAAGGAAATTAAATTGCCTTTCACTTATACAAAGTCTTTGATTAAATTTTTGGCAGATCAGTAGTCTTTAGAAGCAAGAAGATTTTCCACACTTTCGACAGATGCTGTCACTAGTTGCCTTGTTTACAGGGAGGGTTATGTCCCTCCTCTTTCATATGCCTTATCTGTATGTAAAAACAATCTGCAGCATTTTCCCAAAGCAAGAGGGCAGAACTTCAAGGGAAGCCTGCATGTGGTAGCTGCAGCCCAGAACCATTTTATGTCCTTCTCTTTGCTTTCCCCTTTTGATCTCCATCTACTTCTAATTTATACCATCTTGCTATTTTTTATGTATCTTTGTAAAGCCCCTTAAATCCTTTCTGAAACAAGCTGGAGTATAAATTAAAAAAAAAAAATAATAAGCATGGCAAAACAGAAAATAAACCATGTACCACAAATTTAAGAACATGATGTTTTTCAGCATTGTAAGGGTCTTTAGCTCATTTTTTAGTTAAGGGACTCAAGGCTGAGAATGAGGAGCATGACCAGGTCTCCAGGCTACCAGTCCTGCCTGTCTTCCACTACATCATAGTCTTCTTTGTAGATTATTTTCTTTCAGAGTTTGGAAAAGTGCCTACAAACATCTCAAATTAGACATGACAGAAAGACAACACTTCACTCTACTCCATTCTAATTCCCAAGGGTCCCATCAACGCTTCAGTCAAATTCATCCACAGACATAAAGGGGCCAACTGGCTACACCATGATGCTAGTGGCCTCCAAAGGGAATAAAAGCTGGACCCCCACTGTAGCAGGGAGCCCCAGAGCAGCCAACCTATTCTTGAGTTCTGGGCTGCCTCTTGGTTTACCCTCAGGTAACAAGAAGAAAAAGACCCTCCTTGCCCCACTGTCAGGAAAGAGAGGTGGGTGGAGGCTGGGTGGGGGGAGGGTAAGGGGACAGAGACACAGTGAGCTTGGCTACATGTCTGGGAGATTAAACAGCCTCTTCCAGTCATTAATTACAAAGGCCTGGAGGCTGGCCAGGTGAGCAGCCATCAGGAGATGGATGGCCATTTTGATCATGGGTTGGGGCAGTGTTTAGAGGATGGTGCTGTGACGTACTCATATAAAATAACGCTATTGTGAGACAGGCAGGTTTGAAAATTATGAAGGAATTAGACCTATGGATTTAGATCACTGTTTCTAAACTGAAGTCCCTTTTTGTTTTTAAAGGAAAAAATGTCCTCATGTGCATAGATCTGTTTGAAAAACATTGATTTAGGTTGTACTTTCTCTGAGAATTGACATTCATCCTTGGGAGAGAGGTGTGTGTGTGTGTCCAGTAGTCACCTCCTGGGAAATCGAAAACAGAGGTGTATTTCCACTCACACTGGTGGGGAGACAGCAAAGAGGCTGGGTTTGGGTGCCCCTGGACTACTTGCAGAACCCTGGTCGCAGAGTGGTTAAGAGCTATGACTGCGAAAAGGCAGGCAGTTCAAATCCACCAGCCACTTCTTGGAAATCCTATGGCCGGTTCTACTCTGTCCTATGGGGTCACTATGAGTCAGAGTCCACTTGACGGCAATGGATTTTTTTTTTTTGGTTTTGGATTCCCTGTATTGTCCTGCAGGACCTGGAGTCAAAGGCTGATGTGGGAAGCTCTGCTGGGGCCTCTGGAGCATTCTAGAGTGAATTACACAGTGTTGGAAAATATGCCATTTGGGGAAGGGGAGAGATTCCAAGGAGAGAACAATCCACATGGGCTGGAGGAGCTTTCTTGAAAGAGGTTGGAGATTGTTGCTGTTGTTGTTGTTGTTAGTTGCTATGGCGTTAGCTCCACCTCATGGAGACGTGATGTGTAACAGTAAGAGATGTTGCTCAGCCCTGTGCTGCCTTCATGATCATTGGTATGTTTGCATCCATTGCAGAGGCCATTGTGTCAATCGATCTCATTGAGGGTTTTCCTCATTTTCGCTGATAATCTACGAAAGAGGCTCTTTTGTGGAATGTTCCAAACCTGAGGATAAAGGAGTAAGAAAGGAAACTGGGGTACAATCAGGGGGGACCCCTTAGGAAGGGTTTAATTCCTTAGTGAATTTTCCCTTGACTAATGGGAAAAATTACAGGTAGTGGACAGTATTCAAATCTGCAACTGGGGCCCTGGGCTCCTCATATAGGACCAGGGCAGCCCTCCTCTCCCACCTCCTCTCTGGGGGAAGCATCACTGCATGTGGCTCCTACCAGTATCTCAGGTCCAGAACACTGGGGGGGGGGGGGGGTCTTCTCCCTCCTCCTTCTAATTGTACAGGAAACCACACAAAATGTTCAAGCAGTTATTTACTCTGTATCTGATGAGCAAATTGCATCTTTACAGAGTGGAGGGGCCATACGAAAGAACTTTCAGAAGCTGGGTGGGGTCCCCTCTAATCCAATTCACTGCCTCTCATGACCCACAGGAGTGCTCATGTGGACCCCCATATTGGCCCCCACTCCTCATGCTTTCCTTTCTCCCTGCCTTTTGGTGCCTAAAGCTATAAGGTCTTCTTTCCCTCTCAAGGCCCCTCCTCTTGTGTCTTGAAAACCTCATGCCCTGAGCTATGGATTGAGTCTCATTCACTTTTCTCTCTTCCTTCCACTGCTGGTAGTCGCAGCGAGGTCTTTAAGAAGGGCATCAAGGGAATCTACCTCTAGGGTGGCACATATGTTTCCCTCACCCCCTCTTTTGCTCTCTCGTCACTCCCAATTGTCTCACACCATAAGAGTCTCTCCACTAGCAATTACCTTCCCCCCCAAAAACCCGAACCGTTGCCGTCGAGTTGATTCCGACTCATAGCGACCCTATAGGACAGAGTAGAACTACCCTATAGGGTTTCCAGGGCTTCAATAACCTTCCCAGGGTCTACAAATGAGATCTGCACCCCTTCCTGGGGCCGGGGGTGGGGGTCCTTAGAAATCTTATATTTAAAAACCACCTGTCTTCCTTTGGAGTTTGAGGTACATTACAAACCTCTACCCGATTAACGTTGGAAGATGCCATACTCAAATCACTCCTTCCCTACTGGGACTGCCCTTCCCACCTTCACCTGCAACCACCACAAGGGAGCGCAGGAAGAGCATTTTCACAATCAATCTCCTTGTTCGAAATAACTCCCTTAGACTTGCGAGATCAGGTGTCGAGAGGTAGCAGGACTGCAGCTTTCCAAACACTCTCGTGGATGAAACACCAAAAATCTCAAGCCACTGCGCTCACTTCCGGCCTTGCCTCTCTCAGGAAGTGAGGCGCCGCGGGCCATGCGAGAGGAGCGAGCCCAGGGCGGAAGCAGATGGCTGCCAAGCAGCGAGCAGGCAAGGTCGGTCTCGTTCTCAGCACTCCTAGGAAGAGGTGAACTTAAAGGAGAGGAGAAAACTGATCTTTGAGCTGCACAAACACATCTGTTTTTAGAACACAAACCAAGGCAGAGGCAAAGATAGGGCGTTGGGGCAATTAGGGAGAACAGGTATGCACGTGGTCAGCAGACAGTAAGACAATTCGACCTTTTATCCAGCTGGCAGCAATAAGGCGTGAAGATGCAAACTTGAGGTGCTCACACTCTGTTCTGTTTCAGTGTTGCCTCCTCTACAAAGTGTGCCTAAGACAGTCAAGAGAAATGAAGGGTTTTTTAAAAATCTGCCCACCTTCTACCTTTTTTTTTAATCCTGTGATTGTTCATTAAAAAGTTCAAAACAGTATAATGAATAATAGTCGTAGAATCTGCCATCCAGAATCACCGACTTTGAACACTGTGTCATATTTGCTTCCATATATTTTTTAAATTTTATCGTGGTATGTATAAAATAAATGAAGATTTTTCATCTAATTTCAATAGGAAATATAAAATTAGATGTGTAAACATACCAGGGCTTCTAACCTGTTCTTTGGCTTTTGACCTCCCTGCTGAGAATTTGCGTTTCCACCCCAGATATACTGCTGGGGACCTTGTTAAAGTGTAGATTCTGATTCAGCCCAATTCTAAGCCCTGAAACATGCCATTCCATGCTGTAGCCTGAAGACAAAGACTTGTTAAAAAAAATTAAGTTCCTCAACAAGATTAAGAAGAGTGTGTCTCAAGCATTAATGTGTGTTGGAATCACTGGGGCATCTCGTTAAACTGCAGATTCTGATTTGCCAGGTCTTGGGGAGGAACCCAAGAGGCTGCGTTTCTAATGAGCTCCCAGTTGATGCCAATGCTGGATCCATGAACCACACACTTTGAATAACAAAGTTTTAGTATATTTTCCAGACTCATTTTTAAATAAAACCATACCCCTCTAATAACAAAACAGTCTGGCAGATTCAGAGTACCAAAAAACCAAAAACCAAACCCACAGTTGTCGAGTCGGTTCCAACTCATAGTGATCCTATAGGACAGAGTAGTACTGCCCCATAGGGTTTCCAAGGCTGCAAATCCTCACAGAAGCAGACTGCCACATCTGCAGAGTGGTTTGGTGGGTTCAAACAGCCGATCCTTTGGTTAGCAGCCAAGCGCTTTAACCACACCTTCAGAAATCTTCATTTTTCCTTGTTGATTTACAATGTTGTTTACTTTGTGCTCGTAATTATTGATAACAATATAATAAAATATATATATATATATAATAGCCAGTGTTATTAAATGCTTAGCATATGCCAGGGACTGTTCTAAGTACTTTATTTGTATTAATTAGCCCTCACAACAACCCTATGAGGTAAAAAAAAAATGAGGTAGCTACTGTTAAATTATCCCCATTTTATGGATAAGAAAACTGAGGGAAACTGAGAGGGAAAGCGTATTCTAATTATTTGTTTGGTCCTTTGCTAATTGAGCTTTATTTTAATCTGCATTTATAGTTCAAACATGATAGGTAAGTCTATTGATGATCATTTTGAAAATAAAATCCAAGATTTGCCATTCAGAGGCAGTCGATTAAGCTATTTTGGAGGTTAAGTGCTGACAACTTTTCCTGATTCATCCAGATAATTGCAGGAAATTATCCAACCTCATTTCAGCCCACACATATATTGAATAAGCCATGCTTCTAAATGATCATCTGTTATCACTCTTTCTTTCTGGGGGAAAAAAAAAAAAAAAAGTCAAGGTTTTTTCTTTCTGCTTTAAGCTTCCATATCCAGTGTTTTAAAGAGTCCCTGGGTGGTGCAAATGGTTACTGCGCTTGCTGCTAACTGAAAGGTTGGTGCTTCAAGTCCTCCCAGAGGGACTTTGGAAGAAAAGCCTGGTGATCTGCCTCTGAAAAATCAGCCATTGAAAACCCTATAGGAACATAGTTCCACTCTGACACACATGGGGTCGCCATGAGTCAGAATTTGCTCCATGGCAACTGCTTTTTGTCTTTAATCTAGTGTTTTATATGTTAAGTGAAACCAGCCCTGTCATTCCGGCCACAATGATACATCCAAGGGTTGGTGCATGGGCCCAAAGCAAACGTGTGTGCTCCACCGAAAGAGGACAGCTGCCTCTGAACAGCTTGACCTGAAAGTTTGCATAAAGGGCAGTTCGTGTGGGAGAGGGGCAAACATCCTCATTAAGTCTTTCTTCTGGGGAAGTGTGGATGCTAATGACTGAAGTGAAGGTAGGCCACATGACTCAGGCTGCACTCCCAATGAAGCTGAGGCTCTTCCTCTTTTCTGGTGTCTTTTTGCATCTTGAATGGTCTGGAACAAGGAGTATCTGGCTGGCTAAAAAGATAACACTCCTGAATTCTCATCATGAATCTCGTTAGTAAGAGTAATTGGTGCCTGTCTCTTTCTCACAGTCTTAAAGAGTCAAACTAATACAGTGCACTAATAGAATCTGCTGGGTTATATCCAGTGCCTACCCTCCCACTTTCCTTTGGTCTCAAGTAAGCTAGAATAACATACCTATTCAATTACTATAGTTCTTTTTGGAGGTACTTCATACACTAAATTTCCCCCCACATTTGTAAAGGTGGGTGAGAATTTTTCGCCTATTAATATGCTAAATTTGGTGGAAAATGTAATGTTTTATAAGGTCACTTAGCCTCTCAGTGATGTGGCCTGCAAAATATGAAAGGCACAGAATGAACGTTTAACTCCTGTATTTAATACTCGTCAGCATTGTTGTACGCAGTCAAGTTGAGTCTGACTCATAGTGACCCTACAGGACAGAGCAGAACTGCCCCACAGTGTTTCCCAGGTTGCCGTTTTTACAGAAGCAGATTGCCAGGTCTTTTCTCCTGTGGAGCCGCCGGTGAGTTCAAACCGCTGACCTTTTGGTTAGCAGCCAAGCTCTTAGCCATTGAGCCACCAGGGCTCCTTTAAAACACATGGTTTGCATCTAAAAGTTCATTATAAATATATTTTGTATGTAAATAAATGTTTTTATTTGCCTAGAAATACTTTCTAGCCCTAGCAACTGAATTCAGAAAAGTTCTAGTGGTTGTGAAACTATAGTAAACATCGCAACGCATTCCATTAATAAGGACACTGCAAAGGAAAGACAACTCATAACTCACAGACCTTTTCTCATTGAGTGTCTACAAGCATTTAAGTTTCTAATAGGTATCTTTATAGGACAAGTTATTCAGTGCATTTTTGTTTCTGTTTTTGGTTCCTTGAGGGAAAATGCCATTTACTCTTTATCAGCATCAGAATATCAGGTCACTAAGTAGCATCACATTTGCAATAAAATGAATTAATTATGCTAATTAGCATAATAAATCTATTATTTTATTATGTATGTATAATAATAAATCTAGGAGTTCCCGGGTGGCACAAATGTTAAGTGCCAGACTACTAACTGAAAGGTTGGGAGTTCAAACTCACCTAGAGGCGCCTCAAAATACAGGCCTGGTGATCTGCTTCTGAAAGGCCACAGCCTTGAAAATCAGTGGAGCAGTCTGTTCTGCACACATAGCGTCACCCTGAGGTGGAACTGACTCAACAGCAACTGTTCTTTTTTTTTTTTTTTTTAACTATCTAGTCATGACCATCTTGCTTTGTAAGCCGTGACTCCCTTTTCTTTTTGTTCATCATGCATCGGGTAAAAGTAAATCCAACTAGAAAGAGTTTGCCATGGCCTGGGCACTAGCTAGTAGGTCATCTAGATTCAGGCTACAAAAGTTATCCAAAAGGTCAACTTCCAAGTTTCTTTACGTCAGATAGAATATGGCTCCGGGGCAACACTGACTATGTCATGCCATTCAGAAGCCCTGATACGCAGTTATATGTCTTTGAATAATTTTTAAAAGGAGGAGGAAGGAATGAATTTTTACTTAAGTAAAATTTAGTGATCAAGAATCCCGTAAACGTGGTATTCAAGGAGGGAAATATTTTTTTTAAAGTCTTGGTTGGTAGAAAAAAAGAGATAAGCGCCACTGGCTGAACCACTACTCAGATAAAGCTAATTCAAGTTATTTAAATAAGAACTTGAACTAAAATTAAATTCTTTTAAATTCAATAAAAAATAACTTTCCTTCCACATTGCCTTTGTAGACATGAGTTCTTAGTTTGCCATTTTTATCTGAAGCCTCTCTATAGTTGGGAAGATCTGCCTTGGCGCAGAATCGAATGCTACTGAGTTTTTTATCATTTGATTTTGAAGTCATAATGAAAAGTGCACACCGTGAACGTTAAGAGTCTAACTGGGAGCAACAGAAACGACAATGATCCTTAACTCGATTACAGAAAACAAAGGATTCTGTGTGCTACAACATTGAAACCATTACTCTGAGTGATACAGGTCAACCACAGAAGGACCAGTACTGTATGATCTCATTTATGTGAAATATCTAGAATAGGCAAAGGTAGAGAGAACAAAGATTAGTAGTAGTTACCAGGGGCGAGGGGGGAGGGGGGAGCCATTGTTTAGAAAGCAGTGAGTGTCTGTTTATGGTGATGGGAAATTTGGCAACAATTATTGGTGATGATTGGTCAACATGATTAATGTAGTTGGTGTCACTAAATTATACCTGTGAAAAATGTTGAATTGGCAAATGTTGCATTATACATAACAGTAAAAAAAAAAAAAAAGGATTCTTGGTGCCTTCCTTTGAGTTAATAAAATTGTAGAGCAGTGGGATAATGCAAGGATACTTTGGTCAGTTTAGAAGAACCACCAAGACTATTCATATGTGGATTATTTGCCTTTATCATGCAGTTTGACTTTGCTAAACCTGGGTATAGTATTCCCACAGAGCTGGGCCTGTTTGTTTATGACACTGAAATATCATTCTAACACACTGATGGCTTGAAAGACATTTGTGTTAGCCTGTCCTGTCCACACATGATCATAACAGAGAAAATAAGCAGTCATCTTTAGTACATTACAGTGTCTCAAGTTTAGCCAAATAACTGTCATTTGTTCATGCATTCCACAAATATTTATTAAATGCCTGCTATGTGGCAGCTGCTGTTCTAGGAAGTAGGGATTCAGTCATCAACAAGACAGACAGGGTCCCTAACTGTGAAGTATTTGCTATACAGAAAACCAATGAGCAGGTTGTCTTTTTAGTCTGAAACAATGGATTTATCTCATATTTACTCACATAGCCTTTTCACTTTGCACAATGTTTTCCAATCTCCTAAGTAGGGAAGAAAGTGGATGAAGAGAAATGATCCTGGGATAGGCTCAAAAATGCCCGATCTTATGGGCCAACGGTAGTTAGGAGCATAATTCCTTCCATTCAAGAGTGTGTGTCTTTCAACATCAGCAGTTCCCTAGCTAATGGAAATTTCAAAGGACACAGAAGACCATTTAATAGGATTATACCTAAACCTGTTATAAATTAAATTCTCTGGCTGTTTGACACCCTAGTAACTAGCCTAGATTTCTATTTACAAAAAAAAAAAAAGAGAGAGAGATGAGAAAAACTCCTTTCTGAGAGGAACAAGAGAACAGAATCTTACCACTCCCCTTGCCTCAGAAAGAGGGAACAACTGCCAGGAAGCAGAAAACTGAACACCAGCACACTGTTGGCGAAGTTCAAGGTCCCGGGAAAGTGCACTGAGCAATGTGCTCCCTGCACTATGATGCAAAACTCCCAGTGGCTGTTGTTTCACAAGGTCCACGGCCAAGATCTAACATTTCTCGCCGAGCAGCAGGAACAATAAATATCAGCCTCCAGGTGACACAAATGGTTAAGCATTGACAGATTTCGAAATGGAAAGCAATAAAAACCCTGCCTCCAGTGGCGGCCACTAATCTTACTGAGCCTGCAGAGTTTGAGCATGGCTGCTGTTGACAATGGCCACCCACCAGAAGGAAAACTACCTACGGGAAGAGAAAAAAAATACAAACTTGTATTTCTGCCTTAAAAAGGGGCCCCGTTGGGAGGAGATGCCGACCTGGTAAAAGGAAAGCCAGTAAGCAATATTCTTCTAAAAGTTGATGGATAGTAGCTTTTCGTAGACATCTGTTCACACCCAAGCTAATTAATGTTCTGGTGAAGCTGTCATTCTAACATCAGTACAAGAGACAAAGGTGTTCATAAATAGAAAACTATATAAGTAAGGGTTTAAGCAAATGGCTTTCCCTGACACTGATGAAAAGTCCTAAAACTTATTTCTGTATTGACTTTTACCATCTGGGAAGATATTCTGTAGCTAATAAAGCCATTTTTCAAAATGGTTTTCTAATAAGGTCAACCCCATTTTCAGGGCTTAAAACAGATTGTCTGCTAGAAGGTTGGAGAGAAGGTCTTAAGAGTTCATTCACTTTGAGCTAAGATGGCTGATTCATCCCAGGTGGTTTGTATTTATACAGGTTCAGTAGCTGATTCTCGTTTGTAGCGTTTTTGAATTTGCCTTTATACCTCTTACTAGGAGGCTTTTCTAAGTTGGCTTATTTACTGCTAAATTGATTCCATGAGCTAGTGCTGTAAGCACAAATTTTAAAGTACAGTAGAACTGCCGTTGAAATGGAAGGTGGCAACTTGTGTTGAGGCACCCTCTGCTAGAGAGAAAGGCGAGCTATGCCCTGCCACCCTCACAGGGACGTGACTTGACTGAATCTGTCACATCAGAGGGTGTCTTGTCACAGTTTTACTGGTTAGTGTATCTACAGCTCTGCAAACACATCTCCCATTGCGCAACAATATTTACAATATTTACAGCATTTGATGTGTCATTTTTATAATAGACATTTGTATTATTAATAAACCTGAATACATGCTCACACTTATTTAATTTACCTTTATCATAATTTCAACAGAACAGACACTAAAATACATTACTGCATATTCTAGAAAATTTTCCCCAAATCCATAGCCTTGCAATGATGTATATGTCCTCTGAAATTGCTGTTGCTGCTTCCTTCATACAAAGATTAACAGCATAGGCTTTGATTCACTCAAAAATTCTGCCAGTAATGAACCTTTCTAAATCTCCATTTCATTATCTGTAAAACAAGGATAATAATAGTATCTGCCTATGGAGTTGTAGCAATTAAATGAGATAATGCATGTAAAGAGCTTCACTTAGTACCTTGGAAAAAATAAGGTCCCAATATATGTTAGATATTATTATTACCATATGTCATGAAATCTAATATGCCATTGGTTGCAAGGTGTAGCATTATTGTGCACACTACCCTGAAAGAAACATTGCCAGTTCAGCTAAACAACTATGATGCAATGCTTTCTTGTCATTTAGATTTTTTACTTTATATTTATTCAGAAAGTCTTTTTAGATGGAGACATAGAGTTTTCTTATATAGCACAATACGAGTGAAATAAATTGGTTCAGCTATTTCTAAAACTTCTTCATATTCAAAGTCTGACTCCCTGAATCGCTTTTGGACTCATGAATGCTAATGGCCGTGGTTTTCCACACAGTATTGGCATCAAGAGTGCTGGTGACGCCGTATCACCTTTTCAGCCACTGACACCCTTTCTGCAAGTTTTCATGGTGGTGCTTCCTTGTTTTTACCTTTACCAAAAGAGAAGAAGAGAAAGTTTTCATTCAGCAGCCAGGATGAATAGTTATTTCTTCAGTATCCAATCATTTGTTGACTGGAACATCAAGGAGATACCTTCATTTTGTCACACTACCAGGAATAATAACCGAGTTGACGTATGCACAGCAGTGACATAAAAAATGGATATATTAGAATTAATCATTACAGAATTTTTCCTGTCACTTACTCACCTCTCTAATATGAGAAAGATGTGTCAATATCTCAGTCAAAATGAAATTGAAAGGCACATTCTTATAGAATCTAGGTACCAAAGCAGCCTGAAATCATGGTGACCCTATGTTTGTCACAGTAGAACTATGCTCCATGGTTTTCAATGGTTAATTTTTGGGAAGTAGGTTGCCAGGCCTTTTTTCCAAGACACCTCTGGGTGGACTCCAATCTCCAACCTTTCAGTTGGCAGCCAAACACGTTAACTGTTTGCAATACCCAGGAACTCCAGAATTTAGATATTGATTCTGAAAGTGGCCATGAAATCCAACATTTATTATTTATTCATTTACCAAACATTTATTGAGAGTCTATTCTGTCTACACACATTAGATAAGCTGTCAGGAATTCAAAGAGTATCTTAGTCACTAAGACGCAGTGACAGACCCAGCGCTCAGTCAAGTGAGCGAAGGCAAACCTATAAGCAGACACTGTAATACAGTGACCTAAGAGCCATATCATAGAGATATATGCATAAGGTATATTAGTGGCCCAAAGGAGACCTCGATGGCTTCTGCTTGAGGCTCAGATGGAAAAATACATATGAGCGCTCCAGGTCAGCAAAGGAAAGGGAACTGCAGGCAAAGGAGGTATTCTTCAAAGGAAATGTGCTTTTCTATTTTAAACTTCCCTTCTGTGTTCCTTGCACTGATTAGTTGAAATTAGCCATTTCTCTTTTTTTCTTCTGGGAATTTCCTGTTTATAACTTTAGTCTTGCTTATTGATTTATAAGAACTTTTTATATGTTATGGACATTAACCCATTATAAATTATATATTTTGCAAACAAATTCTCCCATTCTGTCATTTGTCTTTTAACTTTGTTAATAACACCTGAAAAGTTTAAACGACAGTTTTAAATGTTTCCCCAGTCAAATTTGTCATTTTTTTTTTTTTTATGGCTTCTGGTTTCAGGTTTGCTTACGAAGGCCTTCCATACCTTAAGATGATATTCTTAAATTTTCATACATTTTCTTCTAAAGTGTTTTTTTTTAACATTAAAGTCTAAAGCTAAAACTTACTTTTGAGTGTTGCGCGAAGTGTAACTTTTTCCCACCAAATGATGTTGACTTTAAACCTTCCCTTAGACTTTCATTGAGCTCTTACCCATTGTCATTTGAGTCAGTTCTGGCTCATTGTGACCCCATACATTATAGAGCAGAACTGTGCTCCAGTAGATTTTCTTGGTTGTAAGCTTTTACAGAAGCAGATTGCCAAGCCTTTCTTCCCAGTGCCACTAGATGAGTCTGAACCACCCACCTCTAGGCTAGCAGTCAAATGCAAACAATTGGTGCCATCCAAGGACCCCTTACCAGATCATTATTAATTTATAAAATTACAAACGGCTAACTTTCAGTAACCCATGCCAACAAAGAGAAGTGGTATCGCAAATAAAATGAAACTACTCTTTTATTAGTATTAAGTGTCAGAAACTTGCCTCAAAAAAGCTTTGGCAAAACAAGGACTTTTTTTTTTTTTTGGCTCTTATAAAGAGAGAAAGGGCAAGGACAGATCTGTCCTCAGGAATGAGTGGATCTGGGGACTTGGAAGTCATAAAGGCCAACTCTGTCACTTGATTCTACTTCTCTCTCCTTGTTGATTTTTCCTCTAACTGCAGGCAGGTTTTCCCATGTGGTGGAAGAGATAGATGCACGGCATTTCACACACACAATCTCCCAGCTCAACAACCAGAGAGCAAAACGTATTCTCCATCAGATCTAATTTTTAAAGTCTCAGGAAAGGACTCTAATTACACTGCCCTCTAAAACTAG
Source organism: Loxodonta africana (assembly GCF_030014295.1). Classification (NCBI taxonomy): domain Eukaryota; kingdom Metazoa; phylum Chordata; class Mammalia; order Proboscidea; family Elephantidae; genus Loxodonta; species Loxodonta africana. The sequence goes on from NC_087347.1 coordinate 46,281,151, forward strand.
CCACTGGTTATTTCTCCCTCAGGCAATGACCCATTCCTGGGCCCATCCCTGTAGCCAAGGAATGGAGTTCTATGACTGCCCAGGTCATAGATCCAGCCCAGTTGCAAAGTGGCTGGAACTGATAGCAGAAGAAGGGGTAATCACAGATATAATCGCCAAGAGACTCATAAGAGAAAAAACAGTGCCTCCAATCTGCCACTCTCTACAATTAATGATCATAAAAGCAACACAAGCACTTATATTTCCTTACTGACTACCTTAAAGAGCCCTGGTGGTGCAGTGGTTAAGCGCTCAGCTGCTAACTGAAAGGTTGGCAGTTCGAACCTACCCAGCCACACAGTGGGAGAAACACCTGGTGATCTGTAGCGGTAAAGACTACAGCTTAGAAAACCCTATGGGACAGTTCTACTCTGTCACATGGGGTTGCTATGAGTCGAGTTCAACTTGATGGCACCTAACAACAACAACAACAACTTTTATTACCTTAGGTTTTTAGGTATAAAAATTGTCTTTCTCATTTTTTACTACCTTGGGCTCATATTAAAATTAATTTCCATAACCCCAGTACATAACAATGAGAAACCCGAGTTTTAGCCATGTAACTTAAATTCCTTAATGCCCCCTAGTTTAAGTTTTTTTCATATGTAAAATAAGCGCTTTGATTCTGTGATGTAAGGAGGTGGAAGGAAGGCAATCCAAAAAGAGAGAGAAGGAGCCTGGTATTCAATTTTTGCCACAGTGGTTCCTAAAGCTGACCATCCGCAAGTGGACACTAAGGAGTTAACTGTGCTTGTAATATCTTTTGCTCTTCTCCTGTAAGGTCCTCCTTATTTCACATGTTACTTACGGAAAAGATAAAACCCAGAAACAGAATTTTGTATATATAAATCCGGACTCTTTCAGCAGCAAGTAACAGAAACCCAACTCCCATGAGCTTAATGGAGTGAAAAGGAATTTACCAGTTCTTGTGTGATTTTTGGTTTTGTGTTCCCATGATAGAGGGTACACGTCATGGAAGGAAAAGCTGTAGGACCCAGAGTCTCAGAAACTGTAAGTGGACACTCAAAGTTACCAGTGTTCTCTCTGTGTCCATTTTGTTTCACTGCTTATCTCTGCTTCTCTTCGCTCATTATTTTCTGGCAAGGGGTTAGGGTGCCAGAAACCCTAGGTTAGCAACCACAGCTAAAAGAGCATATTTCAACTCTAAGGAATGATTCTGGCCCTAACTGAGTTACGTGCACATGCCTTGGACCAATCTCTATTGGAAAGGAGATTGGGCATCTGTTTACTTCTGTGGCCTGGAAATGGCATCCATTACAAAAAAAAAAAAAATGAAAAAGGTGTGGGAGTAGAAGTACCAGTTTAGCAAATAAAAATATACCCCTTATCTCATCTGGCAGTCGTAGATGGGAAAGCTTTCTGGATAGGCAAAAGTGATAACCACCACAGTTTACTACAGTGTTTCCTCAAAAACCTTCCGTTGTGTTCTTCGTCTGCCATTTTGCTCATACCTATGGGCAGATTCACGAGCAGACAGACAATTGCTGTTGTCACATGAATTTGGCTCAGCACTGAGAGTGAGGGACATTCACTATATACTTCTTAATCCTTACAGAGAAATTTCTTCTGTGCTTTTCGTAAACGTTGACATAATTTTACAGTGTGAAGTATCTTGGTGGCTGAGAACTATGTGTTCTTTCCGAGTCACAGAATCAAAGTGCTGGAGAGAGCCCTGACGTGCTGTCCCTCATGTTATTTGTAACTGTGGGGTACAGTGTTAAACTGCCCAAGAATCTCATGCACGGCTGTTTCATGATCATGGTCATTACTGACTGTAAGTGTTTGTAGTGCACAAGGAGAGAGGCAGGAATGGAAGGAGGTGAGGTTGGGGAAAGCAATGCAAGGAGGTCTGAACAGTGAGGCTCCAGCGAAGGTCTTCAGGAAAGGAGTGAATGTAGTCAGGCCGCATTTTAGACAAACCCTATGGTGGTGACATGGAAGGGAAACCATGAGGGGCAGGGCTACGGGGAAGTTATCTGATGAGAAGCAATTGCATTGGTACAGTTGAAGGATGATGAGGGCATCAGAGTAGTAGAAGTAGGGCAGGAAGGAATGGAGGGAAAAGAAGACCCGTTTAAATTGTTCAGTGTGATAAATCAGCAGGAATTGGTAACTGTTTTCCATGTTTAACGTCAGTCCCGCTTTTATCTTTAACCAGTAACATAAGTTTTTCCCACTGTCAAGAACCTATAAGCAGCATATATATTGATTTTTTTAAAGACCATATCTAAATGTTTGCTGAGGATATTGTGCAATTAGCAAGTTCATCATGTTCTCATCATTTTAATGATGTTTTAAAGTGAAAGTACTTCTCATACATCTCTCCTCTTAATGTTTGTCTTTACTGTGGGAGTTATGTGCACAAGGATAATTCTACCATGGTGTCAGTTTAAATGATTTTTAGAACTTATGTATGATCAAATTCATTATTTTTTTATTGAACTCTAGATTAAGGCTTACAGAACAAACTAGTTTCTCATCAAACAGTACACACATTATTGTATGACATTGGTTAACAGCCCCACGATACGGCAACACTCTCCTTTCTCAACCCTGGGTTCCCTCTTACCAGCTTTCCTATTCCCTCCTGCCTTCCAGTCCCCTGCCCCAGGGCTGGTGTGCCCCTTTAGTCTTGTTTTGTTCCATAGGCCTGTTCAATCTTCAGCTGAAGGGTGAACCTTAGGAATGGCCCGATTACTGAGCTGAAAGGGTGTCCGGGGGCCATACTCTCAGGGTTTCTCCAGTCCCTGTCAGGCCAGCAAGTCTGGTCTTTCTTTTTGAGTTAGAATTTTGTTCTACATTTTTCTCCAGCTCTGTCTGGGACCCTCTATTGTGATCCCTGTCAGAGCAGTCAGTGGTGGTAGCCGGGCACCATCTAGTTGTACTGGACTCAGTCTGGTGGAGGCTGTGGTAGGTGTGTTTCATTAGTCCTTTGGACTGATCTCTCCTTTGTGTCTTTAGTTTTCTTCATTATTCCTTGCTCCCACAGGGGAGAGACCAGTGGAGTATCCTGGATGGCCATTCACAGGCTTTTAAGAACCTAGTCAAATTCATTATTGTTGTTCACCTGACTGCTGTTTTCAACAAATCGTGATGAGGTGGGACGTTCTGATCAAATGTTAGCTGACCCATTCTAGACTTGCATCTCATTTCCATGGGTCATATGGATGACCATGGACATGTGACAGAGCCTCAGACACCCCACCTGCAAAATAAGGGAGCTTGGACCAAGTGATCTTTCAATTATCTCCTATTATGGATTAAATGGAAACCCTGGTGCCGTAGTGGTTAACTGCTGTGGCTGCTAACCAAAAGGTCAGCAGTTCAAATCCCAGGCACTCCTTGGAAACCCTATGGGGCAGTTCTATTCTGTCCTATAGGGTTGCTATGAGTCAGAATCGACTCAATGGCAACGAGTTTTGGATTAAATTGGGTCCTCTAAAAAGGCATGTTGAAGTCCTAACCACCAGTACTTTTGAATATGAACTTGTTCGGAAATGGGATCTTTGAAGATGTTAGCAGTTAAGATAAGATGAAGTCACACTGGAGTGGGGTGGGTTCTAATCCTGTATGACTGGTGTCCTTATAAAAGAGGAGAAGAGACACAGAGACAGTGAGGGGTGCTATGTGATGCTGTAGCTACAAGCCAACGAAAGCCTGCAGCTACCAGAAGCTAGGAGAGAGGCATGAAACAGTTTCTATCTCAGAGCGCACGGAAGGAATCAACATAGCTGATGCTCTGATTTGGACATCTAGCTTCCAGAACTGTGAGATGACAATTTCTGTTCGTATAAGTCACCCAGTTTGTGCTATTTTGTTATAGCAGTTAGGAAACTAATACACCTTCCAAATCTAGTATTATCAGATTCAGTGGCCAGGGCAACTACAATCAAGACCAAAGAGGTGTTGACCTTTCACTGAATGTGACCTCATGCTAAGTAAGCAGGAATCTCGGATGTGGGGTTAAGAACACGGGCTTTGGAATCCTGCAGACTTGGGTTCAAATCCTGATCCTCCCACTTCACTTCTTCCTCTCTAAGCCTCAGACTTTACATATCTGAGACAGAAAGAGAAATACCTACTTTATAGTGTCTTGTGAAGACTAAATGAGCACTCAGCACTAGGCTCTGGACCTATTAAATATCCAACACAGGAAAGCTTAGCATGACTGCTCTCTACACATTGCACCATAAATTGGGTCGACACAGAACTAGAAAAGTTCACCCAGTCATTCGTTTGTACACTCATGCAATTGTTCATTCAATAAATGCAGCATCTGTTCAATAGATACTTGCATGGACATGTAACTAGGCATGGCCTCTGGCTAACAAGTTCCATCAGGCCATTCTTATATTCTCACTCCCCGGCTTCCCCCAATAAGCTGCAGTTGCCAGATGAGGTACATTTTGGAATGATTATCATGATGTTATCTTTAAAAGTAACAGGCTTCTGGTTTTTATTAATCTTGGCCCCTAACTTTTGCACGAAAAGAAACATCAGTGAGCTCATGCTGCAGAGCCTGTTTCCAGAGCTGATGGGTTTAGTCGTTTGTATGAAACTGCCAAAGGCAGGCGGGTTACTGTCCTGTGGAACATCTGTGCCGTGTTTATCATACTGGCATCTGAGAACTCGGTAAATACATGCAGACCATGACAGCCTCAGGATTTTCTTTCCAAATGTACCATCGATGAATAACGGCACAAATGAGCAAAATCATCTAGACAGCAATTTGGGTGGAGAGTAAGGGTGGGAATTACAATGTGTTTCCAAGTACTCTGGGGGAAAAATCCATTCCCATCATGGCACAACAATAAAGTCTTTGGAAGCACGATAATGTGTAGGATGGCTTTAGAAGCAGACAACTTGCTTTTGTTTTGGAAGCAGAGATTCAAGTCTGGCCTAGGATAATCACTGGCAGAAGCAGCTTTCTTGATTAAGTCAGTCCCATGAAAGAACATGTGTCTTTATTACAGAAAGTGCCTTCTAATTCCCACCTTAGCAGCAAAGGCCAAGTTCCCCTCAGCTGAGCTCACAGCTCTCTCAGCCCAAAGCTCAGTGCCTCAATCTCAACCTCTGGTAATTTGAGATAAATTCAACTCGTGCTGTCTCTGTTAGTGCCCCAGTGCCTCTGTCTTCATTCAAATGACTCAATCTTTTGTCTTTGAATGGTATCTTAGAGATGTGCAAAGGCACTAAGGCGATTATCTTTTGACTGTCTCCTGGAACTCGAGAAACAACTTTGTAGAAGGTTGAAACCATGCCTGGTCATTTAGTCTGACTAGACTTAAAAAGGCATCAAATACAAATAGATTCTGGGAAATAAATCAACTTTAGGCCTTTTACTGCTGAAGGCTTACAATAATTCCCAAAAAGGCTAATTATATCTTTCTTTGCTCAGTAGTTGGGCTTAATAATAAGCAACAAACATATGGCGGAGACTGGGCTGCATAATCCATCCTGGCCTTCTGCTCAGCAGTAGGGGTATTGGTCTTAGAGGAAATTATACACAGAATGCTTACACGTATTACTAGTTGTAGTACCTATTATTGTTGGAAACTATAACTACTAACCTGGCTTCTAAAAAAAGGTTCAACTCACTAGCAAAGGAGCATAATATAAAATAATAGTATATTTATCCACCTATTTTTCACCTATCATATTAAAAAAGACTTTTAAATAATGAAAAGACTGGGAGGGGGGATTTGATGAAATAAGCACTTTGTCCCTTATTGCAAGAGTATAAATTGGGGCCATCTTTGTAAGTCATATATTTTGATCCAGTCATCCCATTCCCAGAAATCTCTTTTAAGGATATATTATAAACCATAAACAAAGATTTAAATATAAGAATGTTTATTGCAACATTATTTATAATAGCAAAGTGATGGGAAAAACCTACATGTCCAATGAGGGAGGAATGATTAAGCAAATTACGCACATCCACTTTATTCTATGAAGGAGCCCTGGTGGCGCAGTGGTTAAGCACTCAGCTGCTAACGAGAAGGTGAGCGATCCGAACCCATCAGGTGCTCCATAGGAGAAAAATGTGGCAATCTGCTTCTCTAAAGATTCCAAACCCATTGCTATCTAGTCGATCCTGACTCATAGTGACCCTATAGGACAGGGTAGAACTGCCCCATAGAGTTTCCAAGGAGCACCTGGTGGATTCGAACTGCTGACCTTTTGGTTAGCAGCCATAGCTCTTAACCACTACGCCACCAGGGTTTTCTCTGTAAAGATTACAGCCTTGGAAACCCTATGGGGCTGTTCTATGAGTCAGAATCAACTCGGTGGTGATGGGTTTTTTTTTGTTTGTTTATTCTGTGGAATCCCTGGGTGGTACAAACAGTTAACGTGTTCAGTTGCTAACGGAAAGGTTGTTGGTTTGAGCCCACCATGAGATGCCTTGGAAGGAAGGCCTGGTGACCTACTTAAGGAAAATTAGCCGTTGAAAAACCTATGGAGAACAGTTTTACTCAGACATACATGGGGTCACTATGGGTCAGAATTGGCTCGATGACAACTGGTTGGTTAACCTAGTTTTATGGTATATTATGCTATCATTAACAATAAAGTTGACAAATACCTTAAAAAGTTAGAGAGGACATAAAAATAGGATACAGAAAAATAGATACCCTATAATCTTGACTATATAAAAGGATATATTCAACACATATTGGGGACCAAAGCATATTATTTTTAAAACTCCAGCAATTTCTTAATTCCAGGATAGAAACTAAAATTTGTGTTTTCAGGGATGGGGGCTAGGAGGGAGTACTGAGGCCATTGTCATCTGGGAATCTCTGAATCAGCAGAATAATCCAAATCCAATTGCAAAAGTCCTCTATTTAATGTTGCCAAGGTTGCCTTCACTGTGGGCAGAGTGAACCGCTACCAAGCTCTTCCATGTATTGAAATAACAAATATGTATGGAGCTCCTATTTTGGGCTAAACACTGTACTAAGTGAGGGGAAAACACAGTAGTTCCTGCCTTCACAGAACTTAACCATCTGGCTCAGTCATCATTGTTATGCTGTCTGCTGGTATTTTTTTCTCAGTGGGAGCAACAAGCCAGGGTTTCAGGAAAGAGATGTCCAGTGAGATGTGAGATACAGAAAGCTAATGGACACCAGGTACAGCAATGCTGCATTGAAATTCCCTTGTGTGATCCTCAGACATTAAAAGTCTAGATATTGGGGGCAGGGCCAAGATGGCAGAGTAACCAGATGCTTCCGGTGATCCCTCTCACGACAAAGACCCAAAATAAAAAGTGAAACGATTATATTTAAGACAGGCTAGGAGCCCTGAACATCAAAGGCAAAGTTAGAAAACAAACTGAGTGGCAGGGGGAGGGAGAGACGGTTTAGAAGCAGACAGGAGTTGTTGGATCTGAATCACTGGGATCCCATAGGCACCATTACCGGGAGCAAGGGTGGCAGACTGGTAGTAGCATTTGGCTTCAGTTTCCTCAGGGAGAAACAGCCAGCTGCAAAGCCTACTCACACCTCTGGACCCAGAGAAGAACAGTGCTCTCAGCAAAACCTAAGTACTTGCATTTATTTTACTGCGCCCCCAGCCCCCAAGCCGGCTTCAGTAGCTGTTGATTTCCTTGGGCCTGAGATAGGTTCTGCTGAGCATCCTGAGCCGTTCCCCCAACCTTGGAGAAGGAATAAATTCACAATTGGGGGAAAAGATAATTTCCAGCTCCACTAACTTGAGGAGCTCAGGACAGAAGCGGCTTCTGTCCAGGCATAAACGGTCCATGGACTTTGAATACCTTTCCCCCCTGCATTGACTTGCGTGGACCTATTTCAGGAGAATAGGCACTTGTGGGCAGACTGCAACTGTTTCAGCTATGTGGTGCAGAGGTGGGTGTTTGATGTTTGACACCGCTTTGCCTATTAAACAGGGTCCTCACTTACCCACATCAGGGGCCTAAGGACTGATGGCTCCACTCAGGTCACGCAGCCACCTGTGAGAGGGGTCCAAGGACCCCTTACAACCAAAAGCATTGGGTGCCCATGGTCTGTCTGCAGAACCCACCCACCTGTGTGTTCTAGGGAACAGGAATGCACTTTCCTCACACACACTCCTGGGGCAGTCATCAGCCTCCTGTCTTGTTCAGAGTGTGACCCCTTGCACCAGACACCAGTACCTAAACCAATCACCCCTGCCCCTCTAAGACTGTAGGACAGAGCCTGTACCACACACTTGATGACCAGCTACCTGGACACCTGAGCTGAATCCGTACAGAAAAGCGAATGGAATCCTAGGCTGATATACTTGATAACACCTCTAGCCATCTGGTGACAGGACTCAGAACTTCAAAGGTGAAAATAAGCTAGCTCACTCAAGCAAATTGTTTGGGCATATCAAAACAAAACAAAGCAAGAAGCTAGGATACAGTAAGCAAACATAAAATACACCAATACAATAACTTATAGATGGTTCAGAGACAAAAGTCAAAAATCACATAAAGAAACAGGCCATGATTGCTTCAACAAGCTCTCAAAACAAAGAATCAAGGGATCTTCTGGATGAAAGTGCCTTCCTGGAATTGCCAGATGCAGAATACAAAAGATTAATATACAGAACTCTTCAAGACATCAGGATCGAGATCAGAAAGGAGATCAGGCAATATGCAGAAAAAGCTAAGGAACACACACATAAAGCAGTTGAAGAAATTAAAAAGGTTATTGAGGAATGTAATGAAAAATTTAATAAGCTGAAAAAATCCATAGGGAGGCAGCAATCAGAAATTCAGAAGATTGACAATAAAATTACAGAATTAGACAAACCAACAGAAAGTAAGAGGAGCAGAATTGAGGAAATGGAAGGCAGAATTGGTGAGGTCAAAGATAAAGCACTTGGCACCAACGTATTTGAAGAAAAATCTGATAAATGATAAAAGAATTCTTAAAAAAATGAAGGAACTCTAAGAACCATGTGGGACACTATCAAGAGAAATAACCTACAAGTGATTGGAGTACCAGAACAGGGAGGGATAACAGAAAATACAGAGAGAATTGCTGAAGATTTGTTGGCAGAAAACTTCCCTGATATCATGAAAGATGAGAAGATATCTACCCAAGATGCTCATCGAACTCCACATAAGGTAGATCTTAAAAGAAAGTCACCAAGACATATAATCAAACTTGCTAAAACCAAAGATAGAGAATTTTAAAAGCAGCTAGGAATAAACGAAAAGGCACCTACGAAGGAGAGTCAATAAGAATAAGCTCAGACTACTCAGCAGAAACCATGCAGGCAAGAAGGCAATGGGATGACTTATATAAAGTATAGAAGGAAAAAATTGCCAGCCAAGAATCATATATCCAGCAAAACTGTCTCTCAAATATGAAGGTGAAAATAGGACATTTCCAGATTAACAGACGTTTAGGGAGTTTGTAAAAACCAAACCAAAGCTACAAGAAATAGTAAAAGGAGTTCTTTGGTTAGAAAATCAATAATATCAGATATCAACCCAAGATTAGAACACGGGACAGAGCAATCAGATGTCAACCCAGATAGGGAAATCACAAAAATAAATCAAGATAAAAAATGCTCAAAACAGGGAAACAATGATGTCACTATGTAAAAGAAGACAACATTAAAATAATAAAGAGGGACTAAGAAATGTAATTATACAGCTTTCATATGGAGAGGAAGACAAGGGTATATAAAGTATTAAAACTTAGGTTTAAACTTAGAAAAATACGGGTAAATATTAAGGTAACCACAAAGGAGACTAACAAGCCTGCTCATCAAAATAAAACACAAGAAAAAAACAGAGACTCAGCAGAAACAAGATCACCAACGAATAAGAGGAAAAGACAATATATAAAGATAAACTACTTAGCACAAAAAATGAAGTGCGAAAAAGAAACTGTCAACAACACACAAAAAAAGACATCAAAATGACAGCACTAAACTCATAAAAACATACCTATCCATAATTATACTCAATGTAAATGGACTAAATGCACCAATAAACAGACAGAGAGTGGCAGAATGGAAAAAAAAAAACATGGTCCATCTATACGCTGCCTACAAGAGACACACCTTAGACTCAGAGACAAAAACAAACTAAAAGGATGGAAAAAAATGTATCAAGCAAACCACACTCAAAAAAGAGCAGGAGTGGCAATATTAATTTCTGACAAAATAGACTTTAAAGTTAAATCCATCACAAAGAATAAGGAAGGACACTGTATAATGATAAAGGAGATAGTATACCAGGAGGATATAACCATATTAAATGTTTATGCACCCAATGGCAGGGCTGCAAGATACATAAAACAAACGCTAACAACACTGAAAAGTGAGATAGACAGCTCCACTATTATAGTAGGAGACTTCAACACACCACTTTCAGTGAAGGACAGAACATACAGAAAGAAGTTCAATAAAGACACGGAAGATCTAAATGCCAATCAACCAACTTGATGTCATAGATATACACAGAACACTCCACCCAACAGCAGCCAAGTATACTTTCTTTTCTAGTGCACATGGAACATTGTCCAGAATAGACCACATATTAGGTCATAAAGCAATCCTTAGCAGAATCCAAAACATCAAAATATTACAAAGCATCTTCTCTGGCCATAAGGACATAAAAGTAGAAATCAATAACAGAAAAAGCAGGGAAAGAAATCAGACACTTGGAAACTGAACAATACCCTGCTCGAAAAAGACCGGATTTTATAGATGACATTAGGATGGAATAAAGAAATTCATAGAATCCAATGAGAATGAAAACACTTCCTATCAGAACCTTTGGGACACAGTGAAAGCAGTGCTCAGAGGTAAATTTATATCAATAATTGCATCCATACAAAAAAGAAGAAAGGGCCAAAATCAAAGAATTACCCCTACAACTTGAACAAATAGAAAGAGAGCAACAAAAGAAACCCTCAGGCACCAGAAGAAAGCAAATAATAAAAATTACAGCAGAATTAAATGAAACAGAAAACAGAAAAACAATTAAAAGAGTTAACAAGACCAAAAGTTGGTTCTTTTGAAAAAATCAACAAAATTGATAACCACTGGCTGGACTGACAAAAGAAAAACAAGAGAGGAAGCAAATAACCTAAATAAGAAATGAGATGGGCAATATTACAAGAGACCCAACTGAGATTAAAAGAATCATATCAGATTACTATGAAAAATTGTACTGTAACAAATTTGAAAACCTAGAAGAAATGGGTAAATTCCTAGGAACACACTACCTACCTAAACTAACACAGAGGTAAAACAACTAAATAAACCCATAACAAAAGAAGAGATTGAAAAGGTAATCAAAAAACTTCCAACAAAAAAAAGCCCGGGCCCGGATGGCTTCAATTCAGAGTTCTACCAAACTTTCAGAGAAGAGTTAGCACCACTACTACTAAAGGTGTTTCAGAGCATAGAAAAGGACGGAATACTACCAAACTCATTCTATGAAGCCACCATATCCCTGATACCAAAACCAGGTAAAGACACAACAAGAAAAGAAAATTATAGACCTATATCCCTCATGAATGTAGATGCAAGAATCCTTAACAAAATTCTAGCCAATAGAATTCAACAATATATCAAAAAAATAATTCACCATGACCAAGTGGGATTCATACCAGGTATGTAGGAATGGTTCAACATTAGCAAAACAGTTAATGCAATCTACCACATACATAAAACAAGAATCACATGATTTTATCAACTGATGCAGAAAACACATTTGATAAAGTTTGACACTCATTCATGATAAAAACTCTCAGCAAAATAGGAATAGAAGGAAAATTCCTCAGCGTAATAAAGGGTGTTTATACAAAGCCAACAGCCAACATCACCCTAAATGGAGAGAGCCTGAAAACATTCCCGTTGAGATCGGGAACCAGACAAGGATGCCCTTTATCACCACTCTTATTCAACATTGTGCTGGAAGTCCTAGCCAGAGCAATTAGGTTAGATAAAGAAATAGAGGGCATCCAGATTGGTAAGAAAGAAGTAAAAGTATCTTTATTTTCAGAAGACATGATCTTATACACAGAAAACCCTAAAGAATCCTCAAGAAAACTACTGAAATAGAAGAGTTCAGCAGAGTATCACGATACAAGATAAATACACAAAAATCAGTTGGATTCCTCTACACCAAAAAAAAGAACATCGAAGAGGAAATCACCAAATCAATACCGTTTATAGTAGCCCCCAAGAAGATTAAATACTTAGGAAATAACCAAATCAATACCATTTATAGTAGCCCCCAAGAAGATTAAATACTTAGGAATAAATCTTACCAGAGACATAAAAGACCTATACAAAGAAAACTGCAAGACACTACTGCAAGAAACCAAAAGAGACCTATGTTAAGTGGAAAAATATACCTTGCTCATGATAGGAAGACTTAACATTGTAAAAATGTCTCTTCTAGCAAAATCGATCTATAGATACAATGTAATTCGGATCTAAATTCCAACGACATTTTTTGATGAGATGGAGAAACAAATCACCAACTTCATATGGAAGGGAGAGAGGCTCTGGATAAGTAAAGCATTATTGAAAAAGAAGAACAAAGTGGGAGGCCTCAGTCTACCTGATTTTATAACCTATTATAGTACCACAGTAGTCAAAACAGCCTGGTACTGGTACAACAACAGATACATAGACCAATGGAACAGAATTGGGAATCCAGAGATAAATCCATCCACATATGAGCAGCTGATATTTGACAAAGGCCCAAAGTCAGTTAAATAGGGAAAAGACAATCCCTTTAACAAATGGTGCTGGCCTAACTGGATATCCATCTGCAAAAAAATGAAACAAGACCCATACCTCACACCATGCCCAAAAACTAACTGAAAACGGATCAAAGACCTGAATATAAAATCTAAAACGATAAAGATCATGGAAGAAAAAATAGGGACAATGCTAGGAGCCCTAATCCATGGCATAAACAGTATACAGAACATTACTAACAATGCAGAAGAGAAACTAGACAATGGGCAGCTCCTAAAAATCAAACACCTATGCTCATCCAAAGACTTTACCAAAAGAGTAAAAAGACTACCTACAGACCGGGAAAAAAATTTTAGCTATTACGTTTCCAATCAGTGTCTGAGCTCTAAAATCTACATGATACTGCAGAAACTCAACTACAAAAAGACAAATAATCCACTTAAAAAATGGGTAAAGGATATGAACAGGCACTTCACTAAAGAAGACATTCGGGTAGCTAACAGACACATGGGGAAATTCTCACGATTATTAGCCATGAGAGAAATGCAAATCAAAGGACAATGAGATTCCATCTCACTCCGACAAGGCTGACATTATCCGAAAAACACAAAATAATAAATGTCGGAGAAGTTGTGGAGAGACTGAAACACTTATACACAGCTGGTGGGAATGTAAAACGGTACAACCACTTTGGAAATTGATTTGACGCTTCCTTAAAAAAACTAGAAATAAAACTACCATATGATCCAGCAATCCGATTCCTTGGAATATATCCTAGAGAAATAAGAGCCTTTACACAAACAGGTAAATGCATGCCCATGTTCATTGCAGCACTGTTTACAACAGCAAAAAGATGGAAGCAACCAAGGTGCCCATCAACAGATAAATGCATAAATAAATGATGATATATTCATACAGTGCAATACTAAGCATCAATAAAGAACAATGATGAATCCGTGAAACGTTGGATAACCTGGAGGAATCTGGAAGGCATTATGCTGAGTGAAATTAGTCAGTTGCAAAAGGACAAATGTTGTATGAGACCACTATTATAAGAACTGGAGAAATAGTTTAAACAGAGATGAAAATATTCTTTGATGGTTACCAGAGCGGGGAGGGAGAGGGATTTTCACTAATTAGATAGTAGATAGGAACTATTTTAGGTGAAGGGAAAGACAACACACAATACAGGAGAGGCCAGCAAAAGGATTAAACCAAAAGCAAAGAAATTTCCTGAATGAACTGAGCACTACGAAGGCCAGCGTAGCAGGGACGGGGGTTTGGGGACCATGGTTTCAGGGGACATCTAAGCCAATTGGCATAATAAAATCTATTAAGAAACAATCCTGCATCCCACTTTGGTGAGTGGCATCTAGGGTCTTAAAAGCTTGCAAGCGGCCATCTGAGATGCATCAACTGGTCTCAACCTACCTGGATCCAAGGAGAATAAAGAACACCAAAGACACAAGGTAATTCTGAGCCCAAGAGACAGAAAGGGCCATGTAAACCAGAGACTACGTTAGCCTGAGACCAGAAGAACTAGATGGTACCTGGCTACAACCTATGACTGCCCTGACAGGGAACACAACAGAGAACCCCTGAGGGAGCAGGACAGCAGTGGGATGCAGACCCCAAATTCTCGTAAAAAGACCAGACTTAATGGTCTGACTGAGACTAGAAAGACCCTGGAGGTCATGGTCCCCAGACCTTCTGTTAGCCCAAGACAGAAACCATTCCCAAAGCGAACTCTTCAGACAGAGATTGGACTGGACTATGGGATAGAAAATGATACTGGTGAAGAGTGAGCTTCTTGGATCAAGTAGGCACATGAGACTATGTAGGCAGCTCCTTTCTGGATAGGAGATGAGAGGGTAGAAGGGGTCAGAAGCTGGCTGAATGGGCATGAAAAGAGAGTGGAGGGAAGGAGCATGATGTCTCATTGGGGGAGAGCAACTAGGAGTATATAGCAAGGTGTATATAAATTTTTGTATGAGAGATTGACTTGATTTGTAAACTTTCACTTAAAGCACAATAATTTTTTTTTAAAGTTTAGATATTGTTTTAATAATGTATTTCGATAAGCATGACTGCCTTATGCTGGCTGGGCTTTGGGGAATAAGAGAGGGGCTGGTGTCCACACTGCAGAAAAGCAGATGTCAGTGAGCAGCAGAAGTCCGCTGGTGCAGCCCTGGCAAAGTGCTGAGAGGAGCACAGGGCAGCCATCAGTTCAGAGCAAGAGTCTAGGAGGGCAGCCAGGACAGACTGGTGGAGCAAGCAGTCCTTCCCCAGGGCTCTCAGAAATATTTAAGAAGGGGCTAGCCCTCCTTCCTTTACCTCATTATTGTTATTTTGATTAAGGGAAAGACTGAAAACCTATGAAGGGTCTCTAGAAAAATCAAGATACAGATATAAAATCCTGGAAGGAAATATAACCAAAATATGCCTGGGGGTAATTGGGGTTTTGGGTGTATTCATTTTTCTTCACTCAGCATATATTATCATTACTTGCACAAAACGTCATTTTTTAAATCCCTGCCCTTACCACACCCATGTCATTCACATCTAGTCCTACTGTCTTTGTCTTCCTTCTTTCCCAATTTTTCTGTTTTCTTAACATCTTTGCACTTCTCCCTTGTCAGCCAGCCACCTGTATGAGACTCTCCTTTTTGCACGACCTATATTTGGTGTCCACTGCCCCTCTGTCAGTTTGTTGTACTGCGGTAGCTTTCATGTTGCAATGATACTGGAAACTATGCTACTAGTATTTCAAATACCAGTAGGGTCACCCATCATGGACAGCCTTCAGTGGAGCTTCCAGACTAAGAGTAGGAAGAAAGACCTGTTGATCTACTTCTGAAAGCCAGTGGAAAACCCTGTAGATCACCACAGAATATTGTCTGACATAGTGCTGAAAGATGAGCCTCCTAGGCTGGAAGGCACTTAAAATACACAAAGTCTGTAACAATAGACTTGGACGTACCAACGATCGATAGGTGAAGGTAGCTCAGGGCCAGGCAACGTTTCATTCTGTTATGCCTAAGGTCCCTATGAGTCAGAGACTACTCAACGGCAACTAACAATGACAATAACATATTTGGTGTTAAAATAACAATGCTTACCATGCAGCAGGCACTGTTCTAAGCATTTCACAGGCAATGACTGCTTTCATCCACACAACAACCTTATAGGTAGCAATGTCACCATCCCCATAGCAGATGAGGAAAGTGAAGTGCAAAGATGTTAACCAACCTGCCAGAAGTCACACTAGTAAATGGTAGGGCGGAGATTTGAACCGGAGCAGCCAGGTTCCAGAGTACAAACACACCTAACAACTTCACTGTACTGCTCTGGGGTTGGGGGGGGGAGGGCGGGGACACAAAGATGCTTAGCATCTTAGCTTTAATGGGAAATCGAGAGTACAATTCCTGGGGTCCTGAGCCCACAAATGTCATAAGTAGTGCCTTGGAGTGCTTACTGAGCTTATCATGCCACACCCTCGCCAACAGAAAGGCAAGCCATAGGACCTTGCTTAAAGCAGTGGGAGCAGGTCCGAAAACTGATGCCACTATTTAGCCATGTGATCTCGGATAAGTTACTTAAGCCTTCTGAGCTTTGTTTCTCAAACTACAACATGGGGATCCAATCGGCCACCTCATTAGACAATGTTTGTATATTCTTAGCACAATGAGTAGCACATAAGTTCCCAATAACGGTAGCTGTTATTTCCCATCAATCATCAGTAAACTTTGTATATTAGATGGCTCACTTGTCTTCTTCTAGCTTAAATTCTAAATGGTATAGACTAAAAAAACCCAGCAAATTATAGTTCATGGATCAAATCTGGCCCACTGCCTGTTTTGTGTAAATAAAGTTTTATTGAAACATAGCCACACCCCTTTTATTTTTGTCCTGTGGCTGCTTTCCTGTTACATTCTCAGAGTTGAGTAGTTACAACAGAGACCATATGGCACACAAAGCTTAAAATATTTACTTTCTGTCTCTTTACAGAAAAAGTTTGCCAACCCTTATTAGGTGGGATAACAAAACAAATCTTCAGTAATTTTGTCAGATTTAGATAGATATCTCTGTTTGTTTTATTTTATGGAGTGTTAAAGTGAGAAGGTTTATTTTCTAGCAAACACAGTAAACACATACCATAGAAATAAAAAGGTTGTAATCTTAAAAAATCACAAATGCAGAAAGTTGTTTGGCAAAGTGTGAAATGGTTTACAAATTTCCCACATCATTTGTTCTTTTACTATGTCATTTCAACTTTGCTGCCATGCCTCCTTTCCTAGGCGCTGCTGCTCTTAACTGTAAGGCAACAATACGTGGTTGGCCCCTTTGTTCATGTTTAGGGCATCATCTGCCTTGTCCTGAGATAAATCAAAATGAAACATTATAGGGAATAGAATGGTGGAGGTTATGGCCTCCAGAATTAACAGCAGCCTAGCGACCTATTGAATGCCTCCAAAGCATATTAAATTAATCAGCCAAAGATTATTGTGTATTTTCCTGAACATCTGTGGGCTCTTTCTTTAGGGTGTTTTGGATGGCATTTCTATGATGAGATTGTAGCAGGGAAAGGCTGCCATTGTCATAAGGCTGGCATGTGGAGAGAGACTCTGGGTGGGCCAGGGGACTTAGCATTCAGAAGTCCAGTGGATTTCTCTGGGAGTTGTGAACATGTACTGGCCCGGGAAGGGGGCCAGTGCACTGTGCTTTGTTTAGAGAAGACCAAAGTGGGTAGGAATGGAAAATCAGTTTTCCTTATTGTGCTCTCTCAGGATCAAACGGCAGCCAAAAATCCCAGAAGGAAAAAAAAAGTGAGATCTCTCTAGAAGGATAATTGAAAGGAGGGGGGCAGACCAAAAACAATGGCAATTGTACAAGGTGACCAAGACAGTGAGGAGTTCCCTTAAATTAAAGTTCACATTGGACGACAAAGGTGGTAGATTCTAACTAACCAGGGACTCCTGAGAGTGCAGTTTGGAGGGAAAGAGACAACTGCAGAGAAGTGGAAACAATTTAGTTTAATGTAAAAAGCTGTCGTGTCTCCAGCATCCATCAATTTAATTGTGACAAAAATTACTTTTCTAGTAGCGTACTTAACTAGAAGGCATAATATCAGGGTTTGGTTAGACAATGCTACACAAAGAAAAGACAGCGACTGCTATTGCTGGAGTGAGAGATAGAACTATAACTTTGGGATGAGGCAGACCTTGGTTTGTAGCCACCTACCATGGTAAAGGAGCCCTGGTAGCACAGTGGTTAAGAGCTTGGCTGCTGCCCAAAAGGTCAACAGTTCAAATCTACCATCTGTTCCTTGAAAATCCTGTGGGGCAGTTCTACTATGTCTTATAGGGTTGCTATGAGTTGAAATTGACTTGATGGCAATAGGTTTGGTTTTGGTTTTTGGACCATGATAGAAAGGAGCAGTGGTGATGCAGTGGTTAGGCACTCAGCTGCTAACCTAAAGGTCGGCAGTTTGAACCCACCATGGGAGAAAGATGTGACAGTCTGCTTCCATAAAGATTGGTGTCATTAGGTGCCATTAAGTTGGTTCTGACTCATAGCCACCCTATGTACAACAGAACAAAACACTGCCTGTCCTGTGCCATCCTCACAATCATTGCTATGCTTGAGCTCATTGTTGCAGCCACTGTGTCAGTCCATCTTGTGGAGTGTCTTCCTGTTTTTTGCTGACTCTCTACCAAGCATGATATCCTTCTCCAGGGACTGGTCCCTCCTGATAACATGTCCAAAGTATGTGAGACGAAGTCTTGCCATCTTCGTTTCTAATGAGCATTCTGGCTGTATTTCTTCCAAGACAGATTTATTCATTCTTCTGGTGGTCCATAATACATTCAGTATTCTTCACTAACACTGTAATTTAAAGGCATCAGTTCTTCTTTGATCTTCCTTATTCATTGTCTGGCTTTCACATGCGTATGAGTGAAATTACCGTGGCTTAGGTCAGGCACACCTAAGTCCTCAAAGTGACATCTTTGCTTTTTAATGCTTCAAAGAGATCTTTTGCAGCAGATTTTCCCAATGCAATCTGTCATTTGATTTCTTGACTGCTGCTTCCATGGGTGTTGATCGTGGATCCAAGTAAAATGAAATCCTTGACAACTTCAATTTTTCTCTGTTTATCATGATGTTTCTTATTGGTCCAGTTGTGAGGAATTTTGTTTTATGTTGAGGTGTAATCCATCCTGAAGGCTGTAGTCTTTGATCTTCATCAGCAAGTGCTTCAAGTCCTCTTTGCTTTCAGCAAGATTAAAGTAAAGATTACAGCCTTGGAAACCCTATGGGGCAACTCTACTCTGTTCTGTAGGATTGCTATGAGTTGGAATTGACTTGATGGCACATAATAACAACGACCATGATAGAAAAAATGATAGAAGCTCAAAGAAATTACTTTACCTCTCAGAACCTCCCTCTTCACAGTCAGCCACTCTGTCTGCTTCATAGAGGGAATATAGATCCTCAGATATTATCTCAGGCTACCTCCCCTGTCCTTCTCCCTTGGGCCTTAACTATAGCTACACCTTTTCTTGCCTTCTTTTTTCCGGAGGATAGAGCAACCCTCCTCCTGTTCCCTTCAAGGCCACCTGTGTCTTTGATCTTTGTGATGGTTAAGATTGTGTGTCAACTTGGCTGGGCTGTGAGTCTCACTGTTTATATGTGATCAGTGCCATGATAGGATATGCTGTGAGTAGCCAATCAGTTGAAAGGGAGTTTCCTTGGGCATATAGCCTGCATCCAAATATAAGTGGATATTCTGCCTTTTGCTCTCTCTGGATCCTGCAGCTGCCTCTTGTTCATCTGACCTCCAATTCTTGGGACTTGACCTATCAGTTTACTTGCTGATTTTGGGATTCATTGGTCTTCACAGCCTGTGAGCAAGAGTCCTGCTCTCCAGCCTGCTGATCTTGGGTTTGACATCTCCTGCAGCTATATGAATCAGGAGAAGCCTTGTGGTCTTTCCTGCTGATCTTGGGATTCATCAAC
Organism: Loxodonta africana; assembly: GCF_030014295.1. Lineage (NCBI taxonomy): Eukaryota > Metazoa > Chordata > Mammalia > Proboscidea > Elephantidae > Loxodonta > Loxodonta africana. The sequence continues at coordinate 46,300,948 of NC_087347.1, forward strand.
TTTCACAGCTGTGAGCAAGAGCTCTGCTCTCTGATCTGCTGATTTTGGGTTCACCAGCCCCTGTGACTACATGAATCAGGAGAAGCCTCTATCCCGATCCACAGACCTGGGACATTTCAGCCTCTACAATCATGTGAGCTGTTTCCTTGATATAAATCTCTCTCTATATATATTTATACCCTTTACTGGTTTTGCTTCTCTAGAGAACCCAGCCTAAGACATTCTTCTTCCCTCCCACCTCTCTGGAACCCCTGTCTCCTATATCTGCAACTTGTTCCTTCCCACTCCATCCTCATAACATGAGCAAATACTCCCTATCTGTCCCCTAAAATTTCCTGACCCTCCATTTCCTTCCTAATTCTCGAGACACTTGGGGCCATTGGTTCCCATTTTTCCCTCTTCTAGATACCGTTTTAATAATGTATTTCAATAATGTGTTTGTAAATATTTTTCCCTGGGTTTTTTATTTCTGTATTTATATTATAGTTTTAAAAATCAGACAGATGTGGGTGCAAAGCCCAATTTCACATTACTGGCTGTGAATATTAACACCTTACTTACCCCTCTGTGTCTATTAGTTTCTTTGTCTGTAAATTTGAGGTATTATTACTAGATATTATTAATACCTAGGTTTATTTCATGGCTAATGAGAAAATATAGGCAAGTGAATTGATGCATAAACACACCCAATATATTGCATCACAAGAAAAAAGAGGGGAGAGAAAAAAGAAAGACATTCCCAGCATGTACTTGTATTTGTGGAGGAAGATCATTTTTGAAGATTGTGCTTATGAAATACATGTAAACTTGGTCCCCTTGTTGTTGTAATTTGAGTTTTTCCTTATGAATTCTTTGGCTCCTTTCCCTTCTTGTACCTCCCTCTCCTTGGATAGTATCATATTATAAATAAAACTGATTCTCAACAAGGGTAAGGAAGGGGTAGGCCAAGTCTATCAGAATTATCTGGGACCCCACACCGATTCTCAATCTCATTACCAGAAATTCTGATTCAGTAAGTGCAAAATGGGGCCTTTGTGTTTTGAAAAAGTTTATCTAGGTGATTTGAATATTTATGCCTTCCACTGCACCCCACTCCCCAAGTGAAAATCATTGCTTTGAATGAGCACAAGCATTCTTGGCCAGGCCTGGAGTCATTCACAAGATACCTGGAGTGGCAGCCACCCACCTTTTCAGTTGTATTAGCTATGTGCCTCTGTAGGGGACTAGATGCACCTAACCTGTCTCTATCAGGCACCTATTTTTTCTAAGGAGTCAAGACAACTGTTTTTGGCCGGGTGAAGGGAGGAATTAGAAGTAACCTTGAGAAAATCCTCCTCAGGTTTCTGTGCCAACTAAATATTTCCATGTCCGTCTTCCAACTCTGATGCAATTATACATATGCAATCCATGTTTGCAGGTTCTGACCATCAAATCCCAACAACATATCCAAAAGTGTAAACAAAAGTTTTTCTGGGAATTCTCAGAGGTGACTCATTTGTGTTCTCTCTTCTTGCTCCGTCCTTCCTCTCCTGGGTGCTGCCATGTTCACTGGACTCACTTGAACCTGTTGAACCTGCTAAGGCTTTCCCAGGACTCTGTTGTTTCCACCCTGTCTGCTGGACACATGGATACCATTGCCTCAGCTGTACACCACCACCATCTTGGCCATACCACCTGTCTAATGGGCTCTGCTGCTTTCCTCTGCAAATTGCAGGCTTCTAGTGTTGATTCTACAGGATCACTATGAGTAAAAATCAACTTGGCAATGGGTAGTGTTGATTCAGGAGCCCTGGTGGCATGGTGATTAGAGCTCAGGCTGCTAACCAAAAGGTCAGCAGTTCAAATCCACTAGCTGCTCCTTGGAAATCCTGTGGGGCAGTTCTACTTTGTCCTGTAGGGCTGCTATGAGTCAGAATCAACTCAATGGCAACGGGAAGGAGTATAGTGTTGATTCAAGGAGATCTTGACCCCCATGGTACTGTTGGAAAATGTCTGCTCTTTTAGAGTGAGATTCTCCTACAGGAACACCAGCTTAAGGATATTAGAAATGATTTTTCATTAAGGAAGTTAGTGGTAATCAAGATGAGTGTGTGGGTTGATTTTGATCATAATATCTGAAATATTTTCTTAGCCATTTCTGGAGTGTCGATTGAAGATTGGAACATTTCAAATGCTAACCAAATAATATGCTAACTCCTAGATATAGATTAAAATTAATTTACCCATATGTATCACACTGTCCACATTGAATTTTTTTTCCAAAGTAAAATATCACACAGGCAATATAATAAACTCAGGTATATTTCTACTAGAGATCTGGATCAGGAAAGAAATCCATGAGACCACACTCTGCTGCACTGAGAGTTGCTCTCTTCATCAATTTTAAGGATTAGGCACTTGGTCCAGAGTACAGAGCCTGACTCCTTCCCCTAGAATGAGTGCATGATCTCTCAGGAAGTTCCTCAGGCTCATTTAAATAGATGCTAGGTGGCTCATCCAGCATATCCCAGATATGCCCAAACTTGTGTTCCCATTTACACTTAACTATTGATATTTTGGAGCCCTGGTGTCACAGTGGTTAAGAGTTCAGCTGCTAACCAAGAGGTTGGCTGTTCGAATCTACCAGCCGCTCCTTGGAAACCCCATGGGACAGTTCTACTCTGTCCTATAAGGTTGCTATGAGTTGGAATCGACTCAATGGCAACGGGCTTACAGATTTATTGATATTTTGCTACTATACTAGCATGCATGTTTTCATTTTTTTAAAGCCACATTTCCTTCCTCTGAAAAATTGGACTGCCCTCTTCACATTCTCTTTCAGGAGTTGTTTATCACATTTGGAATTCAATGACATTCCTGTTTTACTTTACTATTGGAAGTTGAGAAGGCTTAATCACTCCCCCTCATTTATCAGCTCTAACTAGTTTTTTAACTAGTTTATAAATAGACTCAAGAGGTCAAGTTAGGATCAAAGTATAGTATTCACAAAGTTGATTTGGGTAGTGTGCAGAGATATTTTACCTCCTACACCAGATTGAGCTAACCCACCAATCAGGTGAAAACACTAAACAGATGCAGATTTTCCCAGCAGGTGACAGCCTAAAACATAGGCTATAAGAACCAGCTCCACCTGAAGTCAGGTAAGCCCAAGAGGTGAAGTAAAAGTGAGTCAAGGATAAGCATGGACCATTAACACATTAGATTCATCCAACTGAGACTCATAAATATCAGACCCTCACCCATGTCACCAACCAGTTAGGTCACTCCTCCATGAAAAGGAGGCAACCAAGTACAGAGAGAGGACTGCTGGCAGAATTTCCTGTTTCAGGGTGCTTGAAGAAAAACAAGGGGATAGGAGGAGACTTCCCCTTCCCCCAAACCCACTGTCCATGGATCAAGGACAAAATGGAGTTTTCAAGAAGATACAAGGGGTCTTCTATCCTAGAAGAACAGAATTTTCAGAAGGCAAAGCAAAATTGAGTTAAAACTCTTTTTTGGTTCTCTTCAGCTCCGTTTCCTCCTAGGTCAGTAGGGGGGTACCATGGTTACCATGGGGTGGGTGAGGCAATCTCCTATGTGAAAAATGTTTCTCATTTTTTGAAGGGCTAGTAGACAATGGGGTGGAGCCCAGGAGAAAGGAGGCCCAGAGCTGGATGCTCAGGCCTGCCTATGTAGACCTAAAGTCAGTGGGGTAAAACAGAGTCCGTGTTTATTTCCCATGTCTGCCCACTCTACCAGCATTCAAAGTTAGAGAAGTTTGGACCTAAAGACCTAGGTGGATGTTAAAAAGTCAGCATTTGCTGGTAGTCACTCTTAGGCACACTTGCCTTGAGAATAAAGAGGAGCACCCCGGTGGACAAGCCATTCAGAGAACGGGGAGCTCAGTCATCCCTTTGCTTTACTTGGAGACCTGCATTTCCCCACAAATGAGCCTTTCCCAAAGGACATGCTCAATTTCCAAACATATCCAGCATTAGCATTGGCCCCAACCACATTATCATGGGGGAATAACTTTTCTTTAACAAAGGCTATGTGCCATTCCCACCCCTGCACAGTCAGGCAACAACATGGGGTTTGGACACGTGCTTGATTGTTTCTGATACAAATACTAGTAACTATTTTGGAAACCTGACAGTTGCTGCCAAGTTCTTACCTACTGGCCTAATATTACAATCTTAGAAGAACTTATTAAGGATTGATTGCCTCATTTGAATCTTTAATAGTCTTCTACCTCTTTTTATAGATATGCAACTCCCTCATGGAATTATCATCATTTGATTATATGCTCATTAAAGCCAACAGCCATCCTTTACCATCAAGAAAACTGAGACCTGGAAAGTTTAAGCACTACTTTGCTGAAGATCTCCATTGGATCCTCTGATTTATTTTACATTTCTCAAAAAGATTAAGCCCCAAGTTATGAAGTTTCGTTCTATTGCTTCAGTTGAACCCTACCATTCCTCTAGTCAATTCATAAGAGTCTACATAAGTTTTCATTTGGATGTATGAGATGTTACTGTTACCATATTTTTAGGCAAATAACGCATGCCTTCTACATTTGTTTGCCAACCATTTTCTTCTCCTCGAGGTATTTTCATAAGTGCCAATGCCATTTTTTTTATATGTTGTTGTAAAAAATTAGCATAGCATGCTTACAAAAATATCTTGTGGGAGGAGGGAGCAGTTGGCAAACAAATGTACAAGGCGCACGATATTTGCATAAAAATAAGGTAGTCATTTATTTCAAGAGATGAGGAGTTGAAAGAAAGAGGAAGGGTCAAATCAATGCTGATTATAAATTGAGTTCTGTTTAATAAAATCCATATTCTGGCTTGATGACAAATTTCTGCTAAAAGTCCCAAATTAACAACAAATGGTTCTGGTGTTTGTTCTCAAGTGACAAATTTACTTTCCAAATTTAGATTAGAAATTAGTTGGATTTTGATTTTTATCTCTTTCTCTTTTGCTTATTGGAGCTTTTAACTTTTCTGTAGAGAACATCAATTACTTGCATAACTTAATAAAACTCTTGTAAAAAAAATGTTAGTAGTATTGTGAACAACTTAAAATTATCATGAAGATGTCAACCCCCTGGGAGAACTGTCTGAATGGGATAGCTGCACAGCTGTGAATCTGAATACAGCATTAGAGTTGTTTATTTGTTTTAATTGTGGTAAACATACAGTAAAACTGCAAAAGCTGAAAACCTTTGTAAAGCAGAAACCTGTCAGAGAAGGAAAACTCAAATATTTTCCATGAAAAGGAGAGAAAGAAAAGTGCTAAGACTGCACCCTGTCAAAGTGAAAAACTTGTGAGAGCCAGAAAAGCAAAGCAGTCCTGTCGAGTTCCAACTATTAGTTTCCAGCTATTACATTTACCATTTCAACATTAGTTCTATATTTTATTAAAGCTAGGACATCTAGGTTAATATGACAGTGAAAATTTGTGTTTTAAAAACCCACTCCACTCCAAACACATATCAATGATGGATAAAATACGGATACACAGAAAAAAGAGTGCCAAGAAATTGAATTGGCCTAAAATGTGAAATGACTATCTTACTGGACCAGTCATGGAAGAGAGATTTTTTTTTTTTAACTGTCTTTTTCTTAATTTGTTAAATTTTTTATTTTGAGATAATTGTAGATTCATACACAATTGTAAGAAACAATACAAAGCGATCCTGTGTACCCTTCACCCAGTTTCCCCCAATGCTATCTTAGATAACTACAGTGTAATATCACAACCAGGAAATTGACATTGATATAACCCACTAATCTTATTCATATTTCATACATTTTACATGTGCTTATTTGTGTGTATTTTTTTTTTTTTTTGTATTTAGCTCTAGGCAATTTTATTGTATGTATAAAGCCAACCCCATTGCCATCAAGTCAATTCGGACTCATAGCAACCCCATAGGACAGAGTAGAACTGCCTCATAGGATTTTCTAGGCTGAAATCTTTCTTTATGGAAGCAGTCCACCAGGTCTTTCTCACAAGGAGCAGCTAGTGAATTCAAACCACCAACCTTTCAGTTAGCAGCTGAGTGTTTAACCACTGCATGGCCAGGGTTCTTATTGCATCTATGAAGTCATATAATCACTAACCAAACCCATTGCCATGGAGTCAATTCTGACTCGTGGCAACCCCATGTGTTACAGAGTAGAGCTGCTCCATAGGATTTTCTTGGTTGTAATCTTAATGGAAGCAGACGATCAGGTCTTTCTTCTGTGGTACCTCCAAGTGGGTTCAAACCACCAACTTTTAGGTTAGTAGTTGAGTGCAAACTGTGCCACTAGGGACTTTTAAAAAAAAAATTTTTTTTTTTTACCACCCTAAAAATACAGAAGAGATCCATCACCACAGGTATCCTTTGTATTGTCCTTTTATTACCACACCCATCAATCTCCTCTTCCTTATTCCCTGGTAACCACTAATCTGTTCTCTATCTCCAAAATTTTGTCATTTTAAAACTGCTGTATAAATGGAGGAGCCCTGGTGGTGCAGTGGGCAAGAACTCAGGCTGCTAACCAAAAGGTCGGCAGTTCAAATCCACCAGCCGCTCCTTGGAAACCCTCTGGGGTAGTTCTACTCTGTCCTATAGGGTCGCTATGAGTTGTAATCGACTCGACAGCAACGAGTTTTTTTTTATATAAATGAAAGAATCATATAGTATGTAAGCTTTTGGAATTGGCTGTTAAAATTCAGTATAATTCTCTTGAGATCCACCCAAGTTGTTGAATGTAACATTAATTCATTCCTTTTTAAGGCTGAGTAGTATTTCATTGTATGAACGTACCACAATTTGTTTAACTGTTCACTCACTGAAGGATATTTGCGTTGTTTCTAGTGTTTCGCATTTACAAATAAATGCCACTGTAAACATCTGTATACATGTTTTTGCATGAATGTAAGTTTTCATTTCTCTGAGATAAATGCTGTCATGGATTGAATTGTGTGCCCCCCAAAATGTGTGTCAACTTGGCAAAGCTTGATTCCTTGTATTGTGTGGCTGTCCACCGTTTTGTTATCTGATGTGTTTTTCCAGTGTTGTAAATCCTACCTCTATGACGTTAATGAGGCAGAATTGCAGGCAGTTATGTTAATGAGGCAGGGGTCAATCTACAAGAATAGGTTATATTTTGAGTCAATCTCTTTTGAGATATAAAAGAGAGAAGTGAGCAGAGAGATAGAGGGATCTCCTACCACCAGGAAAGAAGAGCTAGGTGGGAGTGCATCCTTTGGACCCGGGGGTCCCTGCACTGAGAATCTCCTAAACCAGGGGAAGATTGATGACAGGGACCTTCTCCCAGAGCCGTCATCTTCCCTTGGAGGCGGCACCCTGAATTCGGACTTATAGCCTTCTAAACTGTCAGAGAATAAATTTCTCTTTGTTAAAGCCATCCACTTGTGGTATTTCTGTTATAGCAGCACTAGATAACTAAGACAAATGCCCAGAACATTTTTTAAATCTCCAAACATAAAAGCATAAGAGGAGGAAATCATGTATTTCATACAGCTTTCACAACCGACCTGTGAGCCTGACTGGAGTGACTGCACTCATGTTAGAGATGGAGAAACTAGAATTAACACAATGATTCACCAGAGTTACCCTAAATGTAAACTTTGGAGTTACAGTTCTTGTCTAGAATGCTTTGTGTATTCTTTAAGACAGCCGTTTTAGAAGAGAAGTTTTTTCCATACATGATTTTATCTGCTGTCTCTGAGGTTTATGCAGATGTTTGGCGTCCAGGATTTTTCATCTTTCTTTAACTACTTATGTCTAAAATAGCCAAATCTGCATACATTTAGATGTCTGTAACTCTGCAAGTTGACCCCAAACCCTACTCTCTTAATGAAAAGTCCAACCACAGACAAGCAGGAATGCATTAGCGCCAACTGGGAAAGAGCAGGAAGTCTGCAAAGCCCTCAGCTGAAGGCAGCCAGAAATTCCTCCTTCCACTAAGCTGGAAAACAGCTGTCCCTGAAAACTGCTGCTCCAAAGCAGAAATTACTTACAGTCTTTTCTTTAACTCAAAGAACTCAGGCCTGGTCAAATGGAAGGCCATGTCATTTGTCTGTTTATTCACACAAGGCAAATTTAGCATCCCCAACCCCTTACTGGCTATAACTTGAAAAAAAAAAAAAAACAAACAAATTTGGAAACCACGAATCACTAAACCCTAAGCTTTATTATATCCTCCTTTAAATTAAAAAAAAATTTTAATCATATGGGCCACTCGATATTTATATTTTTGTCAATGTTTATCCATGTAAGAGGAGATGAAGAGACTGAATGACTTAGACCTATGGTCAGCAAAACTTAAAGAAAAAATTATTCCAAATCCATCAATCCTCGAATGTGCATTTCAGAAGACAGGAAGCCAGCCTAATCTAACAATATGCTAAACAGGTAAAATATTTTATCTTTGAAAGAAACTCATCAGCAGTGAAACATGCAGCTTCACCACTCTGCCTGGAAAAGACAAGAAAGGCTCTGGCTCTGTTCTGAGAGCCAGGAGTTCAGCCCAGGGTCGGCAAGGATCCAAATGACCTGGATATGGCACTTTCTAGCAACTAATTCAGATTAAATGCATCTGCCACCTTTCTGTAAACTGGGTTGACCTTATATGCAGAGAGAATTGATCATTACCAATGAGATGTGATTTCACATAAGTAATACGACAATAATGACAATAATAACTAACATTTCTTGAGTAAGTGCCAATACAAGGCTAAGTGCTTCACAGGGATTATTTCATTCAATCTTCATAATAATCCTATGAGTTTAGGTGTTATTATCCCTACTTTGAATATAAGGAAACTGAGGCTTAGAGAGGGTAACTTGCCTAAGAGCCCATAACTATTAAGTGATAGATCCAGGATTCAAATAGGAGCATGTCTAATTACAGAGTCCATTTCTGAACCATATGCTCAGCCCTTCACTCAGAAGTCTACCATTAGAGAGCCATTTCTTTGGGATAAGACACAGTGCTTATTAGATGCCAATCTCTTTTGGAGGGAATTACATGCTAAGGTGCTACGGTGTGATCAGCCACCAACTCCATAGTGTCAGTGTGTTCTTCAGATCATTTCTAGCTTCATAACCTGGGAGGAAGTATTTCAAGGAAATAAAGGGAAATGGGTATAAGAAGTCTAAACAGGGCAGCGAAGTTGGGAGAGGCTGTGAGACTCTATGAGAAGGCTATAACCAAAGCCTCTGTGACTGCCCGCAGGCCTACCTAAAGAGACAGAGACTTAGAACAAGCCCACTTTTATCCTGCCACCTGTGAAAGACATTCACATCCACACAGGACTGGCTCCACTCACTGTCGTATTTTTTATGCTATAATTTTTTTTTTTATAATGAACTTTATTGGTACTTCTAAGTGATCAAAGAAAATGTGGAAATTATCGAACAATGTCATTAATATCACACACAAGTAAAATTTTGCTGAAGGTCATTCAAAAACAGTTGCAGCAGCACATCGACAGGGAACTGCCAGAAGTTTAAGCCAGATTCAGAAGAATGGGGGATATCACTGCTGATGTCGGATGGATCCTGGCTGAAAGCAGAGAATACCAGAAAGATGTTTCCTGGATTTGACTGTGTGGATCATAAAAAACTATGGATAACATTGTGAAGAATGGGAATTCCAGAACACTTAATTGTGCTCATGCAGAACCTGTACATAAACCAAGAGGCAGTCGTTCTAACAGAAGAAGGGGATACTGTGTGGTTTAAAATCAGGAAAGGTGTGCATCAGCATTGTACCCTTTTAGCATACTCATTCAATCTGTATGCTGAGCATCTGAGAAGCTGGACTATATAAGAAGAACAGGGCATCAGGATTGGAGAAAGACTCATTAACAGCTTGCAGTATGTAGATGATACAACCTTACGTGCTCAAAGTGAAGATTTCTCAGCCAATTACAGGTCTCGACAGCCTTCAGTATAGATTACACCTCAACATAAAACAAAAATTCTCACAACTGGACCAATAAGCAACATCATAATAAATGGAAAAAAGATTGAAGTTGTTGAGGATTTCATTTTACTTGGATCCACAATCAACACCCATGAAAGCAGCAGTCAAGAAATCAAACAACGTATTGTATTGGGCAAATCTGCTGCAAAAGGCCTCTTTTAAGTGTTGAAAAGCAAAAATGTCACTTTGAGAACTAAGGTGTGCCTGACCTAAAAAAAAAGCCATGGTGTTTTCAATCACTTCATATGCATGTGAAAGCTGGACAATGCATAAGGAAGACCAAAGACGAATTGATGCTTTTGAGTTACGGTTTTGGCAAAAAATATTGAATTGGACTTCCAGAAAAAGGAACAAATCTGTTTTGGAAGAAGTACAGCCAGAGTGCTCCTTAAAAGCAGGGATGCTGAGACTTCGTTTCATGTACTTTGGACATGTTATCAGGAGGGACCAGTCCCTGGAGAAGGACATCATGCTTGGTAGGATGGAGGGTCATCGAAAAAGAGGAAGACCCTTAATGAGATGGGTTGACACAGTGGCTGCAACAATGGGCTCAAGCATAACAATGATTGTGAGGATGGCGCAGGACTGGGCAGTGTTTCATTCCGTTTACATAGGGTCGCTATTAGTCGGAACCAACTCTATGGCACCTAACAACAACAACAAGGGACTGTTCTAAGTGCTTTACGAATATTAACTGATCTCATCAAACATACAGTTATCTTAATAAGTTCCTTAGTTAAGAGAGTCTTAAGTGTTGAGTTGTGTTAAAACGAAGGGGAGAGAGCAAGTGGGAGTGAGAACAATAGTAAGAACGAGAGATATAAAGAATACCTTAAAATAAAATGACTTAAAGTTTTTAAAACAAAGAGCTAGGAAAGTTACACCAATACAAAATAAAAACAAACAAGCAAAAAAAAGCCAACAGAAAACAGATATGGAAATATTACTGTTGAAAAAAATAAAATTCAATTTGAAAAGTATTAAATGGAACAAAAGGACTATTTTATAATGAAAGAAACTGCAAACTGTAAAAGGATTGAAGAGTCCTGACTTTACGAGCCCCAGAATAACATGAAAACATTGTAACTCAAACTGTCAGGAATACCAAAATTTGAATAGATTCAGTGTGTTGAAAGTGGAAGGAGGAATTTTTGGGAAAAAGGAATACCTGATCAATGGTCATAACTAGGCAACAGCAAACACTACCTTGACTTAAGGCAAGGGTCTGTGGACAGAGACTGTAAGCCGAGAAAGAAATAAGATTAGAAAGGTAGAGCAGTTGAACACCAGCTAAAGTCTAGAGTTTAAGAAAGAGGATGAGGAGCAGGAGAGAGACATGCTGAGCAGCATTCTGTGGGGACAGTAATCGGCAGCAGAGTGCAGGACAGGCTGGAGAAAAAAAGAGGGTATTGATGAAACAGGTCAAAGTGCGTGCTTAAAAACAAACAAACAAACCCAAACCCACTGCTATCGAGTCAATTCTGACTCACAGTGACCCTGTAGGACAGAGTAGAACTGCCCTGTAGGGTTTCCAGTGAGCGCCTGGCAGATTCAAACTGCTGACCTTTTGGTTAGCAGCCGTAGCACTTACCCACTACGCCACCAGGGCATGCTTACTCTTAGCAAATCAGTAGTACCTTTTTGTATTATTCTTATGTTCTTAGACTATCACAAAGACGCGTTTGGGAATTAAATTCAATATTGTATATGAAAGCACTCTGAAAGTTGAAATGGTATAAATATATAATATTAATTATTCTAATTCATTCTATAGTCTTATATTTAAATACTTATAGTCTCTAAATTATGATCAGTGTAAGTTGGTATCCATAATCCTTACCCTGTAGATAATTGGAAGCTTTGAAGAACTTGATCAAAGTGAATTCTTTCACCAAGGACTCAAGAAAAGCCAGAGTGTGAGCAATTACAGAGGCCATCCAAGCATTTCTGCTCTTCCTCCCCTTCCTTTCTTTGCACTGTATCCCACTCTACCCCAGGCAGAGGGTTAAGATATGGGAACCTCGAAGGGTCCTACTAACTATGGGAACATTTTCTGTAGAGTTTCCAATGAGAGAATCTGTATTTTTTAAAGGATATTAAATCAGTTTTATAATTTTAAGAAAAAAATTGATACTACATTTTTTAAGGAAATATAATTCTTGATTCTATAGTGCTTAGAATAGGCACAGGAGCAAGCCGTAGAGAAGAGATTTTGCTGGTTTTAGGCACTGTTGTCAGTAAGGCACTCCCCTCAATCACCTGCCTCAGTGGAGGGGAACCAGATGGAGATAATCCCAACAGTAATTCAAAAGCACATTTCTCTTTATTTTGGGAGTATATTCAATTACTTTCTTTTCTTGCAGATAGGTCTTTCTAATTGTGTATCCTCTAGGTTAACGTTCAAAGTAATTTGCTATCCCTGACCACACGCTAATTCATAGTGGGAGGAATGGCCCAGGTGTACTGGTTGGCAGTGGTAACATCAACCTGGGATTAGCCATTTGCCACAGATAATTACAAACAAGTAATTCACAACCAAGTAATTGAGAATTCTTAAATACATTTTTTGTTAGGAGCCAACTGTAAAATTTTTATGGTTTCTGGGATTGTGTATGTGTATAGAGAGAGAGAGTGAAATTTAGAAAGATCTTATGATAACTATGGTAATCCTTTAGCACCAAAAGGGAATTATTAAAGTCTTGCTTTTAGGAATTAGAGTAACTCTCTTTAGCCACATTCTAACTTTAAAAATGTAAGGATTTTTATTTTGAAAGGAAAAAATTCTACCATAATCTTTAAGTAAGAATTTTAATGTCACATACTGTAAAGAGAACGTGTAGAGATGAGGCTGGTCATTTCTCAATGAGTTTCTTCAAGAATTATCATGTTTCAACTGGTAAATTTTGAGAAAAAGTATACTATGAATCACTAAACTCAGGACTTTTGTCAAAGCCACAAACATTAGCATGAACATAAAAGATTAATTTACATAGTTAATTTACTCTTCTGGCTTCACCAACCACTGTTCTGATGTACTAAGATCACCTATTAAGATATGGTTATTATTGATGGATATATGCTATTTATATATTTTCCCATAGTATATATAAAGTGAATAACTTAGAAGGACTTGTCCTCAAAATGTATATACAATAACATTTTCTTGACATGTGGGTGTAGATGCATAGTCTATTCTTTGGTAAATCTGTCCCAGATTGCAAGCCTAGAGGTAAGAGAGTTTTCATATTTTATAATGGCTATTGAGAAATTAAATAAACACTAGCATTTCAAAACCTTATCTTGGAGATGACTGTCAATCTAGCTATCATTTCCTTGCTGCCTACATCCCCTTCTGAGACAGGATGTCTCTGGCATAGTCTGGAAGTAATAGTACCACGGTGTGTCCTTGCCTATCCGATGGTGTGAACTGACCAGACCAAAGTTGAAATCTTGATTTGACCAAGATAGGTTCAACAGGAGAACAGAGGTGGCGGACATTCAGAAGAAACCTAGCCACCCTGTAGGACACAGTAGAACTGCCCCATAGGGTTTCCAAGGCTGTAATCTTTACGGAAGCAGACTGCTACATCTTTCTACTGCTGAGCAGCTAGTGGGTTTGAACCACCAACCTCCTGGTAAGCAGCCGAGTGCTTAACCACTGTGCCATCAGGGCTCCTTGCTAATAGATTAAAAAAAAAAAAATAGATACATACCATGAAATTCAAGTACACGTGAAAATTTTCATGTTTATTGATGCTAATAGTTTTGAGAGCAAAACATAGAGTACAGTGTAGTGGCTGGGAGTGTGGTCCCCAGCCCCCAAATACAGGATTCAGTTCCTAGTTCTGCCATTAGGTATTTATGAGAACCTAGACGGCACCTAAAAACAACAACAGGCAAGTTAGTTAACCTCTCAGTTTTAAAATGGTGCAACGGTTAAGCACTCAGCTGCTAACTGGAAAGATTGGCATTGGAACCCACTCAGCAGCTCTGTTGTAGAAAGATCTGGTGACCTGCCTCCGTGAAGATTATAGCCAAGAAAACCCTATGGGGCAGTCACATGTGGTCACTATGAGTTGGAATCACTTAGAAGGCATCTAACAATAACTAATAGTGCTTACTTAGTGGGACCGTTGTGAGGATTAAATGACTTAATGCATGCAAAGTTCTTAAACAGTACTTGGCATCTAATAAGTGCTTGATAAATGTTAGCCTCTTATGGTTCTCTTTCAGGAAAAGGCAAAAAAGAACTCTAAAGTGGATTCTAGTTTTCATGGATTTGCTATTGTGCAAGTTTTAACATATCCAAGTAGAAAAAGATATATATAGACCTTTGAAAATTTGAATCTGCCTGTGTATTTCTCTGAAAATGTCATTGACACTTTTGTGGGGAGCCAATAGTGCTGGTTTCTACCCAAGGAAGAAGCAGTTCTGAATTAGTTTTTGTTTGCTGGGAATCAAGAGACTGTAAATTCTAGCAAAGGTCTCCCTGTGGTGCCTACCAGAGTCAGATGGTAAAGGAACTACTGTGGCTTAAAGCATTTCTTCCCATGCCAGTGATTGCAAAGTGAGCATCCCCTGGTAACTGAGGCTGTGATTTCATTCGCTTGTTTTCTCCAAATTATATAAACTAGTGAGAATACTAGTGGAATATTGAACAGTGCATTTGCTCTTATTGGCTCATTTTTCATTTGATCAAAGGCTATGGACATCTTCATTTCACTGCAGATTTTACCGGCGGCATCCATGAATTAGCCCTCAAGATGACTGCATTACTACAAACTGGATTAACTTCACCAGCTTATATTATTGGCAGTAGTTTGTCTTAGTTCAGAGACAAATATACTGCCTTAAAAATCTGATACAGTCCTCTTGAAAAAATTTGATGAATTCCCTAGTAGTGTACAGCAATCCAGATACATTACTTACTGAAATGAATACAGCGGTATAATGTATCTTATTGAATCAGAAGTATTTCCCAGTCTATTATGGGATGCATAAATCCAATCAAAGTTATCACCTATAGAACTGAAAACATTAAACTTACAAAGCTGAATGGATCACCTGGCAAGTCATAAATATTGCTGTGGTATCTACATATTGGCACTCCATTGTCTTCAGTCAAAATTTGGGAGAAAGGTTAACTCTTTCAGATGGTCAGGAGAAGGGCAGCTGTGTTCTTATAGGTACGACTCCACATAATTAGGTTAGGAAGCCAAATTATCCTTCACATCTGAGAAGGCACCGTTCCAAGTAACACATGACAAAAAGTCTCCTTTGGTCTCCCTGTCTTTTCTCCCCCTGGAGCCAGTGACCGCCAAAGCTGTAGACAAAGCAGCTTTTCTGCGGCATTTAAAACAAACAAACAGACCAGGAAGGTGACCTAGTGTGGTCAAGAGAATATTAGGCTGTTCTCACTGATCATAGGAATGGAAAGTAGAACCCTCATTAATATGCTGTTCCTGCTTCCTCCTGAGAGAAAGTTGAATTTGGGATTATCAGGAGAAGGCAGGGCCGTCTCAGGATAAAGCCAAGTTTGTTTGTTTTAATTTTAGAGTTGCTTATCAAGGTCTCTATTATTCCTCTCCTGTCTACTCCCCATTATGTTTTCCTTTGTCCTGTATGTGTATATATATATATATATATATATATATATATATATTTGACACGTTCACGTATATAGTAACCAAACAAAGAGCCCTGGTGTCTCAATGGTTAACTGCTTGGCTGCTAACCAAAAGATTGGCAGTTCAAACCCACCAGCCACTCCATAAAAGAAAAGACCTAATAATCTGTTCCCGTAAAGATTACAGCCTAGGAAACCCTACGGGATAGTTCTACTCAGTCATTTAGGGCCTTTGTGAGTCAGAATGGGGCACCCTAGTGGCACAGTGGTTAAGAACTCAGCTTCTAACCAAAAGTCTGCAGTTCTAATCCACTGGCAGTTTGAACCCACCAGCTGCTCCTTAGAAACCCTATGGGGCAGTTTTACTCTGTCCTATATGGTTGCTATGAGTCGCAATTGACTCGATGGCAACAGGTTTGATTTTTTGGTTTTTTTATGAGTCAGAATTGACTTGATGGCACACAATAACATAATAACCAAACATCTTACATATATCTAGACAGTTCTGCTTCCAAATATGTTATGCTATTTTCCCATTAGCATACCTATACTGATCACATCATGTTTCCCGCTTTTTCATTTAGAAACAAGGTCACCAATAGGCCCATAAGGAAAACATGCCCCATCTGCACTGGCTGCCTGTCTTTATTTCACTATCATTAAGTGTAGCAGACATTTGGTTACGGTAGTTTTCTCTGCCGTAGTCAATATGTTAGCCAACTTTCTTTTAGTTGCAAGTGATAGAAAGAGTTAAGTTAAAAAGTTAATTTATTGAAAGGATGCTGAGACAGCTCCCAATATCTGAGGATGAGAGGAATATCCAAGCCTGAGGGCTGATACCTCAGCATAGGAGCCTGTGGACCAACTCCCTAGAGCACTGCCATTGATGTGAGTCAGCTCTAAGAATCCCATCTCTGTATGTCCTCATTCACAATGCCAAACTGGAAAGAGAGAGAATCTGATTTGCTTAGCTTAGGCCAGGTGTCCACTGCTGTATCCATCAGCTGAAGCCAGAGGCAAAGGTCTCTTGATAAGGTGTGGCTGCTGAGGCCCCTCCCTTGTCTCTTTGGATAGTTCCCTTTCACAGCAGGGGAAAAGGCCATGAACTGAGAGGTGACACCAAGGGGCATCTGAACCTCAGGAATTCCTCTTTGTATATTGCTTCGAATAGAACCGTGCCTGTTGTGTTTCTTTGCTATTTTTGCCATGAGACTGCCAACAATGGCTAAGTGTTGTCTCTTCATCCCAAAGCAAAGGCACATTTATTAAGCCCATGTGTTCCCATAGCTTTGAAAACACCAAACATTGTCTGGTTCACATTGACATGGTATAGACAGTCCAAATCTAACAATGAATTAAAACATACTTTTTTTCCTGAGAATAGCATACCAAGTTGTGAAAAAGAAAACTTCTTTGCCAAGTAAGATGCATCTACCTCCCAAAAGATATAATTTAGGATGGAAGAAAGAAAGGCTCTTTTAAAATGCCAGCCTGTTAGTTTATAGCCTCTATCAGGGGCTGCAAGAGATGGAAAAGGAAGGTGTCAAAAAAGTAAAATAGCTGATTTACTATCTACAAAAGATTAACAGCTTTGCTAGGCCTGAGCAAGTAGGGAAGTACAGAAGAGTGAAATGTTCCTGACGGACCCACGCTGATGAAAAGGGGTTGGGTGAGCAGATTGACCAAATTCTTTCTGTTGTGGGAAAAAATATTTGTCATCCATCATAATTTAATCTAGTCAGCCTAGGGATCTGTTTGCAAATCCATTTTGCTTAAGGTTCATTTTCACAATTTGATACTTCTGAAGATGAACAAATTATTCTGGGACTAAAATGTAACCAAATTTCTATGTCCTAAGTTAGGGATATCACTTTCCATCAGTCTCCTCTGCAGATTTATTCAAGCCCCCTCCCCCTTTTATTTTGGAGTAGGGGATACCAAAAGGCACAGAAGGAAGCTATAACTTGGTGAATGAAGGAATCACTAGAGTTGATATGGCCAAAATGTGGGTCAAACACAGGAAAACAAGATGTCGGCAAGGATTGGACAGAAGGCAGTTTCAGAGCCCGAGTTACTTTATTCAGACATCAGGCTAGCCCATCCTCTGATCTCACAGGGACCCCTATGAGAGACAAGCACCTGGCTGGGAATCACATCTCCTTCTGGCCTGGCTCAAGAGGCTGAGGACAGGTATCCAGGGCAAGAGCTGTATCGATCCTCACAACCAAGCCTAAGTCCAAGGTAGAGGGCAAGGGACTGAGCAGAGGACAGTTGCTTCCACACATTCGGAACCCAAGGACACTGACCGAAATGACCTAGAGAGGTCATAAAGACTCGTCCAAATTCTGGAACATACTGGAATAAAAATTAGAAAGAAAATACATTTCTAAATGCATAGCAAAGACTATCACATTCTTGGCTGGTGTGCTGTGCAAACCTGTTAGACTTTCATCTAGTTTCTAAGCAAAAAAGGTATCTGTTTTCCAATGTTATTTAAATCTTTCTGTCTACACTTGACCCTGGTGTGAGTTCATGGGATGGGTAACCTTTCTTATATTTAAACTGTGCCACATAGACCTCTGAGTGACATTCTGTTCTGATAAGTTTGTATTAGGGTGGTGCTTCTAAACCTTATGAGACCCAAATGTCTCCTTTGTAGAACAGGTGTTTTATAACACCTTGTCATGGATTGTATTCTGTCCCCAAAAAATATCTGTATCAATTTGGCTAGGCCATGATTCCCAGTGTTGTGTGATTGTCCACAATTTTGTCATCTGATGTGATTTTCCTTTGTGTTGTAAATCCTATCTCTATGATGTCAATGAGGAAGGATTTTTGGCAGCTATGTTAATAGGCAAGACTCAGTCTACAAGATTAGGTTGTATCTTAAGCCAATCTCTTTTGAGATATAAAAGAGAAAAGCGAGCAGAACAGAGAGACAGGGGAACCTCATACCACCAGGATAGCAGTGTGGGGAGCAGAGCTCATCCTTTGGACCCTGGGTTCCTGCTCGGGAAAGCTCCTAGACCAGAGGAAGATTAATGACAAGGACCTTCCTCCATAGCTGACAGAGAGAGAAAGCCTTCCCCTGGAGGTGGCATCCTGAGTTTGGACTTCTGGCCTCCTAGACTGTGAAAAAATTAATTTCTCTTTGTTAAAGTCATTCACTTGTGGTATTTCTGTTAGAGCAGTGCTAGATAGACTGAGACACACCTTCTTTACTATCTTTCGATAAAAATCACAGATAATATAACTTATCTTTACACATGATTTTTTTTTAATCAAATGTAATCATAACATTAAAGGAGAAACAAAAGGAAAGCAATTTATAATAAAATAATACTTCAGTATGTAGAAGCTCAGAGACAGCTGCATTAGGTGAAACAAAGAAGTCAGACACTTGTACCTACATGTAAAATTATTATGATTGCAACAGCTGCAAATACTAATTAATACAGGTGCGATGTTGGTAACTCAAGTGCCCCAAGAAGTATTGCTGATAGTAATGTGATTTTCTGAACTGGCTGACAACTCTTGGTAAAGTTCCCAGCAAAGTAAAGTATAATCTTCCTTCCATTTCCATGGTAGTTGCACTCATGGAAAATGCAGTATATATTTGAACTGTATCCAAAGTAGTCTGTGTTTATATAAAATTAGAGTTAGGATCTAGGCTTAGATCATTATAAACAGTTTTTTTACCTATATTGATGTCTTCTGGGACATTTGAAAGTCATGTCAATCATGCATCAATTAATTATCCACTTGCCTGCACACTACAGACTGTATAGAATCCCTGCGCTCATCTAACGAATGCCAATTGCACCCCTCAAACATTGTAACAGTTCAAAAGCCTCCCACATACTTCTAAAATGGCCCCTGAAGGCAAGGTCTCTCCCGTGTATTAGGGCGTCTTAGTGTGACATATCATTTAAAACATAAGGAACATTTAATTAACCCTTCTTTACAGAATCTTCATACTTCCAGGGAGTAAAAATGTCAAGTAGGCAGGATTGGAATCTGGGGCAGAGGAAAAGGTGACAACTTGGGGGTCCTCACAATAATTTAAGTCGTGGGAAAATAAGCATGTTATAAAAATTAGACATTTGACCTAGAAAACTAATAACTATATTGTTGAAAACCAAAGTCATGTACCAACCTGTATAGGCCAAACCAGGCAAGCTTTAATCAAAAACTCAGAATGATCCCAAGGGATCATTAATGGGTATTGGATCCTAAACTGTCTTATACTTCTGACCTTCTAGAATCCTTGATGTCTGCAGGCTATAAGCATTTAATATTAACTATGCTTTACTTAATTGTGTTTTCATGTTTCTGTGATTTATGCATAATCTAGGTGATAAGCCCTTTGAGGACTGGGATCTTTCTAATTTATCTTTTTGTTTCCCTAGAGAACCTAGTACAAGACAATGGACTTGGGAACTACTTCCAGGCAGGGCAGATAATCCAATAGGCAAGGTAAGCACAGGCTTACTTGTGCTTATTTACTAATCTGTAGTGAACGCTGCGTCATCCGCCCCTCTCAGGGATTGTAATATTGAAAAGAAGATATGATTCTAGAGGAAGGTGCTGTGGGGTTGGGAGAGAGACAGACACCAGCCATACCTAGAAGCAGAATCTTTGATGTGGTAAAAAAAAAAAAAAAATGTAAAATTGTTCACTACAGATAATCTGGTAAACAAGGCAAGCACCATACTTACCTTGCCTACTGGATAAGCCATCCCTGCTTCCAGGGATCATAGAGAAAAATGAACTGGAAGAACTACTCCCAGGAAGCAGATCAGGCCCTAATCAAGAAACATTTGCTGCCTCCAGAGAAGAGGGACTTGGCAACACGTGCCAGGCTGGATTTCAGAATTGCTATGAACCAGTGACCACTTCCCATTTTTAACTGAGTGTTTATTTGGCTCATCTTCTTCCTGCCTCACCCTTCATGTAGGGTGTGTGTGAGTGGGGGCAGGGGATGGTGCTAACTTACTTTTTCAGTTCATAGGTGTCCAGAACAAGAGGAGCTGTACTTGAAGGCAGTACCTGAGAAACCTCATCTGCTGTTGGGCCTGATTTAGATGATGAGAGCATGGGCTTCAAGTCTGATGCCATAGTGAAATGAGATTTTTTTTTTGGGGGGGGGGGCGGGGTGCAGTAATCATCCTGTGAAGATTATATTAGATTTGCAGGGAAAAAAAGGCCACAGATTATTTGACTTTCTTTTCATTGCCATTTGGTCATGTGGCCTGATTTAGTCAATGGGACATTACCAAATGTAATACAACGAGAAGTTTGAGCATGCTTGCACATTGGGTTTGGGATCATTAATTGGAACACATGTAAGCAGGCTTGAACTAGACTCTTAAAGGATGAAAGGATGTGGAAATAGACCACGGCCATCCAGTTAATCCACAGACTGATTGCAACCACACGAGTGAGCCCAGGAGAGACCAGCAGAACCAGCCCAAATGCTCAATTAAAAGAATCATGAACTAATCAACGATTGCTGTGTTAAGCCACTAAATGTTGGGGGTGGTTTGTTACACAGCACGGACTGAATGATAAAGTAACTGTATACCACTTAGGGATAGAAACCATGCACAGTCTGTGGGAAGTTTCCAGGCAGGGGGAGATTATCCAATAAACAAGGCAAACATGGGTTTATTTGTGCTTACTTACTAATCTGTAGTGAACAAATTTCACATGGGTTTCACTACACTGAAATGTTTATTGGATAATCCACGCCTGTTCCCAGGTTAGTACTGCATACGAGTTCATTATCTGACTCACTGGAGACATCACAGATACCAGCTTATCAAAGGGAACACTGGCCACTCTGCTTATTGACTTGTTTTATATACCCAATGTTCACACATCAATTCTTGCTAAGTTATCAGATTCTGAAACTGCCATAGAAAAATAAACTTCATGGTCCAGTACATCTACCTGACATTTTTAGGTAGTTTCTCTAACTTTAATTTTACCTTTGGCCTATGAAGCCTCATATAATGGATCAATTGTGCTCCTTAAAAGCTTTGGGATTTTATCAAATTACATGTTGTTAGTTGACCCCTATGCATTTCTTCTTATTATCTAGGCCTACTGAAAGGTGGGTGTGATTAAATATCATTAACCAAACAGAACTAAAGAAGCCTCCTAAATAGACATGCCAACCTTTGACCAAGTACAGTTCACAGACTGTTCCAGAAAATAAATGCTGGAGCTTTCTTTTGGCATTTCTATTTCTGAATTGGATTGGGAGTGTGTGGAATGAAAAGAGCACTATACTGGAAGTTGGAAGGACTGGCTTTTGCTGTAAGCCCTTCCTTCTATTTCCTATGAGATCTTAGAGTCCTTCCTTCTATTTCCTATGAGCCCACGCTCTCATCATCTAAATCAGGCCCAACAGCAGATGAGCTTTCTCAGGTACTGCCTTCAAGTACAGCTCCTCTTGTTCTAGACACCTATGAAATGGAAAAGTAAGTTATCTTAGAGTTATTTAACTTTATTAAGTCTCAGTTTTCTCATCTGCTAACAGGAATGATGAGACCTGCCTTGCCTACTGTCTTAATCATCTAGTGCTGCTAAAACAGAAATACCACAAGTAGATGGTTTTAGCAAAGAGAAGTTTATTCTCTTACAGCCCAGTAGGCTGGAAGTCCAAATTCAGGGCAGCAGCTCCAGGGGACGGCTTTGCCTCTCTGTTGGCTCTGGAGGAAGGTCCTTGTGATACATGTCTTCCCTTGGACTGGGAGCATCTCAGCGCAGGATCCTCAGGTCCAAAGGATGTGCTCTGCTCCTGGCTCTGTTTTCTTGGTGGTATGAGTTCCCCAACTCTCTGCTTACTTCCGTTTCCTTTTATCTTGTGTGAGATAAAAGGTGGTGCACGCCACACCCCAGGGAAACTCCCTTTATATTGGATCAGGGATGTGACCTGGTAAGGAGTTACAATCCCACCCTAATCCTCTTTAACATAAAATTAGAATCACAAAATGGAGGACAACCACAGAATACTAGGAATCATGGCCTAACCAAGTTAATACATACATGTTGGGGGGGACATAATTCAATCCATGACACCTATCCTCACAGGGTAGGTGTGAGGAATAAATAAGGTGAACTTTTTGAAGGGATTTTGAAAACTGCAAGATGGCCTACATGTGTCAGCTTTATCGGGTGCTGCTGGCCCACAGAGGCCCTGCTTTTAAATGTTTTCTCTACTGGTAATGCTTCACCTATGCACACTAATAGGCCAGTGAAGTAATAAACTGCAGTAATTACTAGAAATAAGAGGAAAATCAATCTGAAATCAGATGTTCAGGTCTCCAAGAGCTTGGTGCACTGACTGTAGGAAGATGAGGCTTGGGCCCCACCCCCTAAATCCCCTGGAGGCCAGCCTCTACCTTCTGTTTATAACTTTTCCTCTGACCATGCTGTGGAAGGTCTTTCTAGTGTGCATTACATTTACTCATTAGATCAAGACCAAAGTCACTATTCTATTGCCTGCAGGATCCATCTCGACCAGAAAGGATTCCATGCTCCTTTTATACCCAACCCTAATATCTGTGGCTTGACACAATAACCACAACAATAGGCTCAAACATACCAATAATCATGAAGATGGCACAGGACTAGGCAACATTTTGTTCTGTTATGCACAAGGTCACTGTGAGTCAGAGCCGACTTGGTAGCAACTAACAATAACAATATTTGCGGGCCTGGGGTAAGAGGACAAATGGAAATCCATGTACTCCATGTCAAATATTTTAAAAGTATAAAGGAAGCTAATAAAGTGGTTAAATAAAATACATCCTCACATCTTGACAAATACACTTTCACACTGACATTGAAGGCCAGTTGCAAATTTATCATTCTTAGACTTCTTGGAGTTCTTCCCTAGGATGTGGTGGTGCCTAGGGTCCACCCGTTCTCTTCCATGCTTCACTATGAAGGGTCTCAAGATCCCATGTGTCAATGCCTCAGTCCCCATGTCCAAGCTCCATCCACACTTCTCATGAATGTCTGCCTTTCTGGCCACCCCTCAGGCTGAGAAGTGCATGCTGGGGTTACAGTCCACACTCATAAAGACAAACCCAGGATAGAGGATTGCACAGGCCTTCAAAATAGGCCCAGGGTCATTTCAGCAGAGCCTTCCAGAGTCTTGGACACCCCAAGTGAGGTCTTGCAGGGAGGCAAGGACGCCAGTGGCCATGTCCCATTGGTCCAGCAGACTCCTTAGCCTTCACCAGCTGGAATCCTTGATGTCTTAGCCTCCAAGCTCACCATCCCTCTCTCTCCAACCTCAAAAGCAAGCTATGACCAGAGAAGTGATTGTATTGGCAACCACAAGTGATAGTGAAAGATATTTTAAAACCAGCATGGCATGAGCGCCATCCAATTAAAAAGCACATTTGGCCAGTAAAAATAGACACAGACTATGAGCAATTGGCATGGCCATAGTCTTGCCTAGAATACACATTGCTATCAAACTGATATTTTTCTCTAGCTTTTTATCCTCTCCCTGAAACATTGGCAAAGTCCATGCAACTGATGTTCTGCCTTAGTTTACTTTCTAGGATTGGAACTCTTTGCTTATCCCTAGTGTCCTTGAATGGGGCCCTGACACCCTTCCAAGTTCTTCCTGGCATCTTTTCCTGGGGCTGGATGCCTCAGTTAATACAATATCTGGATGCATAGTGCCACTGCCTGTCTGACTATGATAAAACCTACTGCCTGTATCCCCACTGCTACTCCCCCCCATTAGCTTAGGCTCTCTTTACACCCCAGGCACTGGCCAGCTGTCAGGCCAGCTATACTGAGGCAGGCAAGATGCAAACATAGAGCAATGGAAACAAGGCTTTCACTAAAGCAGGATCACATGCATCTGGCCTCTGTCCACCTGTTTCCAGCTTTGATGCCCTCTGATTTCAGCCTTTGTGACCAGGTAATCCCCTCCATTCCATCCCTCTGGCTTGGCATTTCCAGAGCCAGCACCTCCTGCTCCACTGCCTTTCTACCGTGGTCATCTCACCTGGTTGGCCCTTTCACTCCTTGCTTCCAGCAGAAGCTGTCGTTGACTTCATTTTGACCTGTGCTCTAGCACTCCTCCTTGCCTACCTAACCGGAGCATCTGGAAAACCATCACCCAACTCTAGCTCAGCTGGTATTCCTGATGCCCTTCCTAGGGCAACAGACCCTTATAGCCCAGGCAGTCCACGTGGAGTACCTGGGCCCACATACCATATGTCTAAAGATGTGAAGGCCCACATACCATATGTCGAAATATTTTTAAGTCATACATTAAGCTAACCGACTGTTAAATAAAGCATATTCTATCCTCCTACTTTGACAAACATACCTTCAGTGTTCTTGAAGTTGGATTGGAATTTAAAGTTATTAGATTCCTCAGAGTTTTGTGCCAGAACATGAGGACAAGTGAGAACCAGCCTCCAGGCCTTGGACCCAACAAGCTGCCCAACCCCCTTTTCTTTCCAACCTGGATTTGATCCATAGGGTGAGGGTGCTTGCAAGAGTGTGTGTGGACATCTCAGCCTTCACACCCAGGTTCTATCTACAGAGCTGCCTTTGCTCACCCTGTCCTCAGAACGTACCTGCACAGACCATGGAAGCAGGCTTGGGACTATCCAGATGGGGGACTCTGAGGTCTTGGCTGCCCAGTGTGTGGCCTAAAAGAGGGGATGGGGGTGTGTTTGGTGTACAAACATACCCCTGGCCCAGGGGCTCCTTGCCCTGTGGGGCCTGGCACAGCTGGGGAAGGGTGAGAGTGAGGCCCTCTAAAGTGGGCGGCCCAGCACAGAAGCACCTCCTCCTTGGGCCTAAGGGCTGTTGGATAAATTTAGTTTCATATGCTTCAAGTTTGAGGAGCTGATGGAAACCCATGTGGAGGTGTTCTGCAGGCCTTTGGAAATGTGGATGTAAAGTTTGATGGAAGCACTGCATACAGCAGAAACCTGGATATTACTGAGCTAAAAAAAAATTTTTTTTTATTAAAGAAATAAATGAAGCTAAGTAGAATTCCTCACACCAGCTAACAGATGGTAGGATGTTGTTGAAGTCAAGGGAGCTTCACACTGCCCCTGAAATCACTGCACCTAACAACGCAAAGGTTGCTGTTGCCTGCCCTCTCTTGGTAAAGCCAAGGTGAGATATGTGGCTTTCCAGAGGTCATGCGGGGCAGTGGAAAGTACCCTAATGCAGGAGCTATATATAAGATACATTAAGTTTGACCATGAGGGCAAGAAAAATGTACATATATATGTAGATATATACATATATGTTTGTGTATATATGTTGTTGTTGTTAGGTGCCATCAAGTCAATTCTGACTCAGTGACCCCATGTGACAGAGTAGAACTGCCCCATAGGGTTTTCTTAACTATAATCTTTACAGAAGCAAATAGCCAGGAGTGGCTGGGTGGGTTCAAACCACCAAACTTTTGGGTAGTCTAGCACTTAACCATTTATGCCAACAGGGCTTCTTATGTATATCTGTGTCTATCTGTGTCTATAACTATATCTGCATCTACATCTTTGTATCTGGATTATACCGTGGCAGTCCAGGGCAGCAGCCTTGGTGCCACAGTCTTTAGAGACCCACACTTTTTCTATCTGTCATTCTCAATAATAGTTTCTACCCAATTGCTTAAGCTCCAGTCATCAATATACAGGCTAACCAACAGGAAAGAGAGCAAAATATGCACTTCTTCCTTTAAAGATATTTTTCAGAAGTTGTACTTTCATCTCATTATTGAGAATTTAGACACTTGGCCACATCCAGCTCCAAGTGAGGCTGGGAAATGCAGAATTTATTCCAGTTAACAAGAACCACCACTCCCAAAAAATGAGGAGCCCTGGTGGTACAATGGTTAAGCACTTATCTGCTAACTGGAAGGCTGACGGTTCAAACCCACCCAGCAGCTCTACAGGAGAAAGACCTGGCAATTTGCTTCCATAAAGTTTATAGGCAAGAAAATCTTATGGGGCAGTTCTACTCTGTCACATGGGGTCACTAAGAGTCAAAAATCAACTCGACAGCACCTAATGCTAACAACGTGTACATTACTGAAGAAGTTGCTAATGGATTAAAAAAAAAAAAAAAAACCATTGCAATCAAGTCGATTCTGACTCATAGTGACCCTATAGGACAGAGAAGAACTGCCCCATCCAGTTTCTAAGGAGCGCCTGATAGATTTGACCTGCCAACCTTTTGGTTAGCAGCGGTAGCTCTTAACCACTACGCCACCACGGGTAGTTAGGGACAATTAGCAGACCCTGCCACAGGTCAGAAGTGGAGACAGGAAGAGTTGCCTTAGCAACAGGGTCTCTTGGCTTCTGATACACTGGAAAGCTCTCAGCAGCATGCCCACCTTTAGTCACATCCTGCTGCTGCCCAGGAGGGTATGGCAGAAGCCTCCCCAGCCACCCCAACTCTACCTTTTTTCAGGTAAAGTCTGGAGCTGCAGGCCACTGTCTAGATACTAGGTGAAAATCATATCTTAATTTGTCCTTGCACAGCCCATCAAAGACTATTTCTCTCTTTGAATGAGCGGTAGCTGTAGCTGTTACTATGCCAGGAAAGGCTGTGAAGTTTCCACGGATCAGCAGTTTTGGTAGTTGACTCTGCCTGATCAGATGTAGAGCAAATCATAAGCTATTCATACGTTAACACTGGAGGATGTGCTCTGCATGGAAACCCACAGGAAGTTCAGGTAGGCAAGTGGGTCCTGGGAGGGCTCTAACCCAGCCCCATGGTGTGGAGGGGTGGTTCCAATTCCTGTCAGGTCAATGTGGCAAATTGAGAAAGGAGAGGATGTTCAAATGAGGAAAAAAATAAGGAGCAAGTGGTCTATTTTCCATAGATGAGTTTTCCTTGAGTCTGTTCTGTCCTTCTTGATTAAACCAAAACAAGCCAACAAACAAACCTGTTGCTGACAAGTCGATTCCAATTCATAGCGATCCTATAAGATGGAGAGAACTTACCCATAGGACTTCCAAGGCTGTAAATCTTTAAGGATGCAGACTGCCACATCTTCCTCCTGCAGCGCAGCTCGAACCGCTGGCCCTTCAGTTAGCAGCCAAGCTCATAACAACTGCGCCACCAGGGCTCCCCTTTCTGACTAGTCCCTCAAATTCAGGGACTTCTTGGGAGCGCATTGAGGAAAATCGTCTGAACACCTTCACACAGGAGTCTAGGGAAGAAAAGACGACATCATGAACTCATCCAAGAGTGAGCAAAGCTACCACAGAAGCTAACTTCTAGCACTAACTTGTCTCACTTAGCAGCTGTTTTGTCAGAATAACTTTCTAATTGATCTGTCCTTTTGATCACTTTGCACTGAAGGTGCAGGAAGACACCATAAACGATGGGCTGAAAGGTGGGGAGTTCAAACCCACCCAGAAGCACCTCAGAAGAAAGGCCTGGTGACCTGCTTCTGAAAGATCACAGCCATAAAAACTCTATGGAGCACAGTCTACTCTGAAACACATGGGGTTTCCATGAGTCAGAATCAATGGCAACTGGTGATTTTTTTTAGATCCAGATTAAAATCCCAGATCTGCTATTTACTAGTTATGTAGTCTTAAACATTAACTTCTGAGCCTCAGTTTCCCCTACCTACAAACATCAAAAAAAACTACCTTATGGGATTGCTGTGAGACTTAAATTAAATGGTATGCGTAAGATCCTGGATAGGTTCCTGGCCCATTCACGTACATAAGCTATAATTTCCTTCTATCTTCTCCCCTTGCTGGAAACACTGACTCATATGTTGGCCTTGTCCATTAAAACCTGCTGTGTCTAATCATCCTTGCCCACTCCCACTCCTCCCAGCAACCAATCCCCTTTGTGTTCCTATCCCAGACTCCAGTTAAACCTTACTCTTACCCAACCCTTTTCTCACCAGTTGCAGAATTTCCTTTCTCAACAGCTGCCTGACCCCTCATCAAGTTCTCTCCAACCAGAGAGATTTATGGCAGAAGTCTTTAATTTCTCCTGCTACAGAAAACTGCTTGTTGGCTAAGCGATGCCTCAGCCCTTGGTGACCTGGGCCTGGCCAGTCCAGGGTGTCAGTAAATCCACAGCTGTGGAAACACGCTGTCCTAACAGCTGAATTTCCCCTGACCCCAACAACCTTCTGGAATACCCACACAGTGACTAAAATTTTCTCTTGGATCAGAGGGGGACTAAACGGAGAGACCAAGACCGGAGAATCTTCCTTCTAGGCTATTGTGTCTGTTTGCAGTACAACCCCCTTATGCCCTTTCCATCTGCCTCCTGGCCGGTGACACTAGCAGTGGCAAGAACAGCCAAGCCACATTGAGTTTAGTTGACATGGGAGGAACGAACTGGCTCCTGATCCTGACTTGCTTCCTCAACAAGACGAACGTCCTGTGACTTGCATCTGCTCTACTTTGTCCTTCCCCTGCCACAGTGAAAGCTGTTCCCCAAAGCCAGCCCTTCACTCGGGCTCAGCTCCCATCCTTGATACGGTCTCCTTCAATTATCTGTTCTCTCTTCGTCATTACCATTGCTTCCCTCTGCACTGGATCAGTCCCAACACCATGCAAAGATGCTTTATTATCTCTCATTTAAAAAAGAAAGAGACCCTTTCCTCACCCCACATCACCCTCTAACCACTATCCCATTTCTCACAACTTCTTAGGAGGATTATTGGTACACTCTGTCTCCACTTTCCCCACGCTTCACTCGCGCCACAGCAGGATCCAATCAGGCTTCCGTTCACTTCTCTCTGCTGAAACTGTTCTTAACAAGACCTCCAACAATCTCCATGTTGCCAACCCCAGGGGAAAGTTTTCTGTCTTCATCTTGCTTGATTTATCAGCAGCTTTCAGTAACGTTGACTACCAGTTCTTCTTCTAACCCTTTCCTTTCTCGGCTTCCATGACAACACTGTCTCCTGTTTTCCTCTTTACTCATTAGTGACTCTCACAGGGCCCTATGCTGGCACATCCTCTTCTATTCAACCTCTAAATTTCGGAGTCCCTCACTGCCTTATTTTCTTCCTTTTCACACCCTTTCCTCAGGGGCCAGACATGTCCCATCCACTCTCATGGGTTTAAATACCATTTATATGCTGATTACTCCCCAATTCATAAATATTTCTCAGACTTCTCCTGTAAGATCCAGACTCCTTTCTCCAACTGCCTACTAGAATCCTCTACTGGATGTCTCATATGTATTTAAAATGGCCAAAATAGAACTTTCGATTCCCCTTAACCCCTGTTTCTTCCCCAGTCTTTCTCAACCAAGAAAAGGCATCACAATTCCGTTGGTTAGTTGCTCAAGTCAGTGATCACTGATGAATGTAAGCTCCACAAGGGCAGGGTCTTTATCTATTTTCATTACCGATGTATGCAAAACACCTAGATCAGTGACTGACATGTAGTAGATATTCAGTTTGTTGAATGAATGAATCGTGCCACATCCAATCCATTAGCAAGTCTGAGTAACTCTACTGCTAAACCATATTCCTCACTGTCCACCCCTCTTCATCTACATGGTCACCATTCTGACCAGGGATGCAGTACCCAATAAGCAAGGTATGCATGGGTTTACTTGTGCTTACTTACTAATCTGTACTGCACAATTTCACCTGTTTTTTTTTTTTTTTTAACCGCATCAAAGGTGCGGTGAAACCCATGTGAAATCGTGTACCACAGATCAGGAAGTAAACACAACTAAGCTTGCTGTAAGCCCGTGCATACCTTGCCTACTGCTTAACATGCCCCTGATTCTCTGTCTAGAGTGCTCTTCCTCTCACTCTGTGTAGAGGGTTCTTTCTCAGTCTTTGGGTTTCAGCTTAAATGTCACTTCCCTAAGAGACCTTAATTGACTACTCTACCTAAAATGTCCCATCTTGATATTTTACATCATAGTATTCCATCATTAGCACCAAATACCAGTAAAACCAGTTACCATCAAATCAATTTTGACTCATGGCAACCCCATATGTCTCAGAGTAAAACTATGCTCCATGAGGTTTGCAATGGCTGATTTTTTTTGGAAGTAGATCTCCAGGCCTTTCTTCTGAGGCACCCACGGGTGGACTTCAACTGCTAATCTTTCATTTAGCAGCCGAGTGTGTTAACTATTTGTGCCACCCAGGGACTTCGAGCACTGAATGTTGTTATCGTTAGGTGTCATCTAGTCAATTCCAACTCACAGCAACCCTATGTAAAACAAAAGGAAACACTGCCTGGTCCTGTACCATCCTTGCAATCATTGCTATGTTTGAGCCCATTGTTGCAGCCACTGTGACAATCCATCTCATGGAGGGTCTTCCTCTTTTTCGCTGACCATATGCCTTGCCAAGTATGATGTTTTTCTGCAGGAACTGGTCCCTGCTGATAATGTGTCCAAAGTATGTGAGACAAAGTCTTGCCGTTCCTGCTTCTAAGGAGCATCCTGGCTGTACTTCTTCCATAACAGATTTGTTCATTTCTTCTGGCAGTCTATGGTATATTCAGTATTCTTCACCAACACCTTTGTCATGGATTGAATTGTGTCCCCCAAATATATCTGTCAACTTGGCTAGGTCATGATTCCCAGTATTGTATGATTGTCTACCATTTTATCATCTGATGTGATTTCCCTATGTGTTGTAAATTCTATCACTATGATGTAATAAGATGGGTTATCTGCAATTATATTGATGAGACCTACTAGATTAGATAGTATCTTAAAACAATCTCTTTTGAGACATAAAAGAGGGAAGCTAGCAGAGAGACAGGAGAACCTCATACCACCAAGAAAGCAGCACTGGAAGTACAGAGTGCCTTTCGGGCCTGAGGTTCCTGTGCTGAGATGCTCCTAGACCAAGGGAAGACTGATGACAAGGACCTTCCTCCAGAGCTGACAGAGAAATAAGGCCTCCCCCTGGAGCTGGTGCCCTGAATTTGGACTTCTAGCTTACTGGACTGTGAGAGAATAAACTTCTATCTGTTAAAGCCATCCACTGTGGTATTTCTGTTATAGCAGCACTAGATGACTAAGACAGCCATAATTTAAAGGCCCCAATTCTTCAGTCTTACTTTTTCACTGTCCAGCTTTCACATGTATATGAGGTGATTGAAAATACCATGGCTTGGGTCAGGTGCACCTTAGACCTCAAAGTGACATTTTTACTTTTTAACACCTGAAAGGGGCCTTTTGCAGCAGATTTGCCCAGTGCAATATGTTGTTTGATTTCTTGACTGCTGCTTCCATGGGTGTTGATAGTGGATGCAAGTAAAATGAAATTCTTGACAACTTCAATATTTTCTCTGTTCATCATGTTGCTTATTGGTCCAGTTGTGAGGATTTTTGTTTTATTTTTGGGTGTAATCCTGCCCACCATGGGTGACCCTGCTGATATATGAAATACTGGTGTCATAACTTTCAGCATCACAGCAATGTACAAGTCACCACAGTATGACAAACTGACAAACCTGTGGTGAGCACTGAATGTAATCGATAATTATTTTGATCACTTATTTGTTTAATGGGTCCTTGATGGCACAATTAACCATTTAATTACTAACCAAAATGGATGGTGGTTCGTATTCACCCAGAGGCACCTGGGAAGAAAGGCCTGGGGATTTGCTTCTGAAAGGTGACAGCCTTAAAAACTCTATGAAATGTAGTTATAGTCTACAACACATGGGTCACCATTAGTCAGAATTGACCGGACAACAACTGGAGTGGTTTGGGTTTTATTTCTTTAAATGTTTATCACTTCTCCAAACATTTCCCTCTACTCCCCCACACACATGTAAACTCCATAAAGTCAGAGACTGTGTCTGTCTTGTTCACCATCATATCCCATGGGTCTGGTACACAACCTTTGCTCAGTGTTGACTGAATAATGAATGAGTGACCTGGATGTGCTTCATCTGTCAAGTTACATGTGGATTCTTCAGACGTCTGATTCCACCTTCAGTCATTTGAATGTTAGATAGGTCAGATGGTACCCATTCTTTAAGAAGCCCTTGTGGTGCAACAGTTAAAAACTTGGCTGCTAACTGAAAGCTTGGAAGTTCAAACCCACGCAGTGGCTCCATGGGAGAAAGACCTAGCAATCTGTTCCCATAAAGATTACAGCCAAGAAAACTTTATGGAGAAGTTCTCCTTTGTCACATGAGGCCGTTAAGAGTTGAAATGAACTTCACAGCTCTTAGCAATAACAACTCATTCTTTGAGATTTACATACAGTTGACAGCAACTCTTTTTCCTGCAAAAGTCCAATGCTCTCCTCAGGATGTTTGTGAATTCCTGGTGACTTACGTTCTCAAGGGCACCTCTGGTTCTAATTTGCTGCTCCTGTCAAAATTTCAATCTCATTCACATCTTGTCTCATGCAGCTGTGCTTAGATTTCTGCTCCAACATGACCCAGATGTGAAACTCAGCTTTCTTTTCCTTACCCAAAACCTCTTTTCCTTATTGGCCCCAAATATCACCTTACTAGACATCTGAGGATAGAGCAGACTTTCTTGAATGTTTGGACGATGGTAAGGGAAGAGGCAGACAAGGGAAAGACGGAGTGTTTACACCATAGCACCACAAAACAAATAACTTTAATTTGCAATATTAAACATTCCTGCTTGAAAAGTTCTTTAGTCACCGCCGCCATCACCACCCCATCGTTGGTGACTTTTCACTGGTGACATTTTTGAGCGCTTCTTCTCCTTTCCCTTTGCTCTTCCCCCCATTTCTTTTGGAGGCAGGTTAACACTCTCTTCTTGTTCTTTCAAACTAGATTCTGGTTGAAGTAGCAGGAGGTGGGAAAGGCAAGGAAGAAACATTTTACCTTTCAAATAAGCAGATGTCAATCTACTTCCAGAGAAATAGTCCAGTCCCTTAGAAATAGAGTGACTTCAGGCTGTTGTAATTTTAAAAAGCATTTTTTTTTTTTAAACTTCACTTTACTTATACATTTCGTGCACCCATTAACAGAACTTCTATGGGATAGGCCAGATTCTCAGTCAGTGTACCCAATTCTCAGTCAGTCATGACTTTGGAGACTGAGCAAAGATTTCTTTTGATTGGATCTGCCAGCCATCCCCACTGCAGATACCTGTTACACCTTCATATTGATACCTGTTAAACCTTCATGCTGATACCAGTTACATCTTCACACTGATACCTGTTATACCTTGGCTCTAGGTAGACCAAGTAACCAGGCCTGGTGGGATGAGCTGGGGAAGGAATTTAAAGACATTTACACAGATTCCAGTTAAGGTCAGAGGCAAGGAAAAATAGGAACATTCTTATTTGGATGCAAAGTATGTAACACCAATGGGAATGGTCTGACTTGATTTTCAAAGAATAACTTTGAGCACATAAGAAACCTCATACATCTTAGAAACAATAAAGAAAATAATAAAAGGACTATGTTTCTCTGGTGAAAGAGATTGAAACCATTTTATCTAGATGAAAACATTTGGAAAGGTCATGTTTGATTATCCAAGGAACATAACAGCTGACTCTCCAGAGCTCAAAGCAAAGTAAACTCTCGGGCTTCAGTACGAGCTTCAAGTAGGTTCTCTTTTGCTCTACATACAAGTTGATATATTCTAGAGCATACAGGTGAAAGAAACTTGGTCTCTGAATACAGAAGAATTTATCATTTAGAGTTTGATCCGTTGCTGATGTGCTTAAATTATGGAGAGCAGGGCTATAAGTGAACGATCTGCATTTATTTTTCTGTGGGTTCCTGAGATGGATAACCAAGTATTATAGAAAGGTTAGAGGTAGGACTGTTCCACCATCCATGGCGAGGTGAGGAAACTAAACCCCATCTGCTCCAGGTCTCTCCTCTTCTCCACTGTAGAGCTGGCAGATAAAACTGCTTTTTTCTCTGCTACCCCCACCCCATTTCAGGTCTCTGTCTCTCCAAAGATGTCTTCTTCGGAAGCCAAGTCTAAGAAATACAGGGAAACAGACAGATTCTGTCTTTGAGGGTATCTGAGCCTTCCACAGTCCTCTGATGAGGGGATTTGCATTCTAAGTCTCTGCATAACTTTTACTCCCAACTCTTCTATCACACTCTTCCCTGCCTCCTGCCTTCTCAAGTGCTACCTCCTTAACTTAGGTCAGGGGAGGTCATTTGGTCAGACTTAATGACTGAATGAACAATTCCACTCCTCTTCCTGTCTGCCTTCAAGTGTAATATGCTCAGGGGAGAATTAAAAGTGAGGATCCTGGGGTTCCTGGACCGATGTTATGGGCAACAGGTCACCCAAATTCTGTTCATCCCCTTCATTGAGTAGTTTTTTGGTACAGACATTGATATGACTCCTCCCTCCCCTTAACTCCCCCAAAATTCAATCTATAGGTATGACTTGTAGATCGATCCGTCAAAGCCACCCTCTTTCTTCCATCTTCACTGAATCAGCCTAGCCCCAAACTAGACTGCTGCAACAGCCAATTCCAGCCCCTCCTATCCTCTCCTCCCCCTGCCTTTTCCATACACCAGCCAGAATGATCGTTTTACATGCTAATTAGATGATATCACTGCGCTGTTAAAGCCTCCAATGCAGGGACAGCTTCAGAATTTCTATACAGGTAGAACTGGAAATTACCTTACATATCACTCACCAAAGATTGAGAAAACACCAATTAAAGAAGTACGACAGAATGGAGATTTGGGGGGTGGGAGAATTCTTCTCACTTAGAATGAAACCCACATAGTTTTCTATGGCTTTAAATGACCTGCACAAGGTAGCCCTCCTCTTTCTTTCTGTGTTTGGATAGCCCACCTTCCCTTGGCTCACCTGTGATAGTCCTACCTGCACCTCCCACAAACAAAGCTTGTTCTGACCCAGGGGCCTTGGCACAAGTTCTCCCCTTGGCCTCTGCCCTTGTATGACTAGATCCTACTCAGCAGGAGTGTCACATCCTCACAGAGGTCTTCTCTGACCTCGCTACCCAAATTAAGGACTAGCCACCCCTCCCCCTTCTCCTCACTCCTTCTGCTCATTATTCCTCATCATCACACTCTGTTTCTTCTTAATACTTTTCTCAATTTTTAATCATTGTATTCATTTAGTTGTTTATCTGCACTTGTCAGTCTTTCTGACAATACTGTGACTTCCAACAGCGTAAAAAGCATGTTTGTTTTGTTTATTGCTGTCCCCACTACCTGGTGCAGCACTCGATACATTAGGCACTCAAAAAAATTTATCAGTGAATGAATGGGTGATTGCACACTGGCTGGATGTATTGTTTATTTTCTGGCCACAAGAATCATGTGTAACAAAATTAAGAAGGTAAAAAAAAAATTAATAGCAAATTAGGGTTTTGCACACACAATGTTAATCTTTCAGATGCATGATCCTAAAAAATGGAATTGAAATACAGATGTTTTATCAAATGATAGCCTTTGATCTTGCCCTGGATGCAGATAACAGGTATCAGAGATCCAGGAAGGCCCATGTAGAGATATATTACTACCACATTTAAGTACATCAGGGCCGTCCTGTGCATTGTAGAAAGTTTCACAGTATCCCTCACTTCTCACAAAATGCCAGTAGCACCCAATCCCCAGTTGTAAACAACCAAACATGTCTCCAGAAATTGACAAATGTCCCCTGGGGGACAAAATCATCCCAGAAAAACCACTGGTCTAGAGGATATTTACCCTCTTCAGGTGGATTATGGTGATCTGAAAAATCTTTGTACAAAGAAAATAAAGAAAGGACAACTAGACTGGTAATAGGTAGCTTTTTACTCCTGGCATAAGGACTAGTGCGAAGCATTCAAAGGCCAGAATGGGTCATCAATCTAGATTTCTCTTCAGAAATAGACAAAAGATCGACAGGATGGAGCCAGAAGCTCACTAGAAATTTCCACAAGAAAAAGGAGGTGAATTAAATATGACTAGATAAAATAATTCATGCAACAGTGACAGGATTTAATTATGGGTGACTGCAGTCTGTGAATGTGAATCAAAAAAGTGCCAAAGGCACATCGTGCAACGATGACTGAAATGATACTCATCATGAATGCCTGGCTTCTAAACCAGGGCTCGTTGGATGGACCACGCGGAGCCAGCTGCCTCTGGTAGTGGCCTTAATCAATAGACAAGTCCAGCTAAGCAGTTTAGAAGCTGCTAAACGATGGTATGTATCATTGGCCCATGACACTGGGATGAGAGTGCTTTATAAATCATCTTGACATCAATCCAGCCACGAGAAAAGCAAAACTGAAGTTTCAGGTCTTAGGTCTGGAAGGATGTGGCATGTGCTTAGATAAATTGAATAGAGACGAATGATAGGGATGAGACGGAAGTAAAGTGTGCTCTAACCATATGAAAGCAAAGCAACGCCAAAACTGGATTCCAGAAATGCAAATTCAGACAGTGAAGGCTTCAAAACAGTTAAGTAAATCAGCCTAGAAGGAACTTGGAAAGGAAAAACGATTACAGTGTGGAGTTTTCCCAAGGCAAACAGGAAACACGCTGTATTGGGGGAAGAGCACAAAACCTTTCTCTAACAGGCAATCCTACAAGCAAGTAGAAAGTTGAAAGGAGATATGGAGCCACAAACTCTCACGTAAACACTCAGTAACCGCACAACAGCTGCCTGATGCTGACCGGACACTGTGAATATGTCTTTGAAATTATCGGCCGCAACAGCTGAATAGCACAGAAGTTATGAAGGCTTCTTCTCCAGTTCAGAGGGGGTTTTAGAAAAGATCTGGGAGACCACGGACTTCATGATTTCAACAGCAGGGGAAAAGGGTTTTGAAGTGCTAAGCCGCAGCTCGAATGCAAGCAACCCTAAGAAAGTTATGTTTAATTACAAAGTAATCCACAGGCATTTTCAGTGGGGAAGCTATCCTGTAAACCCGTGAGGTTAAACTGCAAAGGGAAATGTTGGCGGATAAAGCAGCCTGTACAAATCATTTAAGCACCTTTCCAGAAATGCATTTGACACAATTCTTTGTAAAAGTCCTAATCTGCAAAAATATATTCTGGCATTTACAAGGCAGGCTATTTTAACCACAACGAGCACAAGAAGCCCTCCAACCAATTTTGAGAGAGGCTATCGTGTTACAGTCAGTATTCTAGCACGGCAGGAGGAGCACTGAAGCTCATTTGAAATACCGTGTGCGGCTCTGATAAGGATATAAATATGGAGAAGGTGGAGCAGAGAGCAATCCAGTGATAAAGAGACTCAAAGGAGACATACTTTACATTAGCACGTATCTTGCAAAATCAGCAACTGCACAGCACTTGGTCAGCAAAGAAGGGGATTTATGAGAGAATTTCATTGAGATGTTAAGAAAAAATTTAAAGGGATTACAGATGATAAGGCAACAGGGCTGCTTGACTCTGAATGTAAGACCAGGGTCTGCAAATTCAGGGGAATAAAAAATAAAAACCAAACCCATTGCCGTCGAGTTGATTCTGACTCACAGTGACCCTATAGGACAGGGTAGAACTGCCCCATAGAGTTTTCAAGGAGCGGCTGGTGGATTCGAACTGCTGACCTTTTGGTTAGCAGCTGAGCTCTTAACCACTAGACCACCAGGGATCTAAATAAAAAATAAGTAAATTTTTTGTTTTGTTTTTTTTATTTGTCTGTTTATTGGGGCAGGTTTGGGGTTTTTTCTGTTTTTTTTTTTTTTTTGAGGTGGGGAACGGGGCCTGAGTAGAATTGAATGGGAAAAAGGGACAGAACTGCTGAGAGGATAAAGGGAAAAAAAGAAAAGAAATTTTACAGCACCATGAACTTGGCAGTATAGAATCATTCCATTCTAGACTGGAGAAATAGACATTTTCCTTCCTAGGCTCAACTCATAGTGGATTTTGTGTACTCCTGTTCTGACATGCAGAAAGTAAATTATTTCATTGTGATAGAGAATCTAAAACACATGGATTAGGATCTTAATGCTCTCTCTGGCTTTTCTCTTCTGCTTTCCAAGTCCAATCCATTCTTCAAGGTTCAGTCCAAATTCCATTTCTTCTGTGAAGTCTTTTCTGGCTTCCCTGGTTGAAAGTCATTTCTTCCCGTCCTGAACTCTTCCAGCATATACTATCTGAAACACATGGGTTGCCATGAGTTGGAATTGACTCAACGACAACTGGCTTGTTTGTTTGCTTTGTGGTACTAGTTTGGCACTGTTTAACAGCTAGGGAGAGGTCTTCAAGGAGATTATAAGCAATTTAAGGACAGGGACAATATCTTGTATGTTTTTGTGTTTTTCCTTAATAATTCTTAGTTATCTAGTGCCACTATAACAGAAATACCACAAGCGGATGACTTTCACAAACAGACGTTTATTCTCTCACAGTCTGGTAGACTAGAAGTCCAAACTCAGGGCCTCAGCTCCAGGAGAAGGCTTTCTCTCCCTGTCAGCTCTAGAGGAAGGTCTTTGTCAGCCTCTCACTGCAGTTTGTGGTAAGGGGCTCAAAAAATGATTTGCAGTTATGTTAATAAAGTACATATACACTGTATCTTATAGGCAGCTCAGTACACCTTATTATCCTAGGGCTTGGTTTTCAAGGTGAGTCAGGCAGAAATGTTCTGGTGTGATGATAATAATAATACCATTTATTGAGTATCTACTATGTATCTAGCATAAATTATATCAAAAGCTAAAAAAAAAATGAAGGAATTGGGGGAAAGCATGGCATTTCGAACAGTGGAAAGCAGGAACAAAGTTTAGAGAGTTGGGATCCAATCCAATTAAGATAGGATTTAAAAATGAGCTAGTTCAGCCTTCTTAGAAAAAAGAAAAAGGGCTTTAAAATGCTAACGTATGATTATATTTATGCTAAATTGTTTTATTGTATTTCATTACTCACGCATACTCTATAGTATACGTATGTATGTACATGTATGTAAATGTTAAAGTCCTGAAAGGACAGACACCTGCTGGAAACTGGTTTCCTCTGGGGAATGGAGTAACTAAGTGGTAGACACTCAAAGACGACAATTTATAGACCACATGGAGTATGGGGTGGGAAGGGGGAGGAGATGACTGAAGCTTTCAATCTGGCTGTCTATATATGTATGGATTATTTTTATAAATGCATATTTATGTGTCAGCCAGGGTCTGGTGAGAAAAAATAAAATACCCCAGTTGTTTAAACTGTGAGAATTTAGCAGAAAGAATTCTGAACTAGGTATTAAAGAATTGAAAAGGAAAAAAAAAAAAAAAAAGGCAGGTAGGGGGGAATGAGTTATCACAGAGGTAATAACTACAGAAAGCAGCTACCACCTAGGGCTGGGGGAAAAAAGGGAGAGGTTGGCATTATTAAATTTTAGAAGCTTGGAAGGGAACTTAGCTGGTCTGGATGCCTCAGCATCTCAGAGGACGGATTCAGGTTTCTGACAAGGGGGTGACTATGAAGGTTGGGAAAACTGCAAGCTGGAGTCAACTGCTTCTGCCAGCTTGAAGCCCGTTGCTGGACAAGACTGACAAGAACAGTAGCCAGCAGCAAAGAGCCAGTTCTTCCTCTTCCTTCAGCTTTCCTGACTCCCTGTAGCACCCTCTACTAGAGACAACTGGTAGGGATTCTTTTTCAGTCTCATGGGGCACGCCTCTGACTTATTGGTGAAGATCTTGATTAAGCTGTGCTGCAACCGCTACTGAATCTGGTGGATGAAATAAACAAACCAGAGCTATCATAATCATAGAAGTAAAAAATGGACCTGAAGAGGGTAGAAAACGAGCCCTATGCTTTTGTGTAAATTGTTTCCTTGGAGAGGTACACTGGTTTGATAGAGAGTACGCAGAGTTAGGAGCCAATTTTTTTGTTCTATTTTCAGTTCTGCCACAAACTAACTGAGCAATCTTATGTAAGACACATCTCTCTTTTAAAATAACAACAGTTAGAATGAATTCCTATGTATTGCTTACCATGTTGCAGGCACTCTTCAATCCCCACTACAGCCCTATGAAGAACAGGGACATTAAGTTCTACACCCAACATCACAAAATAGTAAGGAGCAGGTCAGAATGTGAACCTGGAAGCCTGTCTCTAAAGATTGGCTCTTTGTTACAAAGCTTTGCTACCTCTCAAACACTTAGATGGAAACCCTGGTAGTGTGGTGGTTAAGAGCTACGGCTGCTAACCATGAAGGTCAGCAGTTCAAATCCATCAGATGCTTCGATGGCGCTTATCATATGCTAGGTACAGTTTTATGCCCTTAAGGTACACAATTATCCTATGAGGTAAGAAGTGCCATCCCCATTTTACAAGTAAGGAAAGCAAAGCCTAAAGAGGCTATGGTATTCTTTCATATCTATGCGGTATCTATGATAGTCTGTCAAACAGGACGTTGTTGGACCAGCTGACATAGAAGGGTGCTTTTTTTCCTAATACAAAAAAGCTTAAGGGACCTGGCTAAAACATGACTAGAAATAAGGACCTGGTGGCGCAGTGTTTAAGAGCTCAGGCTGCTAGCCAAACAAACGGTCAGCGGTTCAAATCCACCAGCCACTCCTTGGAAACCCTATGGGACAGTTCTTACTTTGAGTATGCTATGAGTCGGAATCAACTCCACGGCAATGGGTTTGGTTTTGGGTTTGGATAGATTTTACCAAGGCTTCGAACTAGTTCATTCCAGTTTGAACCCTTGCTGAGAATTTGCATTTCCACTCCAGATACACTGAATCAGAATCTGCATTTTAACAAGATCACCGAGTGTATAATATATTTATGTATACTAAACCAGTGCTTTACTAGTGATTCTCAGAATTGGTCCCTAACCAGCAGCATTAGCATCACCTGGGAACTCATTAGAAACGCAGATTCTCGGCAAGGATTCAAACCAGAACGAAAGGTTTCGAAGTCCTGAATTTTACAGACCCCCTGATCTCACACAATTGATGATAAAATGGCTTCATACACACGTACAAAAATTGCCAGCTCAACACAGATTTCCCGCCTTTGTCTATTTTCCTACTAGGAATTAGGTGGGAAATAAAAGGAAGGAGATTGGCAGCTAAAAAAGAAAAAGAAAAGAAAAAATCCATATAGGATAATCTGTTTCTTGCTTTTGGCAAGTAATTCTGTAACTGAATTCACATCTAAGACTTAACATTAAATTCAGAGGGGGGATAACATCCATTCTTTTATTATTATCATTTTGGTGTTTCTTCTTCTTATTTCCTGACTTTTAAATTTTCCGTCTTTTACAACAAGCCTTTGAGATGTGTATGGTCACAGTGCAAAGGTCTAGAGTCCAGAGAAACTTCAGAACTTGCCTGAGGACCAGGGTTTCAAACTGATTCAAACCAGTTCAGTCATGGCCAACAAAGTGAAACCAGAACAGACCCGAATTTTTACAATTTGGGTGATCCAGAACGGGAAAAATTATGGGTTGAAGCCCTGGAGTGGGAAGCTTGGAAGAGGCATAGTGAGGCCTTTCAGGAGCCTAATGCATGAGACTGGATTATTGGCAGGACTATGGAGAGAGGCACACATTCAAAGCAGTGAAGTTGGCCGCCATCTTTGAGTGGGGCACCACTGTTTCGGACTCTGTTCAAAATCCGATGGGCAAGAGATTTGGTTGCTATGTAATGTGTACACTGCCCTTGTTTTCTAAGAGGGAGATTAGGTTTCTAGCAGAGCTTCCACCCATAATTTTTCCCATTCTGATTATTGTTCCAGTTCACCCAAATTTTAAAAATTCAGGTCTGTCCTGGTTTTGCTTCTTTTGTTGTCTTAGTTTGGAGGTTTAGGATCATGGTTTCATGGGACATCCCAGTTAATTGGCTGGATAACGTGCTTAGTGCTTCCATTCTGCCTCCTAGTTCATTGAGTAGTGTCTGGGGTCTCAAAAGCTTACAAATGGACATCGATGGCACAACAGTTGGATCATCAGAGGAAGAAGGAAGAGTCAGGAATAGAAGGAGGAAATGGAATGCATAGCTAATTGCCTCCATTAACAACTGCTTCATTTACCATGAGTCCAGAAAAACTGTGCCTGGCTACCATTACTGAATATTTTGATGAAAGATTTTATAGAAGAGTCTCTGATCAAATAGGAGAAAATGCAGAACGGAATTTCAAATTCTCATGGCATCCAGATTTTCTGGATCCATGGAGGCAGAAAGAACCCACAGAACTATTATCCTAAGATAATCTTTAAACCTTAAACAATATCCTCTGAAGTCTCCTTAAAACCAAACAATAGATTAGCATAATTAGTAAAGAATGTCTGCCTTGAGCATTATGCTCTTTTAAGATCTATCTAAATAGGATCAAATGGACAACAGCAACTTGAAAGAACAGATAGGAATCTTAGGGGGCAGCGAGATTACGTTAATGGAGGAGT
Organism: Loxodonta africana; assembly: GCF_030014295.1. Classification (NCBI taxonomy): domain Eukaryota; kingdom Metazoa; phylum Chordata; class Mammalia; order Proboscidea; family Elephantidae; genus Loxodonta; species Loxodonta africana. Next base: position 46,343,881 of record NC_087347.1, read on the forward strand.
AAGAACTCAGAAACGGAGGGTGAGAATGGTTGCACAACTGGAAGAAGGTAATCAGCGTCACTGAATGTTATACGTAGAAACTTGAATTGGAGTATGTTCTTTCTGTGTATATTCTTACCACCAACAAAAGTAAGATAAATTATTTTTAAAAAATCAAGGTCAATAATTAATTGAATCCAACACTATTGAAGGGAGACGGAAGGCACTGAGGATAAGTTAGATCAGGGGTTTAAATCCCAGTTCCTACACTGGTTTTGCAAATCTATGCAGGCACTTAGCCTCTTTGAATCTCTTGTTTCTTTGTCTGACAAATGGGGGTAATAATACCCACCTCGTTGGTTAGGGGGTTAAATTAGATGGTAAAATTAAAGCCCCTCACATAGTATCTGCCAATACAGGTCTTTAATAAATAGAGGGAGCCCAGGTGGCACAGTGGTTAAGGTTGGCAGTTCAAATCCACCAGCCACTCCTTGGGAACCTTATGGGGCAGCTCTACTCTGTCCTATAGTGTCTCTATGAGTCGGAATTAACTCGATAGCAACAGGTTTGGTTTGGTTTTGGAATAGATAGAATAGTTATTGTTTTTCCAGGGAATGGAAGAAAAGGGTTTGATTTGGGAATGAAACACAGGACAAGTATTGGAGAAGGGGGCAGCATAAAGACCCGGTTGAGAGAAAATAGGAGGTTCAGAAAGGGCAAGCAGAGAATGCTAAGAGATGATCTCATCTGGGCTTCCTAGGCTCCTGTGTCCTCAGCAGCCAAGGCCTGGGTTAAGCTATTGGGGTTGGTCAAGAGAGCTGGACAACTCAGCCTGGTCTAGTTTGTCCCAGTCTCCCCAGGTGGCCTTACCTCCCTGAAGAAGAATTTGGAGAAAGAGTCCATGTGTAAGTTCCCACTTATTCCTTTCCTGTCATTGGTATTTTAAATGTTGCCTATGGGAGTGGCAGAATAGTAGATTTTGGAAGCAACACTCCCAGAGTGCAGAGGCTTTCCCGGTGAAAAGTAAGTGACTGTCAGTGTTGGGCACAGAAAGGAGCTTCAATGATTTGAGAAGGTTCCTGGGCCCTGGAAATGAACCAAGCATAGCAAAATGTGAAGTCTGAGGCAGCTGGAAAAGCTAGGCACCTTCCTTTCTAAGGTCCGGATGGCAGGCATCCTGGATGACTGGCTGATGAGTGAGTTGACCTAGTTCTGGCTATGCCAAAATCTTCTGACTGCCAAGCATCATGGCTTGTAGTTTTGGTATAATTGTGGCACATATTTAAGTCACCAGAAAAGAGGGAAAGGTTAAGAGTTGTAACTGAAAATTGAATACAAATATTCCCTTGAAGATTAACTTCTTTTCTCTGGAGGCCTCTTAGTAGCCTCTCAGCCAAGGGTCCTTAACCCCCTTTTTTTTGTACCATGAACCCTTTTGACACTCTGTCTCAGTCTATGTGCCCCCCTTCTCAAATAATGTTTTAAAATAAATAAAACACACGAGATTTCAAAGAAAACCAACGATGTTAAAAAAAAGAAAACAGTTCTTAAAACGTCAAAAACCACAAATTTGTGATATGGTTCTATATAACCAAAAGATAAAAAAAAAAACTCAGTGCCATTGAGTCGATTCTTACTCATAGCAACCCTATAGGACAGAGTAGAACTGTCCCACAAGGTTTCCAAGAAGCAGCTCGTGGATTCTCACTGCCAAATTTTTGGTTAACAGCCAAGCTCTTAACCGCTGTGCCACCATAGCTCCTATGGTTCTATATAGGTTCCTTTATTAATGCATTAAATAACAAGATATAACAGCAGATCCTACAGCTACTGTAAATTTGAAGCATTGAGGGACATAAACGGTATTTCAAGATACCTGCACCAACAGGATCTGCTTATATCTGTGATTTGTCGCATACATTTATAATAGAAGAAAATGCTAAATTTCAGTTAGAAGTTTGTGAAAATAAGCAGTTTTTTCCACATCCAAGGTCACAGAATTTTATCCATGGAAGTTTCTGGCCCCTAAATTTAGAACCCCTCTTCTCAGCACACTTTTCAAAGGAACCCAATTTTTGGTAGGGCTCTCTATGCAGGTTAGCCTAGGCCTGGGCACCAACTGAGTTATGTTAGCAAAGGAGGCCCCCTAGTGGCCAGCAGGCTCATGCTCGTAATCAGAAAACTCACTTCGTTGGCCATGTTAGAAAACAATAGGTCAGGCAATTAGTTCACTGACTGAAATCAAGAAATGGAGTGGGAGGGCTACTCGTCAACCAGGCCCAGAAGTATCTAATCAGTACGGATTTAAAAGCACCATCTGGCTTAAAAGGATAAGTGTTGATCGCTCGGGCTGTTGGTCATTAGCAAAGGACGAGATGCCAGCCTGGCAGGCTGTGTCTAAGGGGTCGGCCTCCCCTCTTCCTGGTCAACAACAACAAAAACCCTGCTTAAAGGCTTAAAGGTCTGGTATTCTCTGCTTTCAGCCAAGATCCATCTGACATCAGCAATGATATCCCTGGTTCCACGTCCTCTTCCTAACCTGACCTGAATTTCTGGCAGGTCCCTGCTGATGTACAGCTGCAATCACTTTTGAATGATCTTCAGCAAAATTTTACTTCCATGTGATATTAACAATATTGTTCCATAATTTCTGCACTGCGTTTCATCACTTTTCTTTGGAATGGGCACAAATATGGAGCTCTTTCAGTAGGTTGGCCAGGTAGCTCTCTTCCAAATTTCTTGGCATAGACAAGTGAGCACCTCCAGCACTGCATCCATTTGTTGAAACATCTCAGTTGGTATTCCGTCAATTCCTGGAGCCTTGTTTTTCAACGATGCCTTCCGAGAAGCTTGGACTTATTTCTTCAGTACTACTGGTTCTTGATCATATGCTACATCCTAAAATGGCTGAAAGTTTGGGTATAGGGACTCTGTGTATTCCTTCCATCTGCTTTTGATGCTTCCTGCGTCATTCAATATTTTGCCCATAGAATCCTTCAAAATTGCATCTCATGGCTTGAATTTTTTGTTCAGTTCCTTCAGCATGAGAAATGCCAAGTGTGTTTTTCCTTTTTGGTTTTCTATCTCCAGGTCTTTGTACATTTCATTATAATATTTTACTTTGTCTTTTCAAGGTTCCTTTGAAATCTTCTGTTCATCTCTTTTACTTCATTTCTCCCATTTGCTTTAGCTGCTCTATGTTCAGGAGGAAGTTTCAGAGTCTCTTCTGACACCCATTTTCATCTTTTCTTTCTTTCCTGTCTTTTAAATGACCTTTTGCTTTCTTCATGTATGATGTCCTTGATGTCTTCCCATAACTCACTTGGTCTTCATTCAACGCATCAAATCTATTCTTGAGATGGTCTCCAAATTCATGTGGGCTATACACAAGGTCGTATTTTGGCTTTCATGAATTTAATTTTCTTCAGTTTCAACTTCAACTTGCCTATGAGCAACAGATGGTCTGATTTGCTGCAGTCAGCCATTGGCCTTGTTCTGACTGATGGTACTGAGCTTTTCCATCGTCTCTTTTCACAAATGTAGTTGATTTGATTCCTGTGTCTCATGGGTTGAATTATGTCCCCCCCAAAATATGTGCATCGATTTGGCTGGGCCATGATTCCCAGTATTATATGACTTTCCTACATGTTGCAAATCCTGTCCTTATGATGTTAATGAGGGAGGATGGGCAGCAGTTGTGTTAGTGAGGCAGGACTCACTCTACAAGTTTTGATTGTCTTGAGGCAATCTCTTGAGATACAAAAGAAGTGAGCAGAGAGACTGGGGGACCTCGAAACACCAAGAAAGAAGCACGGGGAGCAGAGTGTGTCCTTTGGACTTCGGATACCTGCGCAGAGAAGCTCCTACCTAGCCTAAGGGAAGATTGACAAGAAGGACTTTCCTCCAGAGCTGACAGAGAGGGAAAGCCTGCCCCTGGAGCTGATGCCCTGAATTTGAACTTACTGTGAGAAAATAAATTTCTCTTTGTTAAAGCCACCCACTTGTGGTATTTCTGCTTCAGCAGCACTAGATGACTAAGACAGGGTTGTTTCCACCCAGTGAGGTCCATGTGTATAGTCTCTGTTTATGTTGTTAAAAAAAATATTTGCAGTGAAGAAGTCGTTGGTCTTGCAAAGTTCTATCACGCGATCTCTGGCATCATTTCTATCACCAAGGCCATATTTTCCAACTATTGCTCCTTCTTTATTTCCAACTTTCACATTCCAATCACCAGTAATTATTAACGCATTTTGATTGCATGTTTGACCAATTTCAGACTGCAGAAGTTGTAAAGGTCTTCAGTTTCCTCATCTTTGGCAATAGCGGTTGGTGCATAAATTTGCATAATAGTTGTATTGACTGCCTTGTAGGTGTTGTATATTATCCTATTACTGACATCATTATACTTCAGGATAGATCTTGAAATGTTCTTTTTGACAACGAACATGATGCCATTCCTCTTCAAGATGTCATTCCCAGCATAGTAGACCATATGATTGTCTGACTCAAAATGGCCAATTCCAGTCCATTTTAGCTCACTAATGCCTAGGATATTGATCTTTATGCATTTCATTTCATTTTTGATGATTTTAAATTTTCCTAGATCCATACTTTGTGCATTCCACATCCCAAGTATAAATGGATGTTTGCAGCTGTTTCTTCTCATTTTGAGTCATGCCACATCAGAAAATGAAGGTCCCAAAAGCTTGACTCCATCCACATCATTACAGTTAACTCTAATTTGAGGGGGGCAGCTCTTCCCCAGTCGTATTTTGAGTGCCTTCCAACCTGAGGGGCTCATCTTCTGGCACTATTTCAGACAATGTTCTGCTGCTATTCATAAGGTTTTCACGGGCCAATTTTTCGGAAATAAACTGCCAGGTCCTTCTTTCTAGTCTGTCTTTGTCTGGAAGCTCTGTGGAAATCTGTACACCGAGGGTGACCGTGCTGGTATTTGAAATACCAGTGGCAAAACTTCTAGTATCACATCACCACACAAACAACCACAGTAGGACAAACTGAGAGATGTGTTGTGAATCCTGATCTCTGCCATTGGCTAATGAAGCAAAATTAGGTTATATTAAAGAGGATTAGGGTGGGATGCAACATCCTTATTTAGGTCAGAGCCCTGATCCATTGTAAGGGAATTTCCCTGGGATGTGGCCTGCATCACCTTTTATCTTACAAGATATAAAAAGAGAAAGAAGTGAACAGAGAGATAGGGACCTCATTAGCACAAAGCAAGAAGAGCCAGGAGTGGAGTGTATCTTTGGACCCAGGGTCCCTCCACCGAGAAGCTCCTAGACTGGGGGAAGATGGATGAGAAGGATGTTCCTCCATAGCTGAGAGAGATAGAAAGCCTTCCCCAGGAACTGGTGCCCTGAATTTGGACTTTCAGCCTCCTAAACTGTGAGACAATAAATTTCTGTTAAAGCCGTCCACTTGTGGTATTTCTGTTATAGCAGGACTAGATAACTAAGACACACCCTAAGGAAGGCAGAATTGTGACCAGAGAAGGAGCCTGGATCCCTGAGAACTTTGTGGAGCTGGCATACCAGCCCAAATCAGCTTATCTCTGGACTTCTGTAATGTGTAAGAGAAATCAATTTTTATATTATTTTAGCCACCATTTAAAAAAGATTTGTTTTATGCAGCCAGACCTAATCCTCAGTAATACACCAATTATTTTGCATTATCTGCCCACATTATGAGATTGAATGGCTGTGCTCAAGCACTCATAAGATCTTATTTTAACTAAGTTAAAAAAAATTATTTTGGAACAATGTATAATTTATAATAAGACTGACATTATATAAGCCTCAGGTGACTAATTTTGGTCTCACATGGTGCCTTCATTAATCTAAGGAATGTTCTGGTACACATCAGCAGGATCTGTCATTTAAGAAAATGGAATTCAGGTTGGCTATGGCCTTTTTCATTTAAAGCTCGTTTAAGACATCTGCAATCATCTGTATACAGAAAGAAAGGCTCTCACCTTCAGGCTCCGCCAGCAAAGTGGTCAAAAATTCTCAGCTAATAGTAGGTCACAGAAAGATCCGTAAAGTTCCTTTTTCTCACTAAGTCTCCTAATCTCGCCAATGTAATTATGTGTGGACCGGCTCTAACATAGCCATTCTAAAGGTTAAAACAAGAGGGAAACAGTTACTTTCTGCATGTGATCATCATTATTGCTATTCATCAAATACTTCTTGCTGTCTGCATTCCAGGCACATAGGAGAATTGGACTTCTAGCTTCCTGTGGCTGGGTAGTGCCATGTTCTGGCCCATGAGTTGTATCACTTTCAAGTTGAGCACTTAACCATTTGTGTGATAGCCTTCAGAGTTTTTTCATTTGCCATGGTACCAGGTAGTGGTTTCTCCATCAGCCTGTGTCCAGGAGGAAGGATGATGCCACCACGGAGTAGAGTCCCTAGTCATCACATATTGGACATGGAGTATGAATGTGCGATTCATATATTTTTGTATGTTTCAGTCCACTGAGATTTGAAAGTGGCTTGTTACTGTAGCAGAAACTAGTTTAGGCTGACTGATACATCATATACCTAGAAAAAAAAAATCCTTCTGAGGATGGGAGTAGTCACAGAGTCACTGAATGATATAACCTATGGTGCTAGCAACCAGAGGAAAGTGTGTAAAAAGTTCCCTTTGATGTGACCCATGTTCTTAACCCTCTTAACATCAACAAATTCTACTCATTAAACTTGTTTGTGGAGCAATTTCCTGTAATATACCTATCTATAAAAATGTGTGAGAAAGCAAAGCAATCCCTCCATTCCTCAGTAACTCCAGACTCTATCAAGTTTACTGCCAATCTGGGCATTTAGATCCCATAAACAATTAGCTCCACCATGTGGTATTTAGAATAAATAACATAGGACCATAAGAGCAAGGACACGTATCCGATCTACAACAGTATATACCTCGAGAGGAGGGCTATACGTGATAAGTCACATTCAGCTTGCTAGGGCATCAAATCAAAAGCAAGAGGGACAGAGTTCCTATTAAAGAGACCCAGAAAGCTCAGCAGTAATGAGTTTCACTTATTTATTCATTAACTCAAATAATATTAATTGAGCTCCACTATAAAGAACTTGGCTGCTAACCAAAAGGTCAGCAGTTTGAATCCACCAGCTGCTCCTTGGAAACCCCATGAGGCAGTTCTACTCTGTCCTGTAGGGTCGCTATGAGTTGGAATGGACCCAACAGCAATGAGTTTGGGTTTTTGTTTGTTTGTTTGGGGATACAGTGTGAACAAGATAAAGTTTCTGCCTTAGTAAGAAAGATAGACAATGGAAAAAAAATATTTAAATTTTTACAAATCTAAACCAATTAATATATACTACATTTGTCAAAAAAAAACCAAACCCAGTGCCGACCAGTCAATTCCGACTCATAGCGACCCTATAGGACAGACTAGAACTGCCCCATAGAGTTTCCAGGGAGCACCTGGCAGATTTGAAAGGCTGACCCTTTTGTTAGCAGCCCTAGCACTTAACCACTACACCACCAGGGTTGTAGCATAGTGGTTAAGTGCTATGGCTGCTAACCAATGGGTCAGCTGTTCGAATCCCCCAGGTGCTTCCTGGAAACTCCATGGGGCAGTTCTGCTCTGTCCTATAGGGTCGCTATGAGCTGGAATCGACTCGATGGTACTGGATTTTGTTTTGTTTTGTTTTTTTACATTTGTCAGAAGGAGCCCTGGTTGTGCAGGCTGCTAACCAAAACTTCTGAAGTTCAAATCCACCAGCCACTCCTTGGAAACCCTGTGGGGCAGTTCTACTCTGTCCTATAGGGTTGCTATGAATTGGAATTGACTCCACGGCAATGGGTTTGGTTTTGGTTTTGGATAATATCAGACAAGGAGACCTGGTGGTACAGTGGTTAAAATGCCCGGCTACTAATCAAAAGGTTGGTGGTTTGAACCCACCAGCCACTCCGTGGGAGAAAGATGTGGCAGTCTGCTTCAGTAAAGATTACATATAACATTGGAAACCCTATAGGGCAGCTCTACTGTGTCCTATAGTGTTGCTACAAGTTGGAATTGGTTCAATGTTGATTTTTCTTTTTTTTAAATAGTGTCAGATAGTGACATTTTTATAATGTCAGAGGGATGAGGGGCTTTAAATAAGATGGATAGAAATAAAGACAAACAGTGCACATTTAGCTTTCCCAAAGCTCTTTTAGATTAATGAACCAAAGTCCCAAATGTATCTGTATCTATCTACATCTAGGAAAACCTTGTGGCATAGTGGTTAACAGCTACAGTTACTAACCAAAAGGTCAGCAGTTCTAATCAACCAGGCGCTCCTTGGAAACCCTATGGGGCAGTTCTACTCTGTTCTATAGTGTCGCTATGAGTTGGAACCGACTTGATGGCAACTGTTTTTTTTTTTTTTGGTATATATTCTCTTGCACACATCCTCAAGATACCCAGATCATAGTTTCTAAACATCGTTCCCCTAAAAGAAATGAAGATTCAGATTCCAGGTCTGAGCAGGGAACAGACAAGATGAGCCTGGGACATATTGTTACACCAAGAAATACAGAAGCACACAAAGACTAACAGTAGGGTCATGTTAGTCTTTAATCTGTCACAGCAGACAGATTAAAGGGGCCCCCACTGACCAAAACGGGAACTATTTAAACATCAACAGGAATAACTGTAATTGATTACAACATATTGAGTGAATAAAAATTCAGGAGTTTCTAGCCATGTTTAAAATAGAGGGATGGGTCTCTGTTTTACAGAACAATGCCAGCAGAAGATATTATAGAATTACAGAACCATCATTTTGCTAACTCTAATGTAGTAACTGATTCACGCAAGGTCCATCTTGTCCATTAGTTTCCTATCGATGCTGTAACAAATTACCACAAACTTAGTGGCTCAAAGCAACACAAATTTATAAGACAGGTCAACAGGGATGCATTCCTTCTGGCGGTCCTAGAGAGAATCTGTTTCCTTAGCTTTTCTAGCTTCGAGAGGTTGTCTTCATTCCTTGGCTTACAGCTCCACATCACTCCAACCTTTGCTTCCATTGTCACATCTCCTTCTAACTCTGCCCCTCCTGCTTCCCTTTTATTATAAGAACTCTCATGATTACATTGGGCCTACCCCAGTAATCCAGGATAATCTCTCCATCTCAAGATCTTTAACCCACACCAAATCAATACCATTTACAGTAGCCCCCAAGAAGATAAAATACTTAGGAATAAATCTAATAAGAGACATACAAGACCTACACAAAGAAAAGTACAAGACACTATTGCAAGAAACCAAAACAGACCTGTTGTTGTTGTTAGGTGCCATCGAGTCAGTTCCGACTCATAGTGACCCCATGCACAACAGAACGAAACACTGCCCTGTCCTGCACCATCCTCACAATCATTGTTATGCTTGAGCTCACTGTTGGAGCCACTGTGTCAATCCACCTTGTTGAGGGTCTTCCTCTTTTCCGCTGACCCTGTACTCTGCCAAGCATGATGTCCTTCTTCAGGGACTCATCCCTCCTGACAACATGTCCAAAGTATGTAAGATGCAGTCTCACCATCCTTGCCTCTAAGGAGCATTCTGACTGCACTTCTTCCATGACAGATTTGTTCATTCTTTTGGCAGTCCATGGTATATTCAATATTCTTCACCAACACCACAATTCAAAGGTGTCAACTCTTCTTCGGTCTTTCTTATTCATTGTCCAGCTTTCACATGCATATGATGCGATTGAAAATACCATGGCTTGGGTCAGGCGCACCTTAGTCTTCAGGGTGACATCTTTGCTCTTCAACACTTTGAAGAGGTCCTTTGCAGCATATTTGCCCAATGCAATGCGTCTTTTGATTTCTCGACTGCTGCTTCCATGGCTGTTGATTGTGGATCCAAGTAAAATGAAATCCTTGACAACTTCAATCTTTTCTCCGTTTGTCATGATGTTGCCCATTGGTCAAGTTGTGAGGATTTTTGTTTTCTTTATGTTGAGGTGTAATCCCTACTGAAGGCTGTGGTCTTTGATCTTCATTAGGAAGTGCTTCAGGTCCTCTTCACTTTCAGCAAGCAAGGTTGTGTCATCTGCATGACGCAGGTTGTTAATGAGTCTTCCTCTAATCTTGATGCCCCGTTCTTCTTCATATAGTCCAGCTTCTCGGATTATTTGTTCAGCATACAGATTAAATAGGTATGGTGAAAGAATACAACCCTGATGCACACCTTTCATGATTTTAGACCAGTCAGTATCCCCTTGTTCTGTCAAAACAACTGCCTCTTGATCTATGTAAAGGTTCCTCATGAGCACAATTAAATGTTCTGGAATTCCCATTCTTCGCAGTGTTATCCATAGTTTGTTATGATCCACACAGTTGAATGCCTTTGCATAGTCAATAAAGCACAGGTAAACATCCTTCCGGTATTCTCTGCTTTCAGCCAGGATTCATCTGACATCAGCAATGATATCCCTGGTTCCACGTCCTCTTCTGAAACCAGCCTGAATTCTGGCAGTTCCCTGTTGATATACTGCCGAAGCCGCTTTCGAATGATCTTCAGCAAAATTTTGCTTGTGTGTGATATTAATGATATTAGTCTGTAATTTCCACATTTGGTTGGATCACCTTTCTTGGGAATATACATAAATATGGATCTCTTCCACTCATTTGCCCAGGAAGCTGTCTTCCATATTTCTTGGCATAGACAAGTGAACACCTCCAGTGCTGCATCTGTTTGTTGAAACATCTCAACTGGTATTCCATCAATTCCTGGAGCCTTGTTTTTCGCCAGTGCAGCTTGGACTTCTTCCTTCAGTATCATTGGTTCCTGTTCATATGCCATCTTTCGAAATGGTTGAATATCGACTAATTCTTTTTGGTATAATGACTCTGTATTCCTTCCATCTTCTTTCGATGCTTCCTGCGTCATTTAATATTTTCCCCATGGAATCCTTCATTATTGCAACTCAAGGCTTGAATTTTTTCTTCAGTTCTTTCAGCTTGAGAAATGCCGAGCGTGTTCTTCCCTTTTGGTTTTCCATCTCCAGCTCTTTCCAGATGTCATTATAATACTTTACTTTGTCTTCTCGAGAGGCCCTTTGAAATCTTCTGTTCAGTTCCTTTACTTCATCAATTCTTCCTTTTGCTTTAGCTGCTCAACGCTCAAAAGCAAGTTTCAGAGTCTCCTCTGACATCCATCTTGGTCTTTTCTGTCAGTTTGTCGTACTGTGGGGGCTTGTGTGTTGTTGTGATGCTGGAAGCTATGCCACCGGTATTCAGATAACAGCAGGGTCACCCATGGAGGACAGGTTTCAGCTGAGCTTCCAGACTAAGACAGACTAGGAAGAAGGACCCAGCAGTCTACTTCTGAAAAGCATTAGCCGGTGAAAATGTTATGAATAGCAGCGGAACATTGTCTGATACAGTGCTGGAAGATGAGCCCCCCAGGTTGGAAGGCACTCAGCAGATGACTGGGGAAGAGCTGTCTCCTCAAAGCAGAGTCGACCTTAATGACGTGGATGGAGTAAAGCTTTCAGGACCTTCATTTGCTGATGTGGCATGACTCAAAATGAGAGGAAACAGCTGCATACATTCAGTTAATAATCGGAACCTGGAATGTACAAAGTATGAAACTCGGAAAATTGGAAATTGTCAAAAATGAAATGGAACACATAAACATCGATATCCTAGGCATTAGTGAGCTGAAATGGACTGGTATTGGCCATTTTGAATCGGACAATCATATAGTCTACTATGCTGGGAATGACAACTCGTAGAAGAATGGTGTTGCATTCATTGTCAAAAAGAACGTTTCAAGATCTATCCTGAAGTACAACGCTGTCAGTGATAGGATAATATCCATACGCCTACAAGGAACACCAGTTAATATAGCTATTACTCAAATTTACACACCAACCACTAGGGCCAAAGATGAAGAAATAGAAGATTTTTATCAGCTGCTGCAGTCTGAAATTGATCGAACATGCAATCAAGATGCATTGATAATTACTGGTGATTGGAATGCAAAAGTTGGAAACAAAGAAGAAGAATCAGTAGTTGGAAACTATGGCCTTGATGATAGAAACAATGCCGGAGATCGAATGATAGAACTTTGCAAGACCAACGACTTCTTCATTGCAAATACCTTCTTTCACCAACATAAACGGTGACTATACATATGGACCTCACCAGATGGAACACACAGAAATCATACTGACTACATTTGTGGAAAGAGACGATGGAAAAGCTCAATATCATCAGTCAGAACAAGGCCAGGGGCCGACTGTGGAACAGACCAACAACTGCTCATATGCAAGTTCAAGGTGAAACTGAAGAAAATCAAAGCAAGTCCACGAGAGCCAAAATATGACCTTGAATATATCCCACCTGAATTTAGAGACCATCTGAAGAACAGATTTGACACATTGAACACTAGTGACCAAAGACCAGACGAGTTGTTCAATGACATCAAGGACATCATCCATGAAGAAAGCAAGAGGTCACTGAAAAGACAGGAAAGAAAGAAAAGACCAAGATGGATGTCAGAGGAGACTCTGAAAGAAAAAAGACCTACATAAGTGGAAAAACATACCTTGCTCATGGATAGAAGACTCAATATTGTAAAGATGTCTATTCTACCAAAAGCGATCTATAGATACAATGCAATTCTGATCCAAATTCCAAAGACATTTTTTAACGAGATGGAGAAACAAATCACCAACTTCATACAGAAGGGAAAGAGGCCCTGGATAAGTAAAGCATTACTGAAATAAGAAGAACAAAGTGGGAGGCCTCACACTACCTGATTTATCTATTTATCACTAGAACATATTGTACTGCCACAGTAGTCAAACCAGCCCGGTACTGGTACAACAGATACATAGACCAATGGAATAGAATTGAGAATTCAGACATAAATCCATCCACCAAAGAGCAGCTGATATTTGACAAAGGCCCAAAGTCAGATAAAATAGGGAAGACAGTCTCTTTAACAAATGGTGTTGGCATAACTCGATGTCCATCTGCAAGACACATACCTCACACCATGCACAAAAACTAACTCAAAATGGATCAAAGACCTACATATAAAATCTAAAACAATGAAGATCATGGAAGAAAAAACAGAGACAATGCTAGGAGCCCTAATACATGGCATAAACAGTATACAAAACATTACTAACAATGCATAAACACCAGAAGAGAAACTAGATAACTGGGGGCTTCTAAAATCAAGCACCTATGCTCATCCAAAGACTTCACCAAAAGAGTAAAAAGATTACCTACAGACCAGGAGAAAGGTTTTAGCTACGACATTTCTGATCAGTGTCTGATCTCTAAAATCTACATGATAACTGCAAAAACTCAAGTACAAAAAGACAAATAACCCAATTAAAAAATGGGCAAAGGATATGAACAGACACTTCACTAAAGAAGACATTCAGGTAGCTAACAGATACGTAAGGAAATGCTCATGATCATTAGCCATTAGAGAAATGCAAATCAAACTACAATGAGATTCCATCTCCAACAAGGCTGGCATTAATCCAAAAAACACAAAATAATAAATGTTGGAGAGGTTGCAGGGAGACTGAAACACTTATACACTGCTGGTGGGAATGTAAAATGGTACAATCACTTTGGAAATCGATTTGGCACTTCCTTAAAAAGCTAGATATAGAACTACCATACGATCCAGCAATCCTACTCCTTGGAATATATCCTAAAGAAGTAAGAGCCTGTACATGAACAGATAAATGCACAACCATGTTCACTGCAGCAGTGTTTACAATACCGAAAAGCTGGAAGCAACCAAGGTGCCCATCAACAGATGAATGGATAAATAAATTATGGTATATTCACACAGTGGAATACTACAAATCAATAAAGAACAATGAATCTGTGAAAAACTGCATAACCTGGAGGAATCTGGAAGGCATTATGCTGAGTGAAATTAGTTAGTTGCAAAAGGACAAATATTGTATGAGACCACTATTATAAGAACTCAAGAAATAGTTTAAACAGAGAAAATATTCTTTGATGGTTACGAGAATGGGAAGGGAGGGAGGGAGAGGGCTATTCACTAATTAGATAGTAGACAAGAACTATTTTAGGTGGAAGGAAAGACAATACACAATACAGGAAAGGTTAGCACAACTGGATTAAACCAAAAGCAAAAAAATTTTCCTGAATAAACCGAATGCTTCAAAGGCCAGCATAGCAGGGGCAGGGATTTTGGGACCCTGATTTCAGGGGACTTCTAAATCAATTGGCATAATAAAATCTATTAAGAAAACATTCTACAGCCTACTTTGGTGAGTGGTGTCTGGGGTCTTAAATGCTAGCAAGCAGCCATTTAAGATGCATCAACTGGTCTCAACCCACCTGGACCAAAGGAGAATGAGGAACACCAAAGACGCAAGGTTAATTATGAGCCCAAGAGACAGAAACGGCCACATAAATCAGAGACGACATCGGCCTGAGACCAGAAGAACTAGATAGTGCCCTGCTACAACTGATGACTGCCCTGATAGACAACACAATAGAGAATCCGTAATGGAGCAGGAGAGCAGTGGCATGCAGGCCTTAAATTCTCATAAAAAGACTTATTGGTCTGAGACTAGAAGGACCCCAGAGGTCATTGTCCCCAGACCTTCTGTTTGCCCAAGACTGGAACCCTTCCCAAAGCCAACTCTTCAGACAGGGATTGGACTGGACTATAAAATAGAAAATGATATTGGTGAGGAGTTTCTTGGCTCAAATAGACGCATAAGACTATGTACGCAGCTCCTCTCTGGAGGAGAGATGAGAAGGCAGAGGGGGACAGAAGCTGGGAATACAGGGTGGAATGAAGGAGTGTGCTGTCCCATTAGGGGGAGAGCAACTAGGAGTATATAGCAAGGTGTGTATAAATGTTTGTATAAGACACTGACTTGATGTGTAAACTTTCACTTAATTAAAAAAAAAATCCAATTGCATCTTCAAAGCCCCTTTGCCGTGTAAGATAACATATTCACAGGTTCCAGGGATTTGGATGCATGATGCTGAACAGGTTTCAGCAGAGCTTTCACACCACGGCAGACTAGGAAAAAGGCCTGGCGATCTACCTCTGAAAATCAACCAATGATAATCCTATGGATCACAACTGCCCAATCAACTGATTATGGGGATGGTGCATGACTGGGCAGGATTTTGCTCCATTGTCCATACGGTCACCATGACCTGGGGGCCAATGCCACAGCAGCTAACAACATAGATCAATTTGTTGACAATATGCATCTTAACTATACTGAGTCTTCCAATCCATGAATATGGCCTCTCTCTCCATTTATTTAGGTTTTGTTTCTCTCAGTTTAATATTTTGTAGTTTTCAAATGCAGAGGTGTTTAGCACATTTTGTTACATGGTTCCTTGAAAATTTCACATTTTTAAGATACTACAAATGATATTTTTCATTTCATTTTTCACTTACGGCTAGTGTATCAAAGCTCAATTCATTTTTATATATTAGACTTGTATCCTGTGCACTTGCTATATTCACTATCTTTGTAGCTTTTTAGTAGATTCAACAGGATTTTATATATTTCCAATAATGCCCTCTGAGAAAAAATGAACAGTGATACAGCTCCCTTTGAATTATGCATTCCTTTTCTTTTTCTTGCCTTATTCCACTAACTAGGAGAGAGTACAGTGGTAAATGGAACTAGTAAGAGCAGACATCTTTACTTTGCTCACTAAGTGTGATGAAGTATGAGTGAGCTGTAGTATACAAGTGCTCTTTGTCGGGCTGGGGAAGTTCCCTCCTCTTCCTATATCCATTCCACCTCATCACAGCTAGTGGCCAAAGAGGTAGCCAAATAGCAGCAGTGATTTTTAAAAATAAACCCATATACTCACTACCAAAAAAAAAAAAAAAAACCAAACCCAGTGCCGTCGAGTCGATTCCAACTCATAGTGACCCTACAGGACAGAGTAGAACTGCCCCATAGAGTTTCCAAGGAGTACCTGGAGGATTTGAACTGCTGACCCTTTGGTTAGCAGCCATAGCACTTAACCACTGCGCCACCAGGGTTTCCATATACATACTAGAATGATATAAATGTACTGACCATAAATAAAATATTTAAGAAGTATTAATTTAGAAAAGGTTCAAATTTTTCAATACCTTCTTTATTATGGGTATAAAATTATAGTTTGAGTGTGTGTATATATATATATATATCTTACATTGGAAATAATACAGAATATGACACCAATAATGTATGGTTGTTGTATCGTTTTTTTACTTAAATAGTGCTTTTAAAGAAGACTGTGATCACAATCAGCGGAAAATGCTTTATTGTATCATGCCAATATACTGCAAACAGTATTTCAAAATAAAGCAAAAGTAATTCACAAACTTGAGTGAAGATCAAATGATCCAAAAGATTTTCTTCCTTAGTTTTTCATAGCAATTACTGAAAGTCCATAAGCTGATTTTTCCAAGAAAGATTAATCTAAGAGTTTTGAGTGTTCAATCCGTGAAATGGTCCAATCAGGCTTTACTCCTTCTGTAAACTCCCTGTGAAATCTAAAAAATAAAATCACAAATAACATGAAAATTGTACCAGTCCAAGTACTTCTTGGGTAACTATATAATTTAGAAGTATATATTAGAAGCAGTTTTTAGCAACAAGCTAATGGTTAATGGTAAGAAAGAACCAAACAAACAAAGTTAAATCTATCTACTCAATCACAAAAAATACACCATCAAAATAGAGGCACATCCTCAACTAAAAGGAGCATTTTTAATGGACTGGTCTACATACAACATCTGTCAGCATCTGACAGGAGCTTGGCTATTACTCTGTTGTTAAATACTAGCTATGCTGTTTGGTGAGTTGATTCTCTGTCTTACAGAGACCCTATAAGATGGACTAGAACCGCCCCTCAGGGTTTCCTGGGCTGCAATCTTTACAGGAGCAAATCACCAGGTCTTTTCTCCTGCAGAGTGGCTGGGTGGGTTTGAATCGTAGACCTTTAGGTTAGCAGCTGAGTGCTTAACAGTTGCAACACCAGAGCTATAACACATGCCTAACATGAACAGAAATATTGATGTTTACGGTGATGCACACATTTTAAATATATAATCTACCATACAGGAGAAATTATTTTCAAATACTATCATTACCAATCAGGTATAGTAAATCAATCTTGAAAATAATAGTGTTTACAAGCTCTTAGGGAGGTAAATAAAAATTGATCTGATAAGGGAGTAAAACACTTAAAAATCACCATCTTTCAAATTTGCTATTTCTGGTACTTTTCTAAGCAGAACTCTCTCAAGAAATACAATCATTCCTCATTACTTCAGGAGACAAAAATTAGTATAACTATGTTGTTGCGTGCGGCCAAGTCGATTCCAACTCACAGCAACCCTATATGACAGAGTAGAACTGCCCCATAGGGTTTCCTAGGCTGGAGCCCTGGTGGTACCAATGGTAAAGCTAACCAAAAGGATGGCAGTTTGAATCCACCCAATGGTTCTGTGGCGATCTGCTCCTGTAAAGATTACAGCCTAGAAAACCCTATGGGGCAGTTCTACTCTTTCACATGGGGACGCTATGAGTTGAAATTAGCTCAACAGTGCCTAACAACAACAATCTTTATGGGAACAGATTAATAGGTCTTGTCTCCCGCTGGTTGATTCAAACTTCTAGCCTTTCAGTTAGCAGCTTAGCACTTAACCATTGCTCCACCAGGCCTCCTTAGTATTAAGGCATAGCTATATCTTAAAGAAGAGACAATACAGGAGATTTAGATTAAGTAAGTATTTAAATATATAGAATATTTTGGGTAATTGCAAATAAAGCAAAATGCAAAAAAAGAAAAAAATAATAAATCAAACAAAATTTTTTTTCAAGTAAAAAAAAAAAATGGGGTTATAACTCCTTTTCCCTTAGTGATAATACATTTTCCTTTTTAGATCATTTCTGGCATTTTAAAGCCAATTTGTATACTTTCAATGACATAACAATGGCATTTTGTTTTAAATGAATACTAAATTATGTTTCCCCTTACTTATTTACTATTTCAAATTTTATTAGCATAACAATACCATAGTATCTATTTCAAATAATTTTCTAAACTCCTACTAGACAGATAGCTGCCATTGAGTCGACTCCAACTCATGGTGATCTTGTGTATAACAGAACTAAACATTGCCCAGTCCTGCATCATCCTCACAACTGCTGGTATATTCAAGTCCATCTTTGTGGCTATGATGCCAATCCATCTCACCGAGGGTTTCCCTCACCCTCGCCTGGCCTCCATTTCACCAAACACACGGTCCTCCTCCAGTGATTGATCACTCCTGATGAGGCGTCCAATGCAAGGAAGTTGGACAGTGTTTTATTATGATCTGTAAGGTTCTCATTGGTTAATTTTTGGAAGCAGATCGCCAGGCCTTTCTTCCAAGTCTGTCTTGGTCTAGAAGCTCTGCTGAAAGCCATCCACCATGGGTGATCCTGCTGGCATTTGAAATACTGGTGGCATAACTTCCAGCATCACAGCAACATGCAAGCCACCAGAGTAGGACAAACTGACAGAACAGTGGTGGTGCTACTAGGCAGTAGCTCCTTAGGGGCAGAGACCCTTCAATGTTGTATCTGAGCCCCTACTTAGCACTTAGTACATAATAGATGATCGATAAATGTCTACTGACTGGATGGTCCATTTACTCTGTATGGCAGATTTTCTTTTCCAAAGATGGCTACAATAATATCTTCCATCCCACACGCTCTTCCATAATGTGACCTTGCCATTCCCACATAAAGAAGTATAGTCTCTCCACCTCTTGAAACTATGGAGGCCCAGTGATTGCTCTGACCAGTAGACTATGGCAGAAATGTTACAATTCTGGGTGCAGCCCTCTACTGGCCTAGAGGCTTCAGCTTTCTGCCTCTTAGAAGCAACCACCATGTAAAAACTATGAGTGAACTGAGATCAAAAGCCAAAGCACAAGGAGGGGCCCCAGAGAATGAGATATCATATGCAAAGAGGGAGAAGCCAAGGGGCACCAAGGCCCAGACACGTGAGTGAAGAACAGACACGAATCCTCAGCTCCAGCCTCCACAGCTGATGCCAGGTGATGCAGAGACCAACTTCCAGTTAAGCTTTTCCAAAATTGCTGAGCTGTGAAATTGCAGGCAATATAAATGGTTGTTTAAGCCACTAAGTCTTAGGGTGGTTTGTTACGTAGCCATAAATAGCTGAAACACCATTTAACTAAATTCAGCAATATTATCTCTTTCTAAATTCTGAACGCTCCTGTTTCACGGCCAATGTTTCTTTATGACCTTTTTCTTCATAAATAACTTATCAAAGTTCAAATTGTTCCTTCTTAAAGCTCTGTTTAATTTTCATACCTTCACGCTACCTTGCATTTTCTAGAGAAAGGAAACAATGAAATATGGTTAGACTTACTCATAGCTTGCACTAAGAAGTTTCTTAGTTCCCACCTCCTGATGTCCCAACTTAACCTGGAATACACCGGCTCCACTTAAATTTTCACTGGTGATGTTGGCACTGGTTAGATACCAAAAGCACATCAGGATGTCAACAAACTGCCTTCCTTAGAGAAAAAACACACACACAAATACACATCACTACAGTCCATCATCCATATAACCAAAATCACATCAGAAACTGGCAGCACGTGTAGTTACACAGTCATTAAGGATCACATTTTGTGCTCAGCCTAGTAGAACTTAAGATACCTGTAGTAATACCTTTTGACTTTTTAGAAAATTCTCTTAGAGTTTATAACATACTTTCATTACAACCTACATCTCAGTAGTAATACCTATCATTTACTAAGCACCTACCTATTTAGTACGTGTATTGCACGCATTATTTTCAATTTGTGGCATTTTCTAAAATTACAATAATCTTGTGGCAGATATCTGTTGTCAAACGAAAAATGAGGCAAAAGAAAAACCCGCATTTTTTTGCTGCTGAGTAACTAACTTAATCTCAACTGCCACAGAGAAAAAAGATTTCTATTCTACCTGAATTCACTTTGCTGTGACTGGTGATTAATTACAACATTAGTGTGCTCAGATACAATTTGAAACATCAAGGGTAAGAAAATATTTATCACTCAAAGTACCTTTATAAATATTTCAGATGAACGTGTATGAAAAGTTTTCTAACAATGAAGAGTCCTGTATCAGAACTGCTTAGGGAAGTGTGTAAGAAGCAGCTGGATTGCCTGGGAGCCTAGCATACAAGACAAATGCAAATACTCTACACTGAAACTTGTGAGAGCTGGAACTCCATGGGACTGCCTTGTTTTTCTGGGTCTCACAAGGTGTCCACCGTTGACAGGGTACAGCCATCACTTTTCTATCACTCTCTGTTTAGTGGAAAATATTTGAGTTTTCCTTTTCTGACAGCTTTCCACCTTACACAGGTTTCTGCTTTTGCAGGTTTTACTGTTATTTGTAGAGGAAATGAATACATCAATGAGTTTTCAGGAATTCCATAGGGGATATTCATGGATTGGAGAAGAAGAACCAGATGAACATTAAAGTTCCTTCCAACTTTTTTCTTTATTCCCAAATAAATCCAATGTGGGCATTCTGCAGTTTAGTCTTACTTTCAAGTAAGTTTTTAGCTAGTACTATTTACCTTGTCTTTTACCCCTTCTTCTGTATAATGCATAGCTAGAAATTGAGAATTCTCAATTGTTTCCTTTAAATTAGGCTATCTGAGACACATATTTTTGATTTGGACATGGGAGCAGCTTGTCCTGGGAAGCTTATTTTCATCAACCTGAGTAACGATGCTCTCTCCTATGAATAAAGTTATAGTAGAGAAAAGTTCTAGACAGAAGCATATATGGACTGTCAGCACATCACAGCTCTTCCGGAGTCAGAACTTTCAGTACATATTACTTTCCTGGAAGTCTGTCCAGACATACCCCAGTATTTCATGGTTACGCACTGCTCCGGCTTGTATGTAGAACGATGGATCATTTTACGCTGACTATGCTTTACCTTTTTCATCGTAGTAAACGGAGATATCTCCTGTAGATGTGTATACGATTTCATCTAAGTCAGCAGCAAGAGCATTTTTATGGTTGTCAGGCAGTGAAGGAACCTTTTCTTTCAACACATGCAGCATCTAAGTTTGGAAAAAGCTAACCATTAGTTCACCAGTTCAATTTTTTAAAACTTTTTAAAAAAGTGGTCTTTATGATGAAATGAATTTTCCTCTATCATTTTTAAATTACCAAGTTTACTCATCTTCAAATGCAAGGCTGGCAAGTATTTCCTTAAAAGCGAAGGCATAGAAGCATTTAATTATTCAACTAGATAATTCCTAAAAGAACATTCTACATAAGGCAAATAAAAGACATTATATTTACTTATTTGTACCTTAAACTGCAGGAATCATTTCATGCTTTTATATGACCTAAAGTGTCCACAAGGATAGATACAGGGACACTAGCTTGGCTGATGGTCACACATGCTAATTTTAGGCACAAAGATAGTGTCTGATCAATCCGCTGCCATAGAATAACATACTGATTTTAAACAAAAAGTATACTTTACCTCTTTGGCCACAAGTTCTTCCAAAAGATCAAATTTACACTGTGACAGCAAATTTGACACATAAGCAAAAGCCTTAAAAAAAAAAAAAAATTGGGAGAGAGTGATTATTTCAAAACACCATACTGTGGACAATGCTCTTATTTAAACGGCTAAGCGTGAGAAAGACTTTTATGATAAACACTGTCAAACATTATCACAACGTCACTCAAGACTCTTCCAAAGTTGCTTGAGGTCTCTTTTCTCCTACGGCCTTCCAACATAGCATAGAGCAAATCGTTAATTAGGTTATCCACTCTCAGCGCCTGGGAAACAATATGTGTGAAGTTCACACTAGGTGCCTCAATAAACACCCTCCTATATACTTCCTTCTAAGGAGCCCTGCTGGTGCAGTGGTTAAAGTGATCAACTACAAATGCAAAGGTCAGTGGTTTGAAACCACCAGTGGCTCTGTGGGAGAAAGATGTGGCAGTCTACTTCTGTAGAGATTTATAGCCCTGGAAACCGTATGGGGTTGCTATGAATCAGAATCCACCCGCCAGCAGTGAGTTTGGTTTGGGTTTATATCTTTCCTTCCAGAATTAAGAAAACAACTGTTCTGACTGTATGACCTCCATCTTAATTGTGCATAGACAGCAGCTGGGAAGCATTGCAGCCTAGATCGTATGAAGAGCCAGATCTGGGTTCCAGTCTAAACCTCATTAAGATAGGTAAGGCAGGTTTGGAGAAATATGAGAAAAGATACAGTTTACACAGTCTAAAGCAGTGGATCTCAACTCTGAAGTATGAGGTTCCTATATTAAAGTTAACAAAAAAAACAAAAAACACAATTGGAATTCTCCACATTCCTAGCAGTGAGAAACAAAACTAAGTTAGGTTCTACTTGTCTCCAAGGAGCTTCCAGTCTACAAGGGGAGAGTGACAAGTTCAAGAATTATTAACAGGGGTAAGAACAGGATGGTATGGAAGCATGCTGAAGAGACACCTAACCCAATCTAGAGGGACAAAAGAGGGCTTCCTAAAAGTAACATTTAAGCTGAAACCTGAAGAGCTGACAGGAGGAAGGGACACACGGGAATTTCGAGCATAGGAGACTACATAATAGAGTCAAATTCTGGGAAAACGCACATATCCCAATAGATTCAAGGGCCCCTTACAAACAATTTGAGGACCTCAGGGTTCAGAAACACTACATGTTTTGGTAAGCCTTCACGTGCAGAAGACAGGTGATAATTTGGGCAAAGAAAAAAAAAAAAAAACCACCATAACTGTCATGCAAAACTCAATCATTAGACTCTAGTTTGTGTGGCTAAGACAGAGCATATTATCCTATAGTGAAACAGAGAATCACTAGGAGGCTGTTCTGATAAGACCTTGATGACATAATAGTGTCTACCTTCCTGAGGCTTCTAGGAAATAGCTTTTTTTTTTCCCCCCACAGAAAAGGCTAAAGTGGGATAATGTGCAAGTAAGTTATGGAAAAACAAACAGCGTATGATTGACTCGACAACAACGGCTCGAGTATAGAGTTTCCAAGGAGTGGCTGGTAGATTCGAACTGCCAACCTTTTGGTTAGCAGCTGAACTCCGCACCCCGCCCCAGTTTTTATTTATTTATTTATTGTGCTTAAAGTGAAAGCGTACAAATCAAGTCAGTCTCTCAATAAAAAAGTTATACACACCTTGCTGTGTACTCGTACTTGCTCTCCTCCTAATTAGACAGCACATTCCTCCTCTCCATCCTGTATTCCCTCTGTCCATTCAACCAGCTCCTGTCCCTTTCTTCCTTCTCATTTCTCCTCCAGACAGGAGTTGCCCACAGTCTCATGTCTACAGCCAAGAAACTCACTCCTCAACAGTGTCATTTATCTTATAATCCAGCCCAATCCCTGTCCGGAGAGTTGGCTTCAGGAATGGTTCCAATCTTGGCCTAATGAAGGGTCCAGGGACCATGACCTCCAGGGTCCCTCTAGTCTCAGTCAGACCATTAAGCCTGGTCTTTTTACGAGAATTTGAGATCTGCTTCCCACTGTTCTTCTGCTCCATCAGGGATTCTCTGTTGTGTTCCCTGTCAGGACAGTGATCGGTGGTAGCCAGGCACCATGTAGTTCTTCCGGCAGAGCAGAACTGCCCTATAGGTTTCCAAGCAGCAGCTGGTAGATTCAAACTGTCCACCTTTTGGTTAGCAGCCAAACGCTTAACCACTGTGCAACCAGGTCCTTATTTTTTGTTTTTGTTTTTTTTGGCTTGTTTCCTATTCGGGTCAAAATCCAAGGGGCAACAGATTTGGTTGCTATGCAACTTGTACACTGCCCTTGGCAATTACTGAACTGATTCAAACCAGTTTGAAGCCCTGGTTTAAGGCTCGATAGCATTGAGCTGCCTATTCCCCTAGCTCACGTGATGAATAAAAGCTTGCTTAGATTATATTTAGCCATATCAATCTCAGTGAAGCTGGAAGATCAAGACAGCCTGTGGGATGGGGTCACAGGGTGGAGTACCTCAGCACTTATTAATTATGCATCCTTGAGTTAACTGTCTCACCTTTCTGAAACTTGGATTCATCACCTGTAAAGGATTAGACTAGAATGATGAGCCCTAAGGTCCCCTTCCAGTTTCATGGTCTATGATTTTTTTAAAAAAAGGACAAGTCTAAATGATCTTCACAACCCACAGTAACATCTCACTGCTGGGAGATGACCATAAGGAGAGAGGGGAAACAGAATGCACTAAGAGTAGACATAGCTGATGGTTTTACCCCACACTATTAAAAAATAATAATAATAAAATAAAAAATAAAATAGTAATTTTTTTTTTTATTCCCACACCCCAGAGTTACACCCATGTAAGGAATGTACAGCTACATCATGAGAGCTAGTAGGGAGGTTTTTTGGCTATGTCCTTATAAGTCTTAGGTGTTGAAGAATTGATTTGCTTGATTGGAATGGTATGTGCAGTAACGACTGGTTTAAAACCCCCAAAACATCCACTGCCATCGAGTCGATTCCAACTCACAGCAACCCTGTAGGACAGAGCAGAAGTGCCCCACAGGGTTTCTAAGGCTGACTGGTTTAAGCGAATTGCTAAATATTTGCCAGACATTCTTTTTTGGAAGTCAGAATGGGTACCAAAATATTAACTTAGGGCAAAATGGCATATATATGGCTGATCAAGAGGTGGAGATACTATTTAATAGTACAGAGGGAGGCTGAAAGCTAAGACCAGAGAGTGAACAAGCTCCTCTGTATATGTATGTTTGGAGAAAACAAAGGCTAAGGATTGATTTCTGGCCATGGTGGGATGATGATTTCCATTCTTTACTGGCACATAAATAAACTGGTAGTTATATACGTGTTATGAAAGGTTGACAAGCTCAAAGGCTGACAAGCTCAGATGTCATCAGCAGGCATTGTGGGGAATGGTAAGATCATGCCAATTTAGCAGGGCCAAAAGGTTTTGAGAACCGACATGAGCAGAGGTTTACCCCTTGATTATGATGTTGAGCTCAGTATATCAACCAAGTTTGTTCTTTGTTTTTTTATATTTTTAAATAAATACAAAAAACAGTCGAGAATGATTGAGGGAAGCAGGATGTGGAAGTTAATACTGACATCGATTACATAAAGTCGAAAATATTTAATCTACAACTGATGGTCATACAAGTAAATATAAATAACTATGGGTTTTTTTTTTTTTAAAGGTTTTTGGGTTATAGGCCGAAATAAATTAGGAGTAAAATATAATCAATACACTATACAATGAATACTGTATCACAATTACATCATGGCATACTTTTAAGGTATATGGAGGTAGAAAATAAATTATGATTTCCATTGTTTATCAATAGTTCTGAGAATGACCAACTTTGTAAGAGATTTGAAAGGAAACTATAGCTAGACTTTCATGCTAGAAAAATGTATGTACAGGTGAAATCCTGCAAACAATTTCAGGACCCAAAGTGACCATTAAGTGGCAAGGATAAGACAAAGTATTCATCAGCCATTGAGAAAGAGAAAATAACTGTTAAAATCAGAGCTATGAATTATTAAAGGCTGTCTTTCTCTGTGTGCAAAGCACTATACATTTATCAGCAACCAGGTCGTCCTGGCAAATTCTTGGAAAGGAGAAAAATGCTTATCTGCAGGTTATTCTTTTAGGAGTGTGATGGTGAAGGGGAGAAGCGCTGCCAAACTGCTGGCAGGAACTTTTGTCTCTGTGCCAAAGATTATGTTATGGAACCCTGGCAATGTTCAACTGTTTATTCTTCACAATAATCATATCCATTCACTCATTTATCCAAGAAATACTGAGTGCCTATTATGTGGTGGGCACTATTCCATAAGGATGTTATCTTCCTCATTTTGCAGATTTGGAAATCACTTTCAGAAAGATAAGGTCATATCTGCTGGGAGATTGCAACTCTTATGCACTGCTGGTGGGAATGCAAAATGGCAACAACCACTTTGGAAAACGATATAATGCTTCCTTAGAAGCTAAAAATAGATATACCATATGATTCAGCAATCCCACTCCTAGGAGTATATCCTAGAGAAATAAGAGCCATCCCAAGAATAGTCATATGATCACGCATGTTCATTGCAGCATTGTTCACAATAGCAAAAAGATGGAAACAACCTAGGTGACCGTTAACAGATGAATGGATAAACAAACTATGGTACATACACACAATGGAATGCTATGGACGGAACGATAAAGAACAATGATGAATCTGCAAAGCATCTCACAACATGGATGAATACGGAGGGCATTATGCTGTGTAAGATGTCAGTCGTAAAAGCATAAATATCGAATGAGACCACTACTATAAAAACTTACGGAAAGACACACAAAAAGAAGCAATCATTGATGGTTATGAGGGAGAGAAAGAGTGGGGGAGGGAAAAACACTAAATAGACAATAAATAAGTAGTAATTTTGCTGAAGGATAAGAAAGTGCACAATACTGGGGAAGCCAGCGCAACTTGTCCAAGGCAAGGTCATGGAAGCTCCATAGACACATAAACTCCCTGAAGGACCAAATTACTGGTTTGAAGGCTGTGGAGACCATGGTCTTGGGGGAATATCTAGCTTAACTGGCATAAAATAGTTTATAAAGGAAATGTTCTACATTCTACTTTGGTGAGTAGCATCTAAGATCTTAAAAGCTTGTGAGTGGCCATCTAAGATACTCCCCTGGTCTCACCCCATCTGCAGCAAGAGAGAATGAAGAAAACCAAAGACGCAAGGGAAAGATTAGTCCAAAGGACTAACGGACCACAACTACCACAGCCTCCACCAGGCTGAGCCCTGCATAACTAAATAAATGGTGCCCGGCTACCACCACCGGTTGCTGTCAGGGATCACAATACAGGGTCCTAGACAGCTGAAAAAAAAATGTAGAACAAAATTCTAACTGAAAAAAAAAAAAAAAAAGGACCAGACTTACTGCAGATACCCCAATAGTAGGACCCCCGGAAGCCCTTACAGCACAGTAATGAAGTCACTCCTGAGGTTCACCCTTGAGTGGAAGATTAGACAGGCCCATAAAACAAAACGAGACTAAATGGGCACAACAGCCCGGGGGCAGGGCAGGAGGGGACAGGAAAGCTGGTAATGGGGAACCCAAGGTGAAGAAAGGGAGAGTGTTGACATGTCCTGGGGTTGGTAACCAATGGCACAAAACAATACGTGTATTAATTGTTTAGTGAGAAACTAGTTTGCTCTGTAAACCTTCATCCAAAGTAGAATTAAAAAAAACATAAGGCCATATAGCTTTTAAGCGGCAGAAATGGGCTTTGGATCCATTTCTGCCTGTTTAAAAAATCTGTGTTATCCACCACAGTATGCTGCTCTATCCACTCACCAAGTCTCTCTCAGAGAGCGAAAAGGTAATTGAGAAATTCACCCTAATGCCTCAAGGAAGCCCCTACTCCTGGGTGGCCCTGCAAACCCAACCAGAAGCTTCCTTTAAGCCAAAAAGCAGCCGGAGGGCTCCGTGTCTGAGACACTACCCAAGTTAACTACCGTGGGACCCAGTGTGGAAACCTCACTACTTAACACTTCCATATGTAAGAGATGAGCGCATGCGAGGTGGGCAGGATAACCAGGGAAACAAACCAACCTGTTTTGCTCCCTTAGAGAATTCTCCGATGCTAAACTCTTCATCGAGATAGGCCCAGATAAGGAAGGAGTAAATTCGAGTCCGAAGCCAGGTGATGGGGTTTGAGACTCCCAGGACGATCATCTTGGTTTTCTGGCGCGGCTGGGACTGCTCCTCGGTGCTGTAGCTGCGCCGAGGGCGGGCAAGGACCGAAGCCAGGGCTGCGGGGCATCCCGGAGGGCTGAGTAGGCGGCACCCGGGGCTCCTAGCAGGCAGCGCCGAAGCCGCCTCAGCCCAAGCTACGCGAGGAAACCAAGCCGCCCCCGAGCCGAGGCGGCGGCGACATAAACAGCAGAGTCCAGTCAACGGTGGCCTCACTTGGGCCGCACCGCAAGTCCGGAGTCGGGAGCACCCCCCAGATAGGGCCTGGGAGAACAGAAAGCGCGGAAGCAAGCGAGCGGCCAGCGCCATTTTCATGACCTTTCACCCCTGTACTTGGCAGTGCCGTAACGAAAAGAAGTCGGCAGGAAACCACCTCAGCGAGTTTGCAGGGCGTTGGGGGGAGGGGGCGGAACTGGAGTGTGAAACTGGCCTGCTGTTGCCAACTCTGATGAGCTCGCCCAATCTCAGCTTTCCTGGCGTACAACCGTTATCATACCGAGACCCTTCGGCCCCCGCGTTCGGAACCAGCCACTCTCTCTACTCGGCCGGCCTCGCGGACCTTTTCCTCTCGGGTCGTGTTTCCGGACGGATCGTGAGCGGAAGAACGTGGTGGGGCTGAGATTCCGTAAGCCGGGAACACGGCGGGCATGAGGAACCATGGCGGGTCAGCGCCTTCCTGTGCCCCGGCTTGAGGGCGTTTCGGGGGAGCAGTTCATACAGCACCTCTACCCGCAGGTGAGGCCCTTGCGCGGGGTAAACCGCAGAGAGTCAGAGGAGGCCAGCCCCCACCACTTGGGGTGGCTCCGAACTGGTCAGCAACCCAGCGTGTGGAGAGGAGGCGACGGGCGGCTGAAGGTTGCTGGTTGGTTCTGTGGCCAAGGGAGAGGGTGCTTGGGGGATGTCGGATGTTTACCTGTTGAATTTTCCAGCACCAGGTTTCCGGGGAACAGGATGACCATGGTGAGTTGAGCGCAAGAGGCATTTTTGCCCAAGCTCTTTACTCAGAAGAGCGACGGTGCAGAACCCTATGGAGCATGACGTCTGCCGTTGCCATGGCAGAGAAGACCAGCTTTTTCTCGCTCCCGCGGCCGCGACTCTTTATCTGCTGCTGAGTGACCTTGAGTTTTGAGCAAGATTGGCACCTTCTCCCTTATCCCCTCCCCCCGGCCCCCGGGTGGTGCGAACGATGTCTCAGTCGACTCCAAGTTACTGGGTTTGGAGTTTTCACTTCACTGAGCCAACAGGGAAAGCAGCGGGCACCCCCAAGGAAACATCTTCTGGTCTTGGATTCTAATTATGGTGGTTCTAGTTCAGAAGTTGACGTTGTTTAGATGTGTGTTTAGAATCTTAGTTTTTTAAAAGGAGACAGTATTAAGGGAAAAGACGTGTATTTACTTGCAGTACTTTGCAAGAGAATCCAGCCGTCAGAAGAACTGGGAATAAGGAATCCAGCGGTTACTTAAAAAAAATGCACAAGGTTGCAGCTAGTCTCTCTATGACAGGGGAAAAAAAACAAACAAAAAAAACACTAATTTTTTTATCTGATATTTACTTCTCTAAGGGTATCCTTATTTATGGTTCTGAGTATTTTAAGAGTCAAGGATTTTTTTTTTTTTTTTGTCTTTTGGGAGTTAGCAAACTACAGGAGAGGATTCAAGTCTTCTTTTATTTTGGGGGGTAGTGCTAGATGGACTGTTCTTAGTCCTCCTCATAACTCTCCCCCCACCAAAATGTCTCATAAAGGGCGTTAAAGGCCCGTGTATATGAAGAACTTGAGGGGAAAGGGGAGGCCAAAAACCTGATTTAAAAAATGACCAAAAAACCTGAATGAATAATTCATAAAAGAAATGTAAAAGTGATATTTAAACATATGAAGAGGTGTTCATAAGAGAAATGCAAATTAAAACTACAAAGAGATACCCAAGTTACTTGTTTATAACCTAGCGAATGTAATAGAATAAATGAAGTTCATTTTACTTGAGAATGCCAATTAATGTAGAAGAAATGATGGATTAAAAAAAATCACTTTTTTTGTGTCTATCATAGCAATACTTGATTCAGGCAGAAATTACTGATAGATCAAAGTTAACATTACAAATAACAGGGCAGAATATCATATGCCACTTGATGTACACTGAAAAGGATGTAATATTTCCTCTGTGATACTCCTCCTTAAAATGCATAACCTGCATCTAATCTTGAAGAAACAGCACACTAACTCAAATTGAAAGGCATTCTATAAAATAACTACGCTTCAAAAATGTCATTTGTGGAAGGCAAAAGCAAAGCAACTGTTCCGGGTTAAAGGAGACTAAAAGAGATCCGTGGCATCTCAGATTGAATCCTGGGCCAGGAAAAGAAATAACTATATAAAGATAAAGGATATTATAGGTACAATTAGTGATATTTGAATATGGTCTAAAAAAAAAAAGATAACATGTATTAAATGTATCTGTCAATTTTTTTTTTATTTTGGTAATTGTAGTTATGCAAGAGACGGTTTTTATTCTCAGGAAATGAGCATCAAGTATTTAGAAATAAACGAACCTGGTTTCAGCAACTTACCCTCAAAAGACACAGATAAATATTATGTACAATAATATGTATCTGTATGTACGCACACACAGTGAAAGAAAGGAAATAATAAAGCAAATGAGGCCAAAATGTTAAATTAATTGGTGAATCACGGTAAAGGATGTATGGGAATTCTTTGTACTGTCCTGCAGCTGTTCTTTAAGCTTGAAGTGGTGTCAAGTTATGAACAAAAACTTGTATTATAAGGTACATATTTCAATCAAGATAGCCCAGATACAATACAGTACAAAAAATATTTTAAAGTATTTTTGTGATAGACAGCGCTTACTCATGAAAATGCCTTATGTAATATCCAGATTTCTTTTCTTTCTTTCTAGGCTTTTGATGGTACCACTGTTGTGGTTTTTTTTTTTTTCCTCCTGGTCTTAAAATTTTGTTCTAGGTATGTTACATGGGTTTTCTTCCTGTTTTAGTGACAACATAAGCCATCGAAAGCTTTGAGTTTGAACATTTTGGCATCAAGGATCATTATCTTGATTTTTGTCTCTCTAGTTTTTTTTTAGTGCTAATGTGGAAACCCTGGTGGTGTAGTGGTTAAGTGCTACAGCTAGTAACCAAAAGGGTCGGTAGTTTGAATCCGCCACGTGCTCCTTGGAAACCCTGTGGGGCGGTTCTGCTCTATCCTGTAGGGTCACCATGAGTCAGAATTGACTTGACGGCATTGGGTTTGGTTTTTTTAGTGCTAATGTAGCTCCTGATCTATTGTTGGATTCACTAATTTTTTTTATGTTTTTCCTCACTTAACAGAGAAAACCACTGGTATTGGCAGGAATTGATTTGGGGGCATGTACAAGCAAATGGACAGTGGATTACCTAAGCCAAGTTGGAGGGACAAAAGAAGTAAAGATTCATGTTGCTACAGTTCCACAGATGGACTTCATTAGTAAGAACTTTGTGTATAGGTATTTTCTTCTGAGGCTTACTCTGGGGATACAAATGACTTTTTAAAAACCTTAAAAATATTTTTGTGTTATAGTACAAGGACCATATGGTATTCAGCTTTTGGCTAGTTTGATGTAATTATGGGATAACTTGCTGATTTTTTAAAGAATGACTTTTGAAAGACAAGAATTCTGAGTTTACGTAATTGTACAAAGACATTTCTAAAGATCGTTTTTTAAAACGGGGTATAACTTATACCTTATGGAGCCATGGGGACAGAGAATTTCTTTAGAGTTAGATTACATCTAAAGTTGAATGTGGTGTATTCATTGAGTGCCTGATTAGTTGATTGATCCTACCGTTATTAGTAATTGTTTTCTAGAATAAGTAATTCTAATGCTTCTTTTCATAATCTGTTTTGAGTTTTAATGCCCTTATTTTTGGAAAATCTTTAAATTCCAAGTGGTTTTTAAATAAGTATAGGCTCATGATTCCTGTTTTCTCTAAGAGAAACATAGGACAAACGCAAACCCAAACCAAACCCGTTGCTGTAGAGTTGATTCCAACAAGTGGTTGTTATATCGACGTGTATGACTTTAAAAATAATATCTTAAGATAACCTTTAATTTTACTCATGGTTGTCATTTATATGCTTTGGAAGCTCTTAAAGGTCCTAAAGAGACATTCAAAAGATGCTGAATATGTAAGCTTAAAAGCTTTAAGTGCTATAATCTTGTAGATTTAATGTTCTCTTTGTTGCCATGGGTTTCATTAAAAATGTTAAATTAAAAAACATCTTCCAAATTCTGAGCATGTGCAATTCCTGGCAAGTTCAAGCACTTGAAATACCATGTAGCTCACAAAAGCCTTCAGTTTAGGGATGAGTTAAATGGAGCTTCTAATGACTAGGGCCATTCCTTTCTCATTAGAGTTTTTATGCTCAGATAGCAACTGCCAAAACATTTCTCAGCTTTTGATCCTGAGAATATTTACTCTTATAGTTTTGGTTTTTAATAGACCATGAATTTAATTTAATTGCCATAAATTTTTCCTAGTGACTGTAAGAACTTTTCATTTTTTATTAAATCACGAAAGTGGAAGAAAGTGCTGGAATGATGAGTGTTTTGCAGCCTGCAGTTAATGATGTTCATTTTCCAAAGGGGCCAATACCATAACAAATGGCTATTGAAACTTTATCCTGAATTGCCTTGACGCTTTGTCATGTCTTTTAAACTTTTCAAAACTTGTTTTTGAAGCATATGAATTATGTAATAGCTCCTGTCCCAGCTTCTCCCGAGTCTTTTACTAGAGCTCCTAAAAAAACCAAAAATTATTTTCTTAGTGCAAGAAAAAAAAATTGTTTAGCCATTATTAGCAATTACCGAACCAAACCAAACCCATTGCTGTCAAGTTGATTCCAACTCACAGCGACTCAGTATGACAGAGTAGAACTGCTGCATAGAGTTTCCAAGGCTGTAATCTTTATGGACGCAGACTGCCATATCTTTCTCCCATGGAGCAGCTGGTGAATTTGAACGCCAGCCTTTTGGTTAGCAGCTGAGTGCTTTAACCATTGTGCCACAGTGAGTTGGGAAAAAGAGATTAGAAAATAAGAAATCCTACATATGTACATATCATTATTATCACTTCATTTTGAGGTTAGATTATGTTTTTTTCCTGCTTTGTCTAACATGTGGAGACTGATAAATTTCCAAGTCTTAGCTTTCTTCTTGGTAGCTCTCACTGTTTCTCCCAGAGTCAGAATGCTAAGTGCAAGAGAACTTTGTGTTTACCCTGTGTGGTAAAAGGATCTTGTTGGTATTCTTCTGGTCATAGATTCTTAAAAAAAGGTAGTTTGAATCTTATATATAAGCTTTACGTTGCTGCTTCTATCACAGTATCTAATTCCTGAAGAATCATCTAATTTCTGTCATCATCCTGCTGTTAATTTTTATTACACCTCCATTCAATCCTGATCTTGATTTTGCAAAGCAGCCTTTCAAAAATGGGGAACAGGACAGTGAAATTTTTTCTTTCCTTATTTTTTTTAAATGTTTGTTACTGCTTGCGTGCTTCCGAAGGGTAAATTATCGTTTTTGCTAATGCCAATATATTTTTTACTGAGCATGTAATATATATAAAGTACTGTGCTAAGCATCCTAGATTATATTAGAGTATCTTCATTATGTTAAACTTCAGAACAATTTGTGAGGTAGATATTTTTATAATAATTTTACGGATGAGAAAATGGTGGCTTAAAAATGTTAAATAACTTAACAGAAATCATATAAGCTCATAATGGAAAAACCAGGATTTACAACCACTTTTGTCTAACTCCACAGAGCCCATTATCTTAACCAGTCCGCGATACTCTCTCTCTTAATGTCTCTTTGCCAGTTCAGACAAATGATAGTTTAAATAGCAGTGAGAATAGATACACTTCTTTTTGAAACTTGGATAAGATAGATAAGGCCTCAAGGCTAAGGACCTTCCTGGACTTTACATCTGCAGAAGCTATGACA
The DNA here is from genome assembly GCF_030014295.1 of Loxodonta africana. NCBI lineage: Eukaryota > Metazoa > Chordata > Mammalia > Proboscidea > Elephantidae > Loxodonta > Loxodonta africana. The sequence continues at coordinate 46,377,706 of NC_087347.1, forward strand.
AGTACCATTATCAAAGGGAGGAAGTTGCTGGGGCACTTAAGTTCTGCTTCTTTGGATTGAGGTATTCTGTCCGCAGTTGCAGGGTCACTATCCTGCTCTGTTTTTGTAAAGGCCTTGAAACACTTCTAGGTTCTCCCTAGTAACAAAGCTAAGCCTGGGCAGCTATACTAGTAACTGATCGCTATGAGCCACATACATTTCTCCACCAGCCCCACACTCTTCAAAGATGTTCTGGTAGGACTAAAAGATAGATGGGGAGGTCAGAGATTAGAAAACGTAGAGCTGGAGGATACTAAGTAAATTTGTTGATACAATTGGGTGGAAATTATAGATGCAGACACAGTACCATGCCTTGGTCTCTCCTGTAATGCTCACTCTACAGGATTACCAGCAGTGGCTTCAGGTTCACATTGACCCAACGGTCTGTAACCTAGCATCAGATTCACTTAGCTTTGCAAAAGGATACAGAGCTGGGATTCTAAAAGTAAAGTTGACATTAATGACGCGGTTGGAGTAAAGCTCTTGGAACTTTCATTTGCTGAGGTGGTATGACTCAAAATGAGAAGAAACAGCTGTAGACGTTAATAATGAGAACATGAAATGTATGAAATATAAAGCTGGGAAAATTGGAAGTCATCAAAAACGAAATGGAATGCATAAAGGTCGATATCCTAGGCATTAGTGAGCTGAAATGAACTGGTTTTGACCATTTTGAATTGGACAATCATGGTTTTCTATGCCGGGAATGACAGATTGAAGAGGAATGGCGTTGCATTCATCATCAAAAAGAGCATTTCAAGGTCCTGAAGTGCAACACTGTCGGTGATGAGATAACATCCATATGCCTACAAGGAAGACCAGTTATTACAACTATATTTTCTCAGCAACCACTAGTGCCAAAGGTGAGGGAATTGAAGATTTTTACCAACTTCTGCAGCCTGAAATTGATCAAACATGCAGTGAAGATGCATTGATAATTCCTGGTGATTGGAATATGAAAGCTGGAAACAAAGATTCACACACTTCGCTGGTTGCTGTCGAGTCGATTCTAACTCACGGTGACCCTATAGGATAGAGTAGGATTACCCCATAGAGTTTCCAAGGAGCATCTGGTGGATTTGAACTGCCGACCTTTTGGTTAGAAGCCATCGCACTTAACCACTGCTCCACCAGCGTTTCCAAAGAAGGATGAGTAGTTGAAAAATAGGGCCTTAATGATGGAAACGATAGAGACACCAGAGATCACATGATAGAATTTTGCAAGACCAGTGACATATTTCATTGCATATACCTTTTTTCAAGAACATAAATGGTACCTGTACACGTTGTCGGAAACCCTGGTGGCATAGTGGTTAAGTGCTATGGCTGCTAACCAAAGGGTCAGCAGTTCGAATCCGCCAGGAGCTCCTTGGAAACTTTATGGGGCAGTTCTGCTCTGTCCTGTAGGGTTGCTATGAGTTGCAGTTGACTCCACGGCACTTGGTTTGGTTTTGGTATACATGTTGTCTTAGTCATCTAGTGGTGCTGTAACAGAAACACAAGTGGATGGCTTTAACAAAGACAAGTTTATTCTGTCACCATCTAGTAGGCTGGAAATTCAAAGTCAGGACATCAGCTCCAGGGGAAGGCTTTGTTTCTGTCAGTTATGGAGGGAGGTCCTTGTCATCAGTTTTCCCCTGTACTAGTAGCTTCTCTGCTCAGGAACCCTGGGTCCAAAGGACACACTGCTCCTGGTGTGCTTTCTTGGTGATACGAGATCCCCATGTCTCTCTGCTTATTTCTCTCTTTTATACCTCAAAAGAGATCAGGTTAAGACACAATCTAATCTTTTAGATTGAGTCCTGCCTCATTAACATAACTGCTCCTAATCCATCTCATTAATATCATAGTCACAGGATTTAAAACACATAGGAAAATCACATCAGAAGACAAAGTGGCGGACGGGCACACGATACTGGAAATCATGGCCTAGCCACATTGACACACGTTTTGGTGGGGGACACAGTTCCATCCATAACACACATGGACCTTGCCAGATGGAATATTTAGGAAGGCAACTGTGGAAAGAGATGACGGAGAAGCTCAATATCATCAGTGAGAATGAGGCCAGGGCCTAAATGTGGAACAGACCATCAATTGCTCATATGCAAGTTCAAGTTGAAGCCGAAGAACATTAAAACAAGTCCATGAGAGCCAAACTACAACCTTGAGTATATCCCACTTGAATTTAGAGACCACTCAAGAGTAGATATGACATATTGAAAACTTAGGACTGAAGACCAGATGAGTTGTGGGAAGACATCAAGGACATCGTACACGAAGAAAGCAAAAGGCCATTAAAAAGACAGGAAAGAAAGAAAAGACCAAAGTGGATATCAGGAGAGACTTTGAAACTTGAATGTAGAGTAGCTAAAGCGAACGAGGGAAATGATGTAAAAGCTGAACAGAAGATTTCAGAGGGTGACTTGAGAAGACAAAGTAAAGTATTGTAATGAAATGTGTAAAGACCTGGAGATGGAAAACCAAAAGGGAAGAACACGCTCTGCATTTCTCAAGCTGAAAGAACTAAATAAAAAATTCAAGCCTTGAGCTGCAATATTGAAGGATTCTACAGGGAAAATACTGAATGAAGCAGAAAGCATCAAAAGCAGATGGAGGGAATATAGACAGAGTCACTGTACCAAAAAGAATTGATCAACATTCAACCATTTCAGGAGGTAGCATACGATCAAGAACTGATGTTACTCAAGGAAGTCCAGCTGCACTGAAGGGGGTGGTGAAAAACTAGGCTTCAGGAATTGATGAACTATCAGTTGAGATGTTCTAGCAAACGGATGCAGTGCTATAGGTGCTCGCCTGTCTATGCCAAGAAATTTGAAAGACAGCTTCCTGGTCACTGACTGGAAGAGATCCATATTTGTGCCCATTCCAAAGAAATACCATCCAAGAGAATGCGGAAACTATCAATGTCGTTAATATCATACACAAGTAAAATTTTGCTGAAAATCATTCAGAATCAGTTGCAGCAGTACATCGAGACAGGGAACTGCCAGAAGTTCAAGCCAGATTCAGAAGAATACGTGGAATGAGGGATATCACTGCTGATGTCAGATGGATCTTGGTTGAAAGCAGAGAATACCAGAAAGATGTTTACCTGTGTTGTATTGACTATGCAAAGGCATCCGACTATGTGGATGACAGCAAATTATGTACAACACTTAGTTTTGCTCATGAAGAGCCTATACATAGAACGAGGGGCAGTCGTTTTTTTTTTGACAATCGGGGATACTGCATGAGTTAAAGTCAGGAAAGATGTGTGTCAGGGTTGTATCCTTTCACCATATTTATTCAATCTGTACACTGAGTAAATAATCAGAAGTTTTACCATATGAAGAAGAGTGAGGCATTAGGATTAGAGGAATGCTCATTAACAGCGTGAAATATGCAGATAACACAGCCTTGCTTGCTGAAAGTGAAGAGAACTTGAAACACTGTTGAAGATCAAGGACTACAATCTTCAGTATGAATTACATCTGAAAAGAAAACAAAAATTCTCACAACTGGACCAATAAGCAGCATCATGATAAACAGAAAATATTGAAGTTGTGAAGGATTTCATTTTACTTGCATCCACGATCAACGTCCACCGAAACAGCAGTCAGGAAACCAAACTATATATTGCATTGTGCAGATCTGCTGCAAAGGACCTCTTTAAAGAGTTAAAAAGCAGAGGGGTCATTTAGAGGACTGAGGTGTGCCTGACCCAGCCATGTTTTTTTCTATCGCCTCACATGCATGGGGAAGCTGGACAATGAATAAGGAAGACCAAAGAATTGACGCCTTTTAATTATAGTGTTGGCAAAGAATATTGAGTATGGACTATCAGAAAAAAACAAGTCTGTTCTGGAAAAGGTACAGCCAGGATGCTCCTTAGAAACAAGGATGACAAGACTTCGTTTCATGCACTTTCGAGGTGTTTTTAAGATTATCAGGAGAGGCCAGTCCCTGGAGAAGAACATCATGCTTTGTAAAGTAGAGGGTTATCAGAAAAGAGGAAGATGCTCAATGGATGGATTGACACAGTGACTACAACAATGGGCTCAAGTATAACAAAGATAGTGAGGATGGTGCAGGACCGGGCAGTGTTTCGTTCTGTTGTAGATAGGGTCACTATGAGTGGGAACCAACTCGACGGAACCTAACACAGGCAGGGAATGGTGTTCTAGCAGGACAGTGTCTGTGAATACCAGGGACCTTTTTTGACTCATCATCTGACAGTTTAGTTGTAAGGGAACCAGACTGTGGAGGTGGATACAAAAACACCTTAGTTTAGGTAAGCCACATATTCCACACAAACCAACAGCTTGAAGTAGCCCATGAACTTAGCTTCCAGGTTCCTCCAAGGGACAAAACCAAACCCATTGCCATCGAGTTGCTTCCAACTGGTAGCAACCCTATAGGACAGAGTAGAACTGCCCCATAGAGTTTCCAGGGTGCGCCTGGTGGATTCGAATTGCCCACCTTTTGGTTAGCAGATGTAGGTCTTAACCACTACACCATCAGGGCTTCCCACCGAGAGACATACTCAGTTAAAAGATTTAAACTACACACAGGTGAGACAAATCCATGCGTCTTAATAAGTATTGTAACCCACTGCCAGCCTTCTAGTTCAGACATAGTTCACCAGTCAAGGATCATTTTTATAATAAAGAATGTTTCCTGATATCACAGCTGACATTCCACAATTATCTTAACCCAGTATGTTTCTAAGAAGATGGTGCTAGAGGAAGTAAGCCTAAGGTTATTTTCTCATAAAGGGTTTTGTTCACCCTTTCTCCCCACTTCCCCAGTACAAATTTCAAATGGCAAGATATTTGATGGTGAGAATGAAAGATGACAAATCTTGGAGTTTGGAAGAGGGGTGCAGTGGGAGAGCAGAGGAGAGGCTTTTGACCTAGATGCTTTTGAGTGTTGTCTAGCTGTTACAGAGATGGTTTCACAGTCACGTAGGAGGCAATACTACTATTGATTCTAGAAAGTTGAAGGGATAAAATGGGGCTCAGAGAAAAGATAGCCCTCTAGGCTCAAGAGTGTGAGGTAAAGGAAACAGACACTTTGCTTTTAGATTTTTCAACTTTGTTCACCAGGATGAAGGAATCAGGCATTTGGCAGAAATTTTGAATAAGAATAGAAATTGATCACTTCAATTCAGTGCTTCCTTGGAAGCCTTAAAATAATCAAAGGTGATACAGGTGGGTGAGAGTAATGTTATTGGCTCCTGTGTTCTGTGAATTTTCCAAAAGGCAGGAAGGTAGGTGGGGAGTGGGCTTTATCTTTATTGGACCATTTGCCTACTATCTCTGCCAAAGTAGCGCTAGTAGTTTTCTCCATTCATCACAAAACTTGTTTTGCCTTGGCGCTTGAAAACAGGTAACAATTACAGCCTGAAATTTTGTATGTTTCCAAAGGTAACCAGATACTGTGGAAACAGTTTCACGTCAGTAACTTGGAATAGGAGGTATTGATATATGAGAAGCATCCAACTATACCATAGATTTAAAAGTCTTTAATTCCAGAATTTCAGACAACCTTGGTCAAATAAGCACACTGCTAAATGAATTTTGAAAATTGAGAATTATATATAATAAAAAAACAATAAAAATTATGGATGTTGTAAAGCAGATCATATCCAACTCCAACAAGTCCATACATACTTGTGTAACTGTAGATAAAATATGTTAGCTATATGTATAGTAATTATTAGTTTATAAGTCCAAGGATTCTTTTGTGTTTATGTCAGAACTTTACCTTTTGACAAGTTGGTCCAGAGGGCAGCTGAAGAAAAGCATGAAGAATTCTTTCTTTCTGAGGTAATTGTTTTTAACTTATTTTCTTTTGAAAGCATTAATATCTATATACTAAATGGATTTTCTTTAAAAAGAACATTAGATATTCAAAACTATAGCCTTCTCTGAAAGCCATTCTTAAGGTCTGGTGGAGTATGCTATAGATCCCAGCTCTGCTTTTCATTAGCTTTCAGCCAGATTACTTTCTGTACCTCAATATACTCATATAAAATGGAGATGATAGCAGTTTCTACTTCATAAGATTTGTGTGAAGATCGATTAAATAAAAGCTATAAAGTTCTTAGCACAGTGCCTAACACATAGAAACTATCCATTAAATGTTAGCTTTCAATATCAGTTCCAGATTTTTAAAAAAATTACTAAAAGCGTATGCTGTTTTCTCTCTTTCTCTGCGTTTATATCATATTAAAGAAGTTTGTTGTTGGCCCTGAAAAATACTCTGAGATCATGTTTGCTATACAAATAGGAATTCTTTTATTAATAGTCTTAAGACATTGAGTGTAAATAATTTCAAGTGTAACATCTAAAGTACACATTATGGTTTTTAGAATTTATTTTATTTAATGTTTCGTAGATCCAGTCATTGTAAGCAACATTTAAAAACAGTTCTTCATATGGCCACCAGAGAGCATTAGTAGAACGCATAAGATAACTGAATTTTTTGAAAAACTGCTTAAGTGGGTTAGTTTTTAAGACTTGTATCCTTCTTTCTTCACTTCCTAATGTTTTTAAATGAATGCTGATGTAATTTTCCTTTGGGATGTTTAAGGATGAGAAGTACTACTTACGGTCACTTGGGGAAGATCCTAGAAAGGTAAAAATTATGAATGTAAAACAGTTGCTTAAAACCTAAATGAATGTATATATGTTAACTGGTGCCGTAATTTTGGCTCTTACTGCCTAATATACAATCTGTTTTATACTTTTCCATTCTTTTCTTACTGACTGGTGCCCCTGAATAAGAAATATGATTATTAAAATTACTTAGTTTTCAGGTAGAACTATAGAATCTTAGTATTTAAAGTCATCTATTTTATTTCTTTTTTTTTTAACTGGTCAGTTTGGCTGTAAAATATTTTGTATTTCCACACAACTAAGCAATCCTACAACTGTATATTTTACAGATGGCAATTCAGTTAATACAATTCTAATCCAAAATAATTATTAGAAATCCTGATTAATTTATTATATAGGCTTTGACAGTAGGAGTGAATGTCTTTTGGAGCACCTTCCTTCTCAATGCTGTGACATGTATTCTGAGTCAAATTAATATGACTGCAGTGTTAAGGAGTGGTCCCTAAAATGGTATAAGTAAAATGATACATTTTCTCTTTATCTCATTATTTAGTTCTTTACTTTTTCCCTTTTATTCTTCCTTAGTAGAACCCACAGGTTTTATACAGTTGTTGGAGCTCAAGTTGTTGACTCCTGAACTTAACAAGCTTAATATTAGAGTAGATAACAGTTGTATAATATTTGATTAAAGTAAGAAACTTTTCTATTTATGAAGCATATTGAGCTTAACAATAATAATATTGTTGAATCTGCAGTTCTGTTACATAGTCTGCTATTCCTTCACTTGAAAGATCATGTGTTGGCATATAGACTCACATCATGGCATTTTAAAGCAGTGAACCAAGTTTTACCCCATTCTTTCTTAATATTATGGGGTCTGGTGGCAACCTTAGATAAAATAGGCATTATGCCAATATTGTGTATACTATTAAAATCCTTACTTCCCTTATTTTTTATCTAGTGTTTTATTGTTACATTTCTCTCAATGCAGGATGTCGCAGATATCAGAAAGCAGTTTCCTTTATTGGAAAGAGATATTAAGCTCCCAGACTTCTTCAAAGAGGAGCAGTTCTTCTCGAGTGTTTTTCGTATTAGCTCACCGGGACTACAACTTTGGACTCACTATGATGTATGCTACGTAAATGTGAAATCTAAAGCTACTGACAGATTTAACATTCCCAGTTTCAACTTTCTATAGGCTACCGTCAAGATCTCTTGACATAATTTGCTGAAACATGAGTTTTGAAGTTGAGTGTTCTGCTAGGTGGTGATGTGGAGTAATTTTTTAGTTAGCTCTTCACATTTATATTTCTCTGTGGTCATCATTCACCATCCTGTGTATGCTAAGCTTTATGAAGAGGTTTTTTCGTGTGTGAAAATGGCCACAAGGGGGGGGATATTGTGAAAGTGGAAAAAGTGAGAAGTTCGTGGCATGAAGCTGTGTAAATGGTGCCCTCTGATGGAACTGTTACTCAGGAGAAAGGCAATGGCTTGTAAAGAGCCATTTCCAACTGTAAGAATTTGAAGGCCTTAGGATATATATGCCCTGACAGTGTCAAATGTCTGCTGTATTTGTAGGGCGGCAAGATACATAGAATATTGATCTTGATTATTTTATTTTCTCTCTAGTGTAATTTATTTTCTTAAATGTATATGTATCTATATAAGTACATATAAATATTTTTAAAGCATTACGAATATTAGTGTTGTGTGTGGTTTGGGGATCTCTGGTGGCACAGTGGTTAAAGCACTTGGCTGCCAACTGAAAAGTTGGCAGTTCACACTCACCAGCTGCTCTGCAGAAGAAAGATGTGGCAGTCTACCTCCCTAAAGATTACAACCTTTGAAACTCTATGGGATGGTTCTGTTCTGCACTGTAGGGTCACTGTGATTTGGAATCGAATTGACAGCAGTGGGTTTGGTTTTGGTGTGGTTTGGGAGAAATTTAGAAAGCTAAAATAATACCTAATAGATTTCCAAAGAATAAGAGTTTTGTTTTTTTTTTTAAGGTCTAAGTCAAATTATTGTGTCTAGTGCATGTATTTTGCAATTCAGCTGGACTGCTTGATAGGATTGCAACATAGTAACTATGATTAAATACGAAATCTTAGCATATTGTTTTATAAAGGTCTTACATGAACAACGTGGTGAGAAAATGAAGTGGGGGCTCAGATACATTTTTAACTATATTCCTGTGTTTTAAGTGGTCTCCAGGTAAAAACCTGGAGTTACAAGGGATTATAATAAATAAAGCTTTTCTTAAGGTAAAAGTCAGTCAAAGTAATGGTAATTATAAATACATAGCTAAGGTCCAAGACAAGTGAAGGATTAGTGTTAAAAGGAGAAATGCTTTGGTAGAAACCAAAAAAAAAAAGCCCGTTGTCGTCGAGTCCATTCCGACTCACAGCAGCCCGATAGGACAGAGTGGAACTGCCCCATAGAGCTCCCAAGGAGTGCCTGGTGGATTCAAACTGCTGACCTTTTGGTTAGCAGTCATAGCTCTTATCCACTATGCCACCAGGGTTTCTTTAGAAGGGATATGTTAATAACCATTTATATATCTTGTGTAATATATCTTTTAATTCCTTCTCTGGGAATTATGTGGCTCTGCCTTTTAACATTTTTCGCAGTTTGTGGCAAGAAAGTATACCCTGTGTACACAGGAAAAGTCAGAAGTTCATTAATAAGTACGTTAAGAACATTTGCCGGATTATATTCCTAAGGAAATAATTTAGAAATCAATGTATTTATATCCAAATTAAGGAGCCCTCGTGGCACAGGGGTTAAGGGCTCAGCTGCTAACCTAAAGGTTGGTAGTTGGAACCTATCAGCCATTTTGTGGAAGAAAAATGTGGCAGTTTGCTTCCTAAAGATTTACAGCCTTGGAAACCCTGTAGGGGGAGTTCTCCTCTGTCCTTTAGGGTTGTTATCAGTCAGAGTTGACTCAATGATAACAGTTTTATAGCTAGGTTATGGATAGCCATATATTGAAAGAGTTGAGCAGTGGTTGCAGCATTACCTTGTATTTTCCCAGGGCTTTCAATCTATGGTCTAATGTTGGCCATATAGCATTCCTTGACAGATAAGTGAAATAAATATTAACCAAGGGGAGCCTCAAATAGGTTTAACTACTCTCACTGCCAGTTAATGTTGGGCAAGGGTAAATAGTTTCTTGTCTCCAGATATCCTCATGGTTCACGAGACCTTTCCATTTTAAGGCAGTGTTTCAGAAATGTCTTTTATAAAGGCACAGTTGTATGTGGAATACAGATGTTTTCATTGTTAGATTACAACATTAAGGATTTTTAGGTCATGTAAGTCAAGTCTTTATTGAAAAAGGCAACATTTTTGCTAAAGGATGGGATTTATGGTTAACTGTTTGAAATATGGAAACCGTGGTGGCATAGTGGGTTAAGAGCTACAGCTGCTAACCAAAAGGCAGGCAGGCAGTTTGAATTCACCAGTTGTTCCTTGGAAACTGTGGGGCAGTTCTGCTCTGTCCTGTGGGGTTTCTATGGGTCAGAATCGACTCGACAGCGGTGGGTTTGGTTTGTAATATTATTGGTTCTGTGTATTTGAATTTTAGATACTGCTTATCTGTAAGTTCTTATTGGTCTTCAGGTTATGGATAACTTCTTAATACAAGTGACAGGAAAAAAGCGTGTTGTATTATTCAGTCCTCGAGATGCCCAGTATTTATATTTATCAGGTACGATCTTTTTTATTACATCTATATTTCTAAAGTCTAGTTTATTCAGTTACTCTTTGGGAGAAGTCTCTTTATCCCCAGAGAACATCTTAGGACTTCTTTCTAATTATGATATATTGTTTTCTCCATTGTGTATGTGTATCCAGGTAATGATAGGCTATATGAAGAATGAGATTTTTCATGTCGTCTCAATTATATAAGAAAAGTGCCAGTGGTTATAATTAGAGGGTGGGTCATCGAAAATTGTCTTGGATTTCAGAATAGGTATTGTTCTCACCATGTGGGTTCAGTGATTGTACAGAAAAAAAATAAAATTTCAAATTTATATTTGTGATTACTTTTTAAACAGTGCTAACTTTTTTCAATCTATATTATCCTTTTCTTGGAACTTTTTAGGTACTAAATCGGAAGTGCTGAATATAGATAACCCAGACTTGGCTAAGTACCCACTGTTTTCCAAGGCTAGAAGATATGAATGTTCCCTTGAAGCTGGAGATGTGTTATTCATTCCTGGTAAGATTTCTGAAACTCCGTAGTGTGCTATTTGTAAAATCTGTACTCCGTCACTCATCATTTGTGTGATTTTTTAAGGACAGAAGTATATTTGTTATATGTATCCTGTCCTATACAAGGGACTTATATACACAACTATATGTGTGTGTGAGTATGCTTAAAGTGTTGTGGTGGTGATAGTTAGGTGCCTTCAAGTTGATTCTGATGTAGCCTCTAAGATGTTTAAAGTACACTTAGGCAAATTCTTCCAAAATTAAGTGAATTTTTCTAAGCCAACCATGTAAACATATTATTATTGTGTTATAAGTTATTTTATTAAATGACATCAAGCAAGACACTTTGTATCCAGGAAACGGTTGTGTCTTTTTTTTTTTTTTCTTCTTAATCATTTTATTTCTAAAATATTTGCATATCTTAGAACTGTGTCACTTAAGTGTTTACCAAGAAACAGTAAATATTTTTCAAAACTAAAATACATTAGAGGTTTTATTAAATACCAAGATTTTATAATCTCAACCTGTGATATCTTTTGTGTGTATTATTTTTCTATAACAGTCCGAATTCGTGTCACCTAATTTCTTTGTGCAATAAATAGACATTAGTTTGACAGTCCATAAAATTTCCATATTATTACTAACTAGAGTGATGTAATTAACATGTTTAATATTTAGAAGTGAATACCTGAAGATTATAAAAATCATAATTAAGGTTAAAGGACTACATTAAGAACTTCTCTTTATATAGTTGTGTTTTCCATATCTAAATTAATATATTAATAATTGCTAATACCTCTTTTTGGTGATAAAAATAAGTAAAGAAGTAGCATTTTAAAATAAAAACCTGATTATCTCATTTGGGGCTAGATTATAAATTCCTTGAGGACAAGGAGCGTTGTTTTGTTATTTTGTTAAGATTTGATATCTTGACTTCTTAAATTCACTGGAAATAACCAGCACATGAATACTTAAATGGGAGTGCCATCTTTTAAATTTACACTGAATTTTTTGTTTTTTATATCTTGGAAGCATGGTTAAGGGCTATGCAATTTTCCCTTATTCTGTATAGAATTTCAAAAAAAATGCTGAACGTTTGCATAGATTTTTAAACAAAAGCTCCAACTTTAGGTTTGTATTTAACAGTATGGTTAGCTTTTTCACCTGTTATATTAAAAAAAAAAAAAAAAGATTTTTGAAAGAGTAGTTAAGATTGAAACTATGTTTGAAAACTGGTTATGGAAATCAAAATATTTTAAGGTTTTGTTTTTCCTAGAGCACTCGTAAAATGAATTTGTTTCTAAAATTTAGCATTTTGTAATTTTTCCTTTCTCCATTTCACAAGATTAAACATTTTTTGATGTGATTAATATTTCATGTTTGTTATATTGTTATGTCACTTTAGTATTCCTATAGCACCTACAGGAATATTTTGAAAATGTTTATATTCAGTTGAAAAAACAAAGAAACTTTCTAGTGGGAGTAAAAAATTAATTAGCTATGTAATATGATAAAGTTCACTTATCCCTTCTACAACCAAAATATTTGCTTTAGGTTTATATATTTATTGTAAAGGAGCTGAAAGAAATATAAATGAGTATAATTGTATAAGAAATATAAAACTGAGGAGGCCACAATGAATGCAAATTTAAGCAAGTTAGAAAACCAAATTACATCTTGAACAGGAAGTCTTTGAGAACAAAAGTACAGGATTACTGTACTGAATCAGAAAAGGCCAAAGATTCTCCTCAAATAATTGAAATGTTCTGTGTACAAAAATTAAACACCTTTGATGTGGTTGCATGACTCAGGAAGTGTAAACAAGTAACACAAACCGCAGCCCCAAATTAGAGAACTACAAAACAAATATAACTTTATTATGTCTTTCAAGTTAAAAGGAAAAATTGCTATTTCCAAAGGTTTTAAAAGTTAGGGTTGTGCTATTGACACTTTAAATTGGTTGGCAGTTCACAAAAGTTAAAACGATTCTGTTAAAAGCTGGTAGTGTGCTAACGAAGGGATCTGGTTACAAGAATTATTTCTTACATTGGCTATATGTAATTCGTGATATTTCACTGACATTTTGGTTTTTTTTAACTGTAGGTTTTATTTTTAACTTGTTTTTTTAAAACGTTCTCTAGCTTTATGGTTCCATAATGTAATTTCTGAAGAGTTTGGAGTGGGAGTAAATGTCTTTTGGAAGCACCTTCCTTCTGAATGCTATGATAAGACAGATACCTATGGAAACAAAGATCCTACGGCAGCATCAAGAGCGGCACAGATTTTGGACAGAGCCTTAAAAACGCTGGCTGAATTACCAGAGGAGTACAGGGACTTTTATGCACGACGAATGGTCTTACACATCCAAGACAAAGCCTACAGCAAGAACTTTGAGTAAACGAGGCAGTACTAATGGATATAAACTTTTTAATAAAATTCAGGTCAAACAATGGAAAAATACAGTGATATAAATTGTTTCCTGTTAAATTCACTTTGTTAAAATAGGATAGATAAATAGTCTTAGATTTATAGATTAAATAAGTATGAAGGGGTGTTTATGTGGTTTCTACTTTATACAGATTGTTAGAGTTGAAAGAACACTCTACTGGTACCACTCTAGCTTTCAGAGGCAAGTAACTGAAAATCCAACTTTAAATTACTTAGACAATAAGAAAATGTATTGGCTGGCAAAAGATGAAGTCTTCTGATAGAATGGGCTTCATTGTTTTTCATCCAGTGATTCAATAGTGTTACCAAGAACCTAGGTTTTTTTTTTACCCCCTCTTTTCAGCCACAGCATTGGTGTTACCCTTAGGCTGGCTACCCTCGTGGTTATGGGATAGTTGCAGTAGCAGTTGGGGCTGTGTGCATGTTCATTTACATGAAGCAGAAGAGTCAGGCTGGCTTCCAGGAGCCCTCTCTTAATAGAGAAAGCTTTCCCAGAATTCTATAGCAAATCTTTGGGTTTCACTGGTCTAAAGAGTTTAGACCCTGTGCCAGTTACTGGCGAAGAGTATGGAATAAATAGCACTTAGGCCACTCAGGTCTACTCGTAGAGCCAGGATTGAATCATCTTTCTCTGAGGCATGTGAGGTGTATATGGGGACAGAATGTGTAATGTTTTTTAATCAGGATTATGATAAAGAAAAAAGGTGGTCAACCAACAGTCCTAGGACATTTGCCTAGAATCGGAATCTTTTGAGAAACATTTAAAAATATACAGATGCTTAGGTCCTGTCGTGGATTGAATTATGGCCCCCCAAAATGTGTGTATCAGTTTGGCTGGGGCATGATTCCTGGTATTGTATGATTTTTCTATGTGTTGTAAATCCTGCCTCTATAATGTATAATGTTAATGAGAATGGGTGGCAGTGGTGTTAGTGAGGCAGGACTCAATCTACAAGATTGAATTGTGTCTTGAGGCAATCTCTTGAGATAAGAGAGAAGCCAACAGAGAGACAGGGGGACTTCATACCACCAAGAAAGCAGTACCTGGAGCACAGCATGTCCTTTGGACCTGGGGTCTGCTCAGAGAAGCTCCTAGTGCAGGGGATCACTGATGAGAACGCTGACAGAGAAAGCCTTCCCCTGAAGCTGATATCGTGAAGTTGGACTTTTAGCCTACTTTGAGGAAACAAACTTCTCTTTGTTAAAGCCATTTACTGGTAACATTTCTTTAATAGCAGCACTAGATAACTAAGACAGGCCCCAAACTCTTATATGCTGATTCAGTATGTTTGGGATTTGGTATAGGTACCTATATTTAATAGACCCCACAGTTGTTTTGATGTATAATCATGATTGAGAACCACTGAATTAAGATGATAGTAATTTGGATTATTAGGTTTGTGATTTGTCCAAAACAAATGTTTGATCTGATCCTGGTTTTTCTTGCCTATGACCACCCCTTCAGTTTTTGAATGTTGGAAAATATTCAGATCAGTTTTTATACTTAATTTACCGTTAACCTAACTGAAATTTCCCCCACTAAACACTTCCTCCTCTTCTTTTTTAAAGAAAAATTTTTTAGGCTGTATAAATGAGAGACCCTAATAATGTCGTTGAAAGACAGTGAGCCATTGTATGCGGATTTGTGCCATTTTTGTTTTGCACTTAGTAATTACATTGCAGTGTCATTGAAGAAAGCGCAGATACATTTATTTAGTGAGGACAAATGTACCCATGTAAAGCAATCTCAGAGTACATGAATTTGGGGCATTTTAATTTGGGAAAAAACATTTTCTCTGTTGAAGATACTGTATCTACTCATTTCCTGTATACGGAGTTAGATTAAGTTCAGATGTAAAAAGCAAATTACATTGTAAGTAAAAGAAAATTGTCTAAAAAATTATTCTGAATTTCCTAAGTGTCTTTGGGAAAAGATACTAAAGTTATTTAGGACAACAAAGGTGGAAAAGTCTGTTAGAAAAGGAATTGTTTTAATAGCCATATCTAATAAATTTTGATCTTTGGTTCTTAGCCTAAGGAAAGAACTTCATTAACAATTCGTTTTCTTTCAGAAAGAAGGAAGATAAAACCCATCTTAGTTCGCAGAGTATTTATAGCCAGCTTTTTAAAAGCCTTCCTTGGTTCTGCCTTTTTTTTTTTTTTGAAACCAGTAAAAGAATCTTTGCAAAGTATATACCCAGAATCTTGTAGGAAACTTGGAAGTAAAACAGATTATAGTTTTACCACTGAATATTCATTTCAATTCACTTTGTTTATTGGGGAGGCAAACTATGACCTTAAAACCAAAAAAAAAAAAAAAACCCATTGCCATTGAGTCAATTCCAACTTACGGTGACCGTATAGGACAGAGAACTACCCTGTAGGGTTTCCAAGGAGTGGCCGATGGATTCAAACTGCCAGCCTTTGGATTAGCAGTGGATCTCTTAACCACTGCACCACCAGGACTCTGTTTGACCTTAGGTATGTTAAATAACCTTTCTGAAATTTATTTTCCGTATTAAAATAAAGCTAACTTGTATGTACCAAACCCGTTGCTGTTGATTCTGACTCATAGTGACCCTATAGGCAGAGTAGAACCGCCCCATAGAGCTGCCAGGGAGTGGCTGGGGGATTTGAACTGCTGACCTTTTGGTTAGCAGCCAAGCGCTTAACCACTGCACCACCAGGGTTCCAACATGTACATAGAGTTGTTAAAAAAAATTGTAAGGAGATAGTTCAAGGGCAGGTCCATAGTCACAGCTAATGCTAGTTCTTGCATTTTAATTCTTTCTTTGCTACGAGAGACTTGAGGTGGCACCTGTTGCAATATTAGAACACTTAGAAAGCTAAAGATGAACCTTGTGTAAAGTTTTAAAATTATTTTTCTGGTCATGGTATTTAGTGCCTGTTTATTTTAAATACAAAATTTTTTTTTTTTTTTTTTGCCTACAAGGTTAAGATCATACAGGATGTTTGTTTTAAAGTATAAAATAGTATGCTAAATGCAACTTCTCAGGAATTCCAAATCACAGAATTTTATTGCTGGAAGGGAATCTTAGGAATCATCTTCATCACCGCACACTGCTTAAATGACTATCCAGGCTCACACGGCTGAGATAGAAACTGAGAATCCATTGTGGGGAGGTTACCAATTGTCCTTTCTTTCTCCTTCATGTGCAGCACATCTCAAATACTTTTGAACAGATTATGTAGTTTTTCTTTGGCTGCAGAATTTGAGGACTTCACCTGATGCACCAAGAATTTTACTTTACAACAAAGGTCTTCACTGCACAGCTTGTCACACAGACAAGGATTTAAAGTAAAACTAATGAATAGGTAGACAACAGTGTAATACATAATGGAATACTACGCAAAGAATGAATATATACACTGGCATGGAATTTTTCCAAGGTAACTTAGATGAAAAACCGGTATGAAACTATGCTGCGATTTGTGTAAGATAAAGGTATACTGTATATAAACATTTACTTGTACATGCACAGAATTAATCTACAATGATACACAGAAACTAGTGGTAGTGGTTGCCTCGAAGAGACTGATTGGGTGGGCAAACTGGAAACTAGTTTTGTATTTCTTCAATTTTTTTTTTATGCCCTTGTACATATACTTTAAAAATACAATGTGTAAAGTATAATTTTTAGCTTTTCATGAATATTAACAATATTTGCCTTGGTACATGATTGCATTGGAATTGTATTTATTCAGTAATTTCAAACTCACCTTCTTGAAATACCAAAACAAGGGAAACAGTCAACAGTTTATTTCATAACTTTCCATCCTTTTGCAGCAGGTTGGCAATCCTTGGAAATCCTATTTGGCAGTTCTAGTCTGTCCTTGGCAGTCATCCTTCTATCATTGGTGTTACCTTAAGTCTTGTTTTGAGCATAGAAGCCATGAATGTTTGGGTGTCTCAAATATGCCTAAATTGTATTTTGCTAGGTTAAATGGGATACTCAAATGACCATCCTATAGTAACTCAGCACACATCTACCAATAAGAGCTGCTGGGCTTCTCTGCCTTGGTAAAGAACCACCTGAATTTACAGGTTAGCGTGTCTGGCATAGTGGTTAAGTGTTCCGCTACTAACTAAAAGTTCTGCAGTTTGAACGCACCAGAGGCCCCACGGGAGAAAAGACCTGGTGACCTGCTCCTGTAAAGACTACGCCCTAAGAAACCCTGCGGGGCAGTTCAACTCTGTCCTCTAGGGTCAATGAGTCAGAATCGACTGATGGCATACAACATTCACATCTTATCCTCTAATGCATGTTTCTCTTAAAAACAAACCCACTGCCATCAAGTCAATTCCATTAGGCCCTTGAATGAAATGTAACATTTTATGAATACTACCTTTTCATATTTTACCACTTAAACCTTAGTCTATTGCACGTTTCCATACTCAGTAGCTGAGATTTTGTCAGTGCTGTGTCCTCAGTCCTAGAACTGTGCCTTCCTTGCTCTTGGTAGGTACTCAGAATCTAGATGAATGAACAATGAAAAATAGATGACATCATTTTCTAACCAAGTCTCTGAAGAAGAGCTAAAGGAATACAGATACCTGAAATGATCAGCACAGAAAAGGAACAATTTATTTGAGCTATTTTGTTCTCTAGGAAATCCAACTTAGGAAATGGAAATAATTTTTTATGGAGATATTTAAAAAGGGGAGAAGAGATGTATTCATACAGGAAAGGTTCAAAGTTGCTCACCTGAATTTCAAGAACATGTATGTAAACCCAAACTGGCAAGGTAGAGACAAATAGCTTCCTTTTAAATGTCTGAAATTTAACTATGCTAGTCAAAAAATATAAAGCACACCCAAACAGACTTCTGTGGATTATTAATTTTAATATAATTATACATTCATGCTGTGGTGGTAACAACTTTCACATTATTTGTATGATTAATTCTCAGTTGACTCTCTCAGGACAAAGACACAGTCCAAAACATTTACAAAACAGTTTTAAACAAATGTCAAGAAAGGACAAACTTAAAAAGTATAAAACAGAAAACATCTGACTATGGATCAATCTGAATATATTTTAATTCAAGAAGATATTTTTACTTTTCAACACTGTCTCATTTTGACGAGATGGCAGTTTCAGGTGCCCCATGAGTTCTTAATATCCACTGAACACATAATAATAATAATTAAGCATCCACATGACAGTAGGCAGCTGAAGAACCCAGATTTTTAAACATCTCAGATTTTTAATTGAATATTTCTGCTAAGAGTTCTACTCTTTTTCATTTCAGTCAGTCCTAAACTCCCTTCCTTCCCCCCTCATTAGAGCATCAGCAACTCAGCTATTTTACATTAATGTGAATTTAACCAAATATTAAAAATGAAAACAGTCATCCAACTAATCATGGTGTTTTAAGGCAAGGTAATAAAAGATTATAATCAGGCTGACCTGTTTCACTGATGGAAATTTTTGTGTTTGAAAAGAAACAGCAGGTATTTAAAGAAACTGAAGAAATATAAAACTACTTTGTGGGGGGAAAAAATTTAGAAATGCTATTCTGTAGTTTATAGAATTAAGTGTTAAAACACAACAAAAGTATATTACTTTTAAGCATTTGGTAGGTAAGAAGTTCTCACCAGTCTCTCAATAGTTGGAATGTATTTATAGTCATTAAAATATAATCCTGGGAAGAAACCAAGAAATTATTCTTTTCCGTATTGTTTTATAAATTTAGATGCCCTGGGTTATTAAGATATTAAGCTTCAGTGTCTTATTTTTTTCAGTCCTTAAGTAGAATGTTACTTCCCTGCTTAGTTATTTCATGACTTGAAAAAGCTAATTACTAATAAACAGTAAAAAAAAAAAAAAAAGTTACAGCTCACTTTTTATTGTAATCACACAGCTGTGTTTAATGTTGGTTGACATTCATTTAGATCTTGGTTTCTCAAAATGTATTTACCTAGTTCCAGGTGAGAACTATGAAAAAATGGGCAGAAGGAGACCACCCAAATTACGTAGCAGTGTTAAGAAAATTCAGTTTCTGAGCCAAAAGTAAATCATTTGTATCTTCAAACTTTCCCTTGTAACTTTTCTTACAGCAATATAATTTTGCATTTTGGCCAAAGAGAGCTGTTTTCTTTTGGCAGACAAAATCATGCTTCTGGAGAAACACTCATTTAGACCTGTGGACTCCGTCTCCTCAACAGAGCACTAACAAATAGACCATTATATATTTATTTTACCTAAGTTGATCTCTTTGAAAAGACTGATACAATGAAATGATCTAAAATCTGTGCTGTAGTATATTTTTACCCAATGTACATAATTATGCTTAATTTAAATCAATTTTCCAAAATAATTGGTTTTTGGGTCCAAAATTCAAGACACTGTGTAATAAAAAAGTTTTCAATAAAAATTAAGCCACAGTGCTTAAGTGTAATATGCCTTTAAAAACCAACTTTTACACTATTATACATTCTTGGATATTTGGGAACAGATGTATTTCAACTCCAGAGAAAAACACACTTGGTGACAGATTAAAGAGTAAGTTCACGAGTTTACAAAACATAAGAAGTAGGGTATAAAATAGTTACTCCAAAATCATGAAAAACATTAGTGTGCCTTTGTTTTGTTTGAAGAGAAATGGAGTGTTTGCCACTGAAAAGTTTTGAATGCCAAAATAGTTACTGTTATACTCTCACCAAAATGAGTGTAAAACATTAGTTTAAAACATTACTCAAAATCAACTATTCTCAACAATAACAATTTTAGTTCTCTTTTATAAGGACTATATTGTAACTTTTATTTTTAAGGCTCTTATATTTCCTCATTGGATTATCACAAACCACCTTTTTAGATTTCAAAGTAACTATAACATAGTCTAAATTAAAAACCTGCTCACATTCACAATGAAGGAATACTACAATTGCACATTACACTCACATTTTAGGAATGTGTTCTCCCCTCCCCCAAACTGATGCATCTATTGAATTACATCTTGTTATCTGAATTTATAACACTCAAAGTGCTTATGCTCTTCCACTGAACATGTACATTAATATTCTTGGGTCTCAAAATACTTCATGAACCCTGAAGTGATTCTCTATGGAAGGCGCTTCCTTTGCAAAATGAATTTGGCTAGTTACCTGCATACCAAACTCCCCAAGTATCTGAACAAATTTCTTATGCTCCTTTCCAATCCAAGATCTCATTGGATCACGTACTTGGTAAGGTGTCACATGGGTGTGAACAATAATCTCTGTTTGTGCAAATTCTTTCAAGATTTCGGGATAAGTAACCCAAGTATTGCTTCCTCCAGAATGACCACCATCCAGCCAGTACATTGTTCTTATGCTTTTGATAAAGGCATCTATGTTCTTGTCTTTCTTGGCTTCTTTCAATTCAAAAAGCAACTGATTCAAAACAACACAACCTTTACTGAATCCAATCAAAGTAAAAGATGCACCATTTAGTGATGGTGGATAAAAACTCATGGCAGACTCATCAGATTTTTCACAGGTCCTCTCTTTTTCTCCCTGGCATCCATTAGTAGTAAGAGAAGAAGTGGATTTACAATTAGATGCTTTGGAATCCTTATTCAAGACATTCACATTCTTCTTTGACAGCTGACTGTTTTGAGTTAAATTAAAAGCATTAACTAATAACATATAAAGGTGCTTAAAAGCTCCAAAGTCAGTATCGTGTTCTGGGGCACCAAACATGTTGCTTTTCACAAAATTGTCATAGCAGCTGAATTTGTGCAAATGCATTCGGGAACACTTTATCACCCAAATGTAACTATTGGGGAACCGGTGGGCTAGAATGTTGGCAATATTTTCTAGACTCCAGTTTTCCCACTGGTAATTCTCAGGATGATGAGTCATAATTTCATGATAATTCTGAAAGGTAGGAAAGATAAGACAAGCATTAATACACATTAACATAAAACCATTTCCACAAAACAGTTTCCTATTTTTATTGTGGAAAAAGTTGGGATATTATAGAGTATTGTCAATATACTAGAAATGAAAACCAAATCTGTCATTAGTTTCTAAGATTTTGAAAAAGTCACGTCTTTAGTTTTTTCCTCAAATTCATCAAGACCCCATAGGGTTTCCAAGGCTATAAATCTCTACATAAGCTGACTGTAACATCTTTCTCCTGAGGAGCCCCTGGTGGTTTCAAACCACCAACCTGGTTAACAGGAGATCCCACTGCACCACCATAGCTCCTTGATTACATTTATATATATGATAAATTTTATTTAGTACACATTTATTTTCTTAACACATTAACAGCAAATATAAATTTGGTTAGTAGACAGATTTTTTGACCAACATGGAATTTAAAAACATTTCCGTATAAAAGCTGCCATTCTGTACCCCTCCCTCTTTGGATATGCCTCTTTGGATTGCTCTAGCAACATGAACACTATGTTTGATTTCAACTTTGGTATTACAAACAATGCTATAATAAACATTACAGAAAATTTTTGTGTACATCTTTGCACACATGTAATCGGTGATTATATATTTAAATTCCTAGATATGGAAAAACTAGGTCAAGGAATATTCATAATTGGTGATATAGACTAGTATACTGCCGTTAAGAGAGGCATGCTTCCTCACCAACAGTGGGTGTAATTTTTCTTTTATCTTTGTTAAACTTCATAGGCACATTTCATAGATTGAAATTTTGTTCATAGCTTATTAGGTATCTGGATTTCCACCTGTGTCTGTTCATATCCTTTGCACTTTTCTATTTGGATCTTTGCCTTTTTCTTAGTTATTTGTATGCATTTTATATCTATCAACAATATCAACTTTTTGTCTATGTCCTACGATATATATGTAAATTTAGTTTTTATTTATAGTGGGTTTTCTTTTTTTAAAAAAGGCAATTCATTCAATCATTTGTTCACTTATCAAAACAATTTAATACCTGCTGATTGAGCACAGGATGGAACAGAATAAATCCGTCTACATAGAGCTCACATTCTATGCAGAGATGCACAATAAACAACTCACAGTGCAACAGAAATATAACATGAGCCACACATAAAATTTTCTGGTAGCCACATTAAAAAAATGAAAACAGATGCAATTAATTTTACTACCATATGTGACTTAGCCCAATAAAAAAATAAAATATTTCCAAATTATTATCATTTATATAGGTAACCAATTTAAGAAATTATTAAAAGGTAATTACACTCTTTTTTTTATAGGTCTTTGAAATTCAGTGTGTGTTTTACACTTACAGCACATCTCAATTTTGATGCTAAATTCTCACCGGAAATACCTGACCTGCATTTAGATTTCATAAAATTTACTGTTGAAAAAGTAGATGGACATATCCAAATTGTTCCAAATACACTTAAAAATTTTCCAAGAACTGAATATCAGTTTTTAAATTTAAATTAACTAAAATTAAATACAATTAAAAATTTAGGGTACCATTAGAAGCTTTGTCTCATCTTGACACTGCTTCAATATTTGGTATTAAATGGATCTGGTTGTCCATGTAATTTAAATCCTCCTAATTACCATTTTTTTTTTTTAATTACCATTACCTTCCTGATGTTCCTTTTGTTGAATGTCTTTTTTTATTCTATAATTGTCTTTTATCATCTGAATTACAGAAAAATTGATGCCATAGTAACTCACATATGTTTCAATAACTCTTTCTGTTTTTCTTATTCAACAGTAATGATTCTGGAGGAAGAGAATGATTTTTTTCTTTATAAGAGCCCTGGTGGTACAAAGGTTAACAAGCACTCGACTGCTAACCAAAAGGCTGGTGGTCTGAAACCACCCAGCAGTTTTGCAGGAGAAAAACCTGGCCGTTTGCATCTGTAAAGATCACGGGCTAGGAAACCTTATGGGGCAGTTCTACTCTGTCACATGGGGAAACAGCCTGGCCATTTGCTTCTGTAAAGATCACAGGATAGGAAACCTTACGGGGCAGTTTGACTCTGTCACATGGGATCCCTATGGGTAGGAACTGACGCAATGTCACCCAACAACAGCTGCTTTTCAATTTTCTTGAGTTATGTTTTTAAAACCTCAGGATATAAAATTATATATTTTTTTGAGGTGTAGTTATATACAGTAAAATTCACTAATTTTAAATGTAAAATTTGATGAATTCTGACAAATTTTATAGTTATGTAACCACCTCACAGGCATGTTATAGAACCTCTCTGTGACCCTAAAAAGTTCCTTTGTGCCCCTATTCAGTTAAACCTCTTTTCCTACTCCCAGTCCACGGCAACACGGATCTGCTTTCTTCCACTACAGCCTTTTCTAGAATTCCATTAATTTATAGCCATATAGTATGTAGTCTTTTGTGTCTGGTTTCTTGTACTTTGCACAATGCTTTTGAAATTCACCTGTTGCCTGTATCAGTAATTTCTTCTTTTTGATTGCCAATTTTTGGCTATTACATATCTTTTTAAAAATTCTGCTTTCCTACAGGTTACACAGATGACCACGCCCTGTGGTGGTATATCCTGGTCATGTATTTTGGGGCTTTCTAAGCTCTGTCTGGCAGCCCTCTTAGGCTAGATCCTACAGTGGTGGGTCTAGCCTCCCTAATTGAGACATCCACTTTATGCTCAAGAAGAATGCCCCTTGCCCCACTTTTGGTAGAAGTACAGCTTGAACCCAGTGTAGCTCTCCTCTGCTATAAAAGTACTCCAGCTTGCTTAAATCTTTATCATGAGTGTCTCCAAACTCTAGAAGACATATGTTAAGTTTTTCTAATAATTCTTTGTACCTTGCTCCAGTAGCAGTATGGGGTAGGCCTATTAGTTTTTATATGTTTACAAGCATTGTGTGATGAAGACAGACAAAAACCAAAATTAATAAATAACTAATTAAGTAAGTGAACTGGGTAAAAATAAAGGAGAAAGTTGATAGGAAGCCTGTGTATATGTATGATTATAAATAGGATGGTCAGAAAAGGCCTCATTGAGGTAACTTTTGAGCAAAAGCTTGAAAGAGCTGAAGTAGTGAATCCTACAGGTATCTGCGGGAAGACTGTCCCAGGCAATATGTGCAAAGTTTTTGAGGTGAAGTATGCCGAACATGTTTGAGCAACAGCAAGGCCAGTGTGGCTGGAATAGAGCAACACAGAAAAAGGAGACAAAGAGTAGTAACGGTAGAAAAAAGCAGAGACAGTGAAGGGCCTTGGAGCCATCAAAAGGACTATGGCTTTTAGCCTGAGTGACGTGGGAAGCCACTGGTAAGTTTTGAACAGAGGTGTGGCATGACTTGACTTACATTTTAAAATGATTATTCTAATCAGTTCTAGAAACATTTAAAAGATAAAACCACTGAATCTGTTAATGGATTGGATATGATATGTAAAAGAGAGGAGTGAAGGATGACTTTAGATTTCTAAGTTGAACAACTAAAAAAGTAGTTTCCATTAGCTTAGATGGAGATTGTAGAAAAAGCAGGTTTAGGAATAAAGATCAGGAGATTGTAGGCTTGAGATGTCTATTAAGTGTCCAAAAGGAAATAGTGTGCATGAAATTGCTGAGTCTAAAGTTCAGGGAAGATGTCCAAGCTAGATAAACAAATGTAGAGAGAGTGTCAGGGTACAGGTAGTACGTAAGTCACAAGACTTAAAGAGATC
Source organism: Loxodonta africana (assembly GCF_030014295.1). NCBI lineage: Eukaryota > Metazoa > Chordata > Mammalia > Proboscidea > Elephantidae > Loxodonta > Loxodonta africana. Next base: position 46,402,655 of record NC_087347.1, read on the forward strand.
ACTAACAGAGTGAATGCAGATAGTGGAAAAGTCCAAGACTAAGCAAGCGGGTACTCCAACAATTTAAAAACTCATCAGGAGGATAAGAAAGGGCTGTACTTCACTGAGTATTCACAGTACTGACATCCTATAAATTATTATTCCAATTTTATAGCTGAGGTAATTGCAACAAAGAGATTTAACAATTGGCCAGAGATTTCATAACTAAAAACTGCAGAATCAGGGTCCAAAGCTAGGCAATCTGCCATTAAAGTCTATACTTTGATGCATTATCCTCTATTTATTCTCTAAAAGATCTTCAGTTTTTAGAGCACTTATACTCTGCATAAATCAACAGTGTATCATTGTCCAAAAAGCTAATGGAATCCCAGGCTGCATAAAAGATGGATGACATTGAAAGGAAGGGAAGTCATACTCCAGATGTACTTAATAGTATTTGTTGGACCTCATCTCAAGACTTGAACTGTGTCTGGCTGGCACACTTCAAAAACACTTACTAAGTGCTCAGTGAACGTTAGTTATCGTTACTGTCATCATCATCACCATCGTTATAGGCATGTGCACAGTAGCTGATCCACAAATCTCCAGAAGTCATTGTCAGTGATACCACATACTATTTTCTCAAATCTGAGCAAGTAAATTAAGTTTGTTCTCTTAAATCTAAATACTATTTTCTTCATAGTTTTTATTAGCAGTCATTGAGACCAGTCAATTATTTTCAGGGCAGAAAAACTACTACGTGTATCTTAATCATTATTTGGCTCAGGGCACACAGTTTTTAAGTTTATCTTTTTAAACCATCAATTTTAAAAAATAATATTATTTTATGGTACAAGAAATATATCTAGCCACATTCTTGCTTTGCCTGTCTAGACCAGCACTTCCAGTAGAACTTTCTATGATGATGGAAATGTTCTGTATTTGCACTGTTCAATACAGTATCCACAATAGCTACTGAGCATTTGCAATGTGGCTAGTACATCTGAGGATCAGAATTAATTTTTTTTTAATTTTAATTGAATAGCCAGACACAGCAAGTGGCTACTTTATTAGGCAATGCAGCTCTAGATTATGATCCAGCTTCCAAGAAAAAATAACCACGGATATATTGCCTGCAGCTATAAAATTAATAATAAAAAACCCACAGTCACACACGAAAACAAAAGTACAGAATTTAGGTGAGCATAAAAAAATTGATATGCATAACAACTACTGTCCCTTTTCTTTCTCCTTCGTTTTTTTAGGGTTAATGAGTGTCATACTCTTGCAGTGTGTGTTTGGTTTCTTTGTTTTTTAATTACTACAGCATTTTCTGAACACTAAGTGCCAAATTAACTTAAAAGCAATGTCTCTGTCCCCTGCGCCAACACACACAGAGACCTCTGAGACACCAAGTTATCGAATGAATATACATTATGCGTTCCCATTTCTTCTACGTCTCAAATTCCACCGCCTGGAAGCCTGGACTGACAGCTATCTCTTTCGAGGCAGAAACCCATCCAGAACATCTTCCCCCTAGGGCTCCATGAGGGAGAGGGCCAGGGGTGGGGAAGGGGCGGTTTCGGATTTCCCGGAGTGACGAAAGGCGCTCCGGGAGTGCATGTGTGGGTGTGTTCAGCGACGCAAGGAAGCCGGCACCAGCCCTGAGGTAATGATCTGGGGAAAGCGCTAATGTACAAGGGGAGGGCCAGGTGCCGAGGCAGGCCCCAGATTACCTGCACATCCCCCGGGAAATACAGGACATGATGCTGGGGCGGCGGTTGCGGCTTTTCCTTCGCACAGTCGCCGGGGAGATCCTGCAGCTCCTGTCCCTCCCGCGCCGCCGCCAGCAGGAGCAACTCGTTGCCGCGCTGCGGGTCGGCTCCCGGAACCGTGGACAGCTGCAGGCACGGCAGGCGGCGCCCCTCGGCCGAGGAGGAGCATCGCGCGCCACTGCTGCCGCCCAGGTTCATGGTTCCGGCCCGAGAGCTGGCAGCGGCACCTCCGGTTACGAGCTGCGGCAGCAGGAGCAGCAGCGGCGGCGACCACGGGAGCCTGAACCCCCACATAGATCGCCGCCCGAAAGGGATTGCTGGGGGTCCTGAGGGAGGAGCTTCGGCAACCCGCTCAACGGTCGGCGGCGGCGGCCCGGACCGGAGCCGGCGCGGGGCGACGGTGGCGTCATAGGCCGACGTCCGCGCGCAGCGTGCGTAAGGGGAGGAGGGATGTGCGCAAAAACAGGCTGGGTTTCCCGAAGGGAAAGGTGGGGAGGCGTGGCCCGAGGAAGGCCGTTTGTGATTGGTGGGTTCTGCAGCGGCGGGGAAGTTTGAACGGAAGTCTGGGAAAGATCCCTGGAGAGCAAAGGAAGAACGCAAGGGGGTAGGAGGAGCGAGTGGGGGGGGGGCGGGGGGGGCGCAACAGTTTTGGTGCATGGGCAGTAGTTTTGGTGCATGGGCAACAGTTTTGGTGCATGCGCAGCAGGAGGTGCGTCCCTAAAGTCGCTGTCAGGTAATCTGATGTAGAGTTTTGAGTATACGATGCTCCCATTTGGATAGATCACCTTTCAGGTTAGGTTTTTCTAGTCCTTCAAGCCTTAAAATGGAGAAAGTTCCAAAGATATAAGGAGAATAATTCTCTCCTGTATAGAAATCTGTGGGAAGTCTACATGCCCTAGGTGAAGGGAATCTCTCTTGTCTTATGCCCTCTAGTTTCCTGAGTAGCGTTAGTTGGATATATGAAGATTTCTAGATTCAGAAATCAGAAATTATAGATTCTATTTTTTTATTCAGAATCTAATACAGAAGTTTGGAAGAAGCCCTGGTTGCGCAGTTGTTGAAGTGCTTGGTTGCTAACCAAGAGGTCGGCAGTTCCAAACCCAGCAGCCGCTTTGCAGGGAGAAAGATACGGCAGTCTGCTTCTGTGAAAATGTACAGCCTTGGATATCCTATGGGGCAGTTCTACCATTGGGTCGCTATGAATTGGAATTGACTTGACAGCAGTGGGTTTGGTTTAGAAAGTAGATTGCCTAGAGCTGGGAAGGAGGAGGAATTGGGGGAAAATGAGGAGTGATTGCTAATGGGTATGAGGTTTCTTTCTGGGGTGATGAAAATGTTCTAAAATTGATTGTGATGATGTTTGCACAACTTTGAATATTTTAAAAACCATGGCATTGTATACTTTAAATGGGTAAGATGCATGGTATGTGAATTACATCCCAATAAAGCTATTTAAAAAACAAAAAAAAATTATTGAGAGATGATCATATGCCAGTCAATTTGCTTGACTCTAGGAATACAGAAATAAGTCACTCAAAGTTTTTTCCTCAATGAACTTACAATCCAAAGCAGTGATTCTCTAACTGCTTTTAAGAATCACCTGTGGTTCTCTACCTTTTAGCACGCCTTATAATTTTTTGTTGAAAGCTGGACATGATGTATTGGGTAGAAGGAGCTGAGGTTCTTTCATTTGTAATCCCATGTAAAGCCCTGTTGATGATGTAGTGTTAAGGTATGAGGGGAGAGGAAGCACTCCGTAACCCTATGATTAAGCGTCTACCTTTTAGTGAACCTGTGCCCTTGGGTTGCCATGAATCGGAATTGACTCGAGAGCAATGAGTTTGGTTTGGGCTTTTGTTTTTGTTTTGGTAACCCTGGACCATTACCTTCAAAAGTACTCAGCTATTTTTTCACACTTAAGTGAAACAGGGAGATGAGAGGGGACTGGAGTTGGGTAATTCCCTTTCTCCACATGTTAACCCCCCAAAAAAACCCATTGCCATCGAGTTGATTCTGACTCATAGTGACCCTATGGGACTGAGTAGAACTGCCCCGTAGGGTTCCCAAGGAGCAGCTAGTGGATTCAAACTGCTGACCTTTTGGTTAGCAGCTGACCTCTTAACCACTGCTCCACCAAGGCTCCTTCCCACATCTGTTAGGTTCTGATAAAACCCACATTGGTGAGGCACTTGTAAAGTAGTTTCCCTTGAGAGCAGCCCAGTGTTAAGCAGAAAACCAAAACCAAACCCTTCGCCAAGTCCATTATGACTCAGTGCTCCATAAGGCCTCAAGACTGTAATCTTGGATATATATCCACTTATATATTGGATTATATATTGCTGCATAACGAATTACCCCAAAACTTTATTGGCTTAAAACAAACAAACATTTATTATCTAATAATTTCTGTAGGTCAAGAATTCAGGAGTAACTTGGCATGGTGGTTCTGGCTCAGGGTCTCTTATGAGGTCAGGATGTCAGAAAGGGCTGCAGTCATCTGAAAGCTTGACTGGGATTGGAGGATAAGCTTCCAACATGGCTCACTCACCTACTTCTTGGCAGGAAACCTCTCACTAGCTGTTAGCAAGAGGCCTCAGTCCCTTGCCTTGTGGGCCTTTCCTCATGACATGGAAGTTAACTTTCTCCACAGTGAAAGGGTGAAGAAGCTTCAGTGCCCTTTATTACCTAGTGTCCACAATTGCTTTTTTCCTGGTTTTTTTTTTTTTTTCCTCTTTGTTGAAAGCTAGTCACAAAATCCTGCCCACACTCAAGGGGATGAGAGTCAGGCTTTATCCCTTGGAGGGAGGAGTATCAAAAACCTTGCTGATGTATTTTAGCATAGTCATACCCAGGCTCCACTCCAGGTACATCAGAATTCAGAGATCTTTGAACTTAAGCACAAGGGCAAGCAAGCTAAGACTTGATTATTGTATAATACTTTAACCCTAATCCTTATCCTAAGAGAATGGGGAGCCAATGAAGAATTTTTGTAGGGAAACTTATGGTCAGGTATGCACTTTAGAGATATCACTGTTATAGCAGTATGGAGAAGAAATTGGAGGGGGCAGGAATGGAGTCAGGGAGATCAGTTGGACAGCTATTCCAGTATTCCATGTACAGTGAAAACTAGAACTCGATGAGACTACCTTGTTTTTTCAGTCCTCACAAGTTTTTCACCTTTGACAGGGCACAGTCTTACCACTTTACTATCGCTCTCTGTTAGTGGAAAACATTTGCATTTTCCTTCTGTGACAAGTTTCTGTCTTACACACATTCTGGCTTTTGCACATTTTACTGTATATCTGTTATCTATTGTCACAATAATGCTGTATAACAAACCAACTTAAAATTCAGCAACTTAAAACAACAAGTATTTATTATTGCTTTTGAGTCTACCAGTTAGCTGGGACAGCGTCAGCTGATCTCTGTAGTCAGCTGGAGGAATGAATAGGGTTTGGCTTGTCAGTTATGACCTCACTTGTGTCTGGTGATTGGCTGACTACTGGCAGGGGTAGCAGGAGACACTAGGCTATGTTTCTCTCATCATCCAGCATGATAGTCTGGGCTTGTTGTCATGGTGGCAGGAGCAAGATTCTAAGAGAGTGAGATTCAACATGAGGCCTAGGTTTGGGATTTACACATTATTACTTCTGCCACATTTATTAGCCAAAAACCAAGAAACCAAACCCAGTGTCGTTGAGTCAATTTCAACTCATAGCGACCCTATAGGACAGGGTAGAACTGCCCCATAGAGTTTCCAAGGAGCACCTGGCAGATTCCAACTGCCGACCCTTTGGTTAGCAGCCAGAGCACTTAACCACTATGCCACCAGGGCTTCCTTATTAGCCAAAGCAAGTAATAAGACCAGCTTGGATTCAAGGGTTGAGAAGTAGATTCCACCTCCTAACTGGGGAAACTACAAAGTCATATTGCAAAGGACATATAGAGAGAGGTGAAGAATTGCAGCCATTTTTACAACCTACCACAGTCCATCCTCTGGCCACAATTACTCACATCCCTCCCCACATGCAAAATACACTCACGCCCATTCCAAGACACCCTAATTCTCTTCCAATCATGGTTTAATACTTCAGGTTCAGGATCTTATGATCTACATCAGGTGCAGATGTGGCTCTTCTTGATCTGCAATCTATAAAGTAAAAAGACAAGTAACCTATCTCTCCTATGCTCAGTAGTCAATGGTGGAATAAGGACAGGAAAATCTCATTAATACTCATTCAAAAAAGGAAGAAAGGATAGTGTAATGCAGTCATTGCATAGCAATTCTGAAATTCGTCTATGAATGCATTGCCAGATCCTTCTATTCTAGGTCAGGCCATATTCCTTGACTGGGGCCCAATTCTGCTTCCTGGGAGTGGCTCCCGAGTTCATTGTGTGTTCTGTGACTTTTAGTTCTGGTTTCTGAACAATACACTCAGAGACGCCCTTCCTTCTTTATCACCCTTTGGCTATTCATCTGGAGAAGTTGTTTATGTTGACAGCTAAGCATTTTCTTAGACTGCTTTTTGGAGTTTGGGCTCCAGAGGTCTTTTTGTACATTTCAGTAGTCTCAGTCCTTTTTAGTCCACACTAACAGTCCTTTTAGCATGGATTGAAAAGAGCTGAGACTATTCAAAAATACAAAAAGACCTCTGGACACACACAGAGTCACCATGAGTTGGAACTGACTGTACAGCAACTGTGTTTTTTTTTTTTTTTAAACAGTTCTTTTATCTATACAATTTACTTAAAAACTTTGTTTCCCATGTATCTAGTTATATAATGCTCCTGAAGTCATGCATCGTAATTGTTTTCAAGGCATGTCTTTCTACATATAGACTTACTTGTACTTTGGGAAAAGAATTCTCTGAGAGCGTGCTCTGAAAATTCCTAAAAACCCTTTTGTCTAATAGTTATTACCTTAATTCTTTCAGAGATCTAATTGAAGGGTCTTACATTTACGCCCTTGATCTTATTTTTACCCCAGGCTATATTTTACTTGGAGAAATTTTTTTATTTTTCAACCATACAAGTCCTGGGCCCTCTATATTCCCTCTATATTACACTGTATTCCCACTAAATTTTGCTTAAAAACTGACCAGCTTTTTTTTCTTTAGCTCATTTTTTTCTTTATATATTTTATACACAGCTACCAGCAAATCAGCTGATATTTTCAACATTCTATCTGGAGAACTCTGTGCCCAAATACAAAATAGTCATTAGATGCTTCTGGGAAGATGAAGCAGCTAAACTTTTCCCTATTTCTCCTGCTAAGTACAACTAAAAACCCTGGACATTATCTAACCAAAACCAAAATCAAACCCAGTGCTGTCGAGTCGATTCCAACTCATAGCGACCCTATAGGACAAAGTAGAACTGCCCCATAGAGTTTCCAAGGAGTGCCTAGCGGAGTTGAACTGCCGACCCTTTGTGGACATTATCTATAAAACAAAAATAAGATGACTTTGAGAGAAGAAGTGGAGAGAAGCAGGAAGACCATTTATGGACCTGGGAAAACTCAAGGAACAACACAGTGGTAAGTATCCTGGGCTTTCTGTTTGCCTCCTATATTGCAGATTTGTTGCTGAAGGAACCAGCAACTTGATGATGCCAGTGGATGCATACAATAAAAGCCCCAAGAAAAACCTGCTGTATCTAGGTAAAAGACAAGGAAAAGCGTAGCCTTACAAATAAGAAAATTTTTAGGAAATAACTGATCTATTCCACCCACACACTACAGAAAAAGCTGTGACCCACCCACACCAGGAAAGATCAAGTGGAGAGCCCAGACTTCCCTCCTCATGAGGTTCTAACAAGGCACCCAAACACCCCCATCAGGGTGGTGTCAGAGAATGCCAAGTAAAGAGCCTGAGTTTTTAATCCCCATATTTCAGTAATGAGCCTTTCCTCTCTCAGAGGACACCACATGGGGAGGTATGCCCCAGTCCCCGCTGAGGAGGCCTAGTAGAAAGTCAGGACTTTCGCCATTAAAAAACGTAGTGGTAAAGAGGCCACCGCCAGTGTAGTGTAATTAGAGAACATGTGGGGAGCCAGATCTCCCACCTTCACCCATCAGTAACGAGGAGTCCCTGTGTCCCATTTGGTGTCAAGGGAGGCTGAGTGGGGAAACTGGGCTTCTACATCTGGCAGTAACAAGTTGGTACCCCCTCTTCACAGCTAGAGTAGTGTCAGAAAAAGCCAGTTAAAACCAAATAAGATCTAGAGTGTTACAACATAATTTGAAAATTTATAGGTTCCAATAAAAAATCACTTGTTATACCAAGAACCAGGAAGAGCTCTCTGAATGATAAAAAGGCAATCAATATAAATGCCAACAATGACAAGTCAGAGATGTTAGAATTATAAAAACTGACAATGATTTTAAAGCAGCCATGATAAAAATGCTTCAACGAGCAACTACAAACACACTAAAACAAATTAAAAATTGGAAGTCTCAGTAAATAAATGGAAGATATAAAGAAGAACCAAATGAAAACTCTATAATTTAAAAATACAGTAAACTAACGCATTGCAATGAATTACCTAATATGGCCCTTCTATCCATAGTCTTGTGACTCCCACATGGTGATTGGGTGGGACCATGCGAATAAGGTATATGCAACCCTAACAAGGAGATTCGTCAGTTTTGCCATCCCGTTAGGCTTAAAATGAGCCATCCCAGAGACGGGAAGGAAAAATCTCACTACCACCAAGAAAGGAGAGCTAGGAATGGAGCAAGTCCTTTGGACCCCAGGATCCCTGCTCTGAGAAGCTCCTGGAACCAGGAGACTGAGAGAAAGCTGTAACACCATAGGCGGTGAGAAGCAGTGGCAGAGAAACGGTAGCAGCAGAGGCAGGAGACTGGCAGGATACCAGCAGGAGACAGTGGAGTGGGCTTCCCTGCCCAAGGAGTGAGAATGCTGAGTGCCTTCAGGCAGGAGGCTTCCTGGCAAGTAGGGTGTCTCTGGGCACTTGGTGGAACTAGGTTTGCCAACCCATGAAGCTAGAGCTGAGTACCTTCAGGCCAAGGTTTACCGACAGAGTGGGGTACCTCAGGGCACTTATCAGCGGAGCTAAAAGAGCTTTGTAACATTTGCCTGAGCATGGCAGAGGGGCTGAGGGGCCAAAGGCCAAGAAGAGACTTGCCTGCAGGCACAGCTGAGAAGAGGCTGTCTTGATCGAAGAATGTATCTTGAGTGTTCCTGACCTGGATTATAACCTGTTACTTCCCTAATAAACTCCATGATTGTGAGTATTGTTTGTGAGGTCTGTGTGGCCATTGCAATGAATTATCAATCTCAGCAGAGAAGTAGAGAGTGCTGTGGGAGGAACAGTTGGTGTCAGAGCTGGTAAAAAGGTTGGAGGGTAGAGGCATAACTGACCTCCACCTCATAGGAATCAGCCTTGGGCTATTGATCTTGATTCTCCTTCCCCCTTGTGAAATTAGAGGAGGAGGTCAGGTGCCCCTGACACGCCATTTTTACAGCTAAATAAAAAACTTAGCAAATGAGCTCAAAGGCAGAATGGAGAGAACAGAGAAAGAATCAATGAACTGGAAGAGAGAAATTATCCAATCTGAACAACACAGAGAAAAAAATGAACAGAACCTTAGTGACCTGTGAGAGTATAATGAAAGATCTGATATTCATGTCATTGGAATTCCAGGAGAAGAAGAGAAAAACAGCAGGGCTGAAAAAGTACTCAAATAATGGCTGAAAAGGTCCCAAATTTGGCAGAAGACATTGTGAAATGGTAGTAGTAGCCTCAGAACCTGTCTAACTTCAGGGGGATAATGAAAATCAAGATCAACCCAAGACTGAGCCATATGAGGTGAAGGTCAGACATACCTCCAATCTCCAATCTTTTCTTATTTACCAATTCTGTCACATCAGTCATCCCTCCCACGGCACTCTCTACTTCTCTTCTGGGTTTGATAATCTGTTGCAATGATCACACAGTGCTCTCAGACCATATTTACAGTTAGGTTTGATCAGGATCAACAGGCTACAACTCAGGATCAGGATCAGGATCGGGGAAGCATGTAGGCAAAGACTGGAATGCGCCCCTGAAGAACAGAGCACATCTATCCTTTTTTTCAGTGCAGGAGAGCTGTCTCAGCTCCTCTCATTGTGCAAGCAAGCAGGTCTTTCTCTGCCATGCACGCCCCCTCTCAGGCATGCAGGCCTCCTCTCAGCCCCCTTAGTACAGGCTTTCTTTCAGCCCCCTCAGGACAGGCTTCTCTGCCTTCAGCCTCCCTGCTGTCATCCTCTCCACTGTTAACTTCCCCGGCTCGTAGCCAGTGTAGCAGTTTTGTTCAGCTCTCTTAGCCGCAGTCCTAGCAGCAGGTTTCTTTTGTCACCACCGGCTCTGCTGCAGTGCCCCTTCTGAGCCTTTTGCTTTTGGCTCTGCCACAAGGCCCTTTCCAAGGCTTTTGCTGTCTTCAATGTTACAGCCCTTGACCTGTGTTACAGCTCTTTTAGGAAGTTCCTTGCCTCTTCCCTCTCTGCTTCTTCTCTCTTCTTGCCTTTCTTGCCTTCTTTCATTTCTGCTTCTTTCATCCTTTTTTTCTGTCTGCAAACCTCTGTGGGGCCGGCTACATATATAAGCAAACTTCTGGTCAATTTCTAGGCATGGCCCTCCTGCCATGGCCATGAACTGACCAGTTCCTTCTTGGTAGGCCACAGACACTTTATTTGCATAGTAATTTATAGTCACTTCATTTGCATAAGTATATTGACCAATTCTTTCAAGGTACGCAAAGTAGACCAGTCACAGGGCATGCTGCAGCCCTGGGCCAGACAAAAAGTATCAAACCGCAAGATGATTTCAGCTCACCTAGGAAATCTCGATCAACCTGGACAAAAGTAACAAGCCGTCTGTGGTAGAAAGTTAGGGCAAAGGTAACTCCTAAGGGCTTAGGGAAAAAAATCTCTCAAGCTGTTTCCCTTTCCAAGTCAAAAGGCCACATAAAAGAACTCATTTAACCACAGACATCAACCCACAGATTTAAGAAGTTGACCAAACCTCAAATAGGATAAACCCAAAGAAATACATGGTGTTGTTAAAAACTAAAACAAAGTGGTGTTGTTAGGTGGTGTTAAATCGGTTTCTCCTAATAGCAACCCTATGTACAACAGAATGAAACACTGCCCAGGTTTTTGGGCACATCATAATTAAACTTGTGAAAACTAAACGCAAAGAAGAAATCTTGAAAGAAGCTGGAAAAAACTGACACTTTCCCTATAGGGAAAAAAAAATTTAAATAAACAGAGACTTCTCATCAGAAACAATGGAAGCCAGAAGAAAGTGGTACAATATTTTTCAAGCACTGAAAGAAAAGAACTGTCAATCCGGAATCTGATACCTACTGAAAATATTCTTCAGGAATGAAGGGGAAATCAAGCCATTCTCAGAAGAAAGAAAACTAAGAGAATTTGTCACCAGCAGATCAACCCTAAAAGAATGGCTAGGCCGGGGCCAAGATGGCGGACTAGGTGGACGCTACCGCAGATCCCTCTTGCAACAAAGACTCGGAAAAACAAGGGAATCGATCACATACATAACAATCTACGAACTCTGAACAACAAGCACAGACTTAGAGACAGAAAACGAACAAATACGGGCAGACAGCGACTGTTTTCAGAACTAGGAGCCAGCGCACCAGCTGACTACTTGGAAAATCTAGTTTCCCAGTGATGGCTCGGAGACAGCAGTCCATATCAAACCACATAAAGAAACAGACCATGACAGCTTCTCCAACCCCCCAAACAAAAGAATCAAAATCTTTCCCAAATGAAGATACAATCCTGGAATTATCAGATACAGAATATAAAAAACTAATTTACAGAATGCTTAAAGATATCACAAATGAAATTAGGATAAATGCAGAAAAAGCCAAGGAACACACTGATAAAACTGTTGAAGAACTCAAAAAGATTATTCAAGAACATAGTGGAAAAATTAACAAGTTGCAAGAATCCATAGAGAGACAGCATGTAGAAATCCAAAAGATTAACAATAAAATTACAGAATTTGACAACGCAATAGAAAGTCAGAGGAGCAGACTCGAGCAATTAGAATGTAGACTGGGACTTCTGGAGGACCAGGGAAACAACACCAACATAGCTGAAAAAAAATCAGATAAAAGAATTAAAAAAAATGAAGAAACCCTAAGAATCATGTGGGACTCTATCAAGAAGGATAACTTGCGAGTAATTGGAGTCCCAGAACAGGGAGGGGGGACAGAAAACACAGAGAAAATAGTTGAAGAACTCCTGACACAAAACTTCCCTGACATCATGAAAGAAGAAAGGATATCTATCCAAGATGCTCATCGAACCCCATTTAAGATTGATCCAAAAAGAAAAACACCAAGACACATCATCATCAAACTTGCCAAAACCAAAGACAAACAGAAAATTTTAAAAGCAGCCAGGGAGAAAAGAAAGGTTTCCTTCAAGGGAGAATCAATAAGAATAAGTTCAGACTACTCAGCAGAAACCATGCAGGCAAGAAGGGAATGGGACGACATATACAGAGCACTAAACGAGAAAAATTGCCAACCAAGGATCATATATCCAGCAAAACTCTCTCTGAAATATGAAGGAGAAATTAAGATATTTACAGATAAACACAAGTTTAGAGAATTTGCAAAAACTAAACCAAGACTGCAAGAAATGCTAAAGGAGATTGTTTGGCCGGATGACCAATAATATCAGGTACCAGCACAATACAAGGTCACAAAACAGAACGTCCTGATATCAACGCAACTCAAACAGGGAAAGCACAAAAACAAACAAATTAAGACTAATTCTAAAAAATAAATAAACAAAATAATACACACAACAGGAAATCATGGAAATCAATAGAAAAACGATCAAAATAATCAAAAAGAGGGACTAAATATAGGAGGCATTGAACTGCCAGATGGAGAGTGATACAAGGCGAAATAGAAGGATACAAGTTAGGTTTTTACTTAGAAAAAAAGGGGTAAATAAAAAGGTAACCACAAAAAGGAATATCAATCCCATAACTCAAGAAAAAAGCCAAGAAAAACGTAACGACTCAATAAACACAAAGTTAAACATTATGAAAATGAGGATCTCACAAGCTACTAAGAAAAACGTCTCAGCACAAAAAAGCATGTGGAAAAATGAAATGGCCAACAACACACATGAAAAGGCATCAAAATGACAGCACTAAAAACTTACTTATCTATAATTACGCTGAATGTAAATGGACTAAATGCACCAATAAAGAGACAGAGAGTCACGGACTGGATAAAAAAACACGATCCATCTATATGCTGCCTACAAGAGACACACCTTAGACTTAGAGACACAAACAAACTAAAACTCAAAGGATGGAAAAAAATATATCAAGCAAACAATAAGCAAAAAAGAAGAGGAGTAGCAATATTAATTTCTGACAAAATAGACTTTAGACTTAAATCTGCCACAAAGGATAAAGAAGGACACTATATAATGATAAAAGGGACAACTGATCAGGAAGACATAACCATATTAAATATTTACGCACCTAATGACAGGGCTGCAAGATACATAAATCAAATTTTAACAGAATTGAAAAGTGAGATAGACACCTCCACATATATAGTAGGAGACTTCAACACAGCACTTTCGGAGAAGGACAGGACATCCAGTAAGAAGCTCAATAGAGACACGGAAGACCTACTTACAACAATCAACCAACTTGACCTCATTGACTTGTACAGAACTCTCCACCCAACTGCTGCAAAATATACTTTTTTTTCTAGCGCACATGGAACATTCTCTAGAATAGACCACATATTAGGGCATAAAACAAATCTTTCCAGAATCCAAAACATCAAAATATTACAAAGCATCTTCTCAGACCACAAGGCAATGAAGCTAGAAATCAATAACAGAAAAACTAGGGAAAAGAAATCAAATACTTGGGAAATGAACAATACCCTCCTGAAAAAAGACTGGGTTATAGAAGACATCAAGGAGGGAATAAGGAAATTCTTAGAAAGCAACGAGAATGAAAATACTTCCTATCAAAACCTCTGGGACACAGCAAAAGCAGTGCTCAGAGGCCAATTTATATCGATAAAGGCACTCATACAAAAAGAAGAAAGAGACAAAATCAGAGAACTGTCCCGACAACTTGAGCAAATAGAAAGTGAGCAACAAAAGAATCCATCAGGCACCCGAAGAAAACAAATAATAAAAATTAGAGCTGAACTAAATGAATTAGAGAACAGAAAAACAATTGAAAGAATTAACAAAGCCAAAAGCTTGTTCTTTGAAAAAATTAACAAAATTGATAAACCATTGGCTAGACTGACTAAAGAAAAACAGGAAAGGAAACAAATAACCCGAATAAGAAACGAGAAGGACCACATCACAACAGAACCAAATGAAATCAAAAGAATCATATCAGATTACTACATAAAATTGTACTCTAACAAATTTGAAAACCTAGAAGAAATGGATAAATTCTTGGAACAATACTACTTACCTAAACTAACACATTCAGAAGTAGAACAACTAAATAGACCCATAACAAAAAAAGAGATTGAAACGGTAATCAAAAAACTCCCAACAAAAAAAAGTCCTGGCCCAGATGGCTTCACTGCAGAGTTCTACCAAACCTTCAGGGAAGACTTAACACCATTACTATTGAAGGTATTTCAAAGTATAGAAAAAGACGGAATACTACCCAACTCATTCTATGAAGCTACCATCTCCCTGATACCAAAACCAGGTAAAGACATTACAAAAAAAGAAAATTTTAGACCTATATCCCTCATGAACATAGATGCAAAAATCCTTAATAAAATTCTAGCCAATAGAATCCAACAACACATCAAAAAAATAATTCACCCTGATCAAGTGGGATTTATACCAGGTATGCAAGGCTGGTTTAATATCAGAAAAACCATTAATGTAATCCATCACATAAATAAAACAAAAGACAAAAACCACATGATCTTATCAATTGATGCAGAAAAGGCATTTGACAAAGTCCAACACCCATTTATGATAAAAACTCTCACCAAAATAGGAATTGAAGGAAAATTCCTCAACATAATAAAGGGCATATATGCAAAGCCGACGGCCAATATCACTCTAAATGGAGAGAACCTGAAAGCATTTCCCTTGAGAACGGGAACCAGACAAGGATGCCCTTTATCACCACTCTTATTCAACATCGTACTTGAAGTCCTAGCCAGAGCAATTAGGCTAGACAAAGAAATAAAGGGTATCCAGATTGGTAAGGAGGAAGTAAAGCTATCACTATTTGCAGATGACATGATCGTATACATGGAAAACCCTAAGAAATCCTCCAGAAAACTACTGAAACTAATAGAAGAGTTTGGAAGAGTCTCAGGATATAAAATAAACATACAAAAATCACTTGGATTCCTCTACATCAACAAAAAGAACACCGAAGAGGAAATAACCAAATCAATACCATTCACAGTAGCCCCCAAGAAGATAAAATACTTAGGAATAAATCTTACCAAGGATGTAAAAGACCTATACAAAGAAAACTATAAAACTCTGCTACAAGAAATTCAAAAGGACACACTTAAATGGAAAAACATACCCTGCTCATGGATAGGAAGACTTAACATAGTAAAAATGTCTATTCTACCAAAAGCCATTTATACATACAACGCACTTCCAATCCAAATACCAATGTCATACTTAAAGGGAATAGAGAAACAAATCACTAATTTCATATGGAAAGGAAAGAACCCCCGGATAAGCAAAACATTACTGAAAAAGAAGAAGAAAGTGGGAGGCCTCACCCTACCTGATTTCAGAACCTATTATATAGCTACAGTAGTCAAAACAGCCTGGTACTGGTACAACAACAGGCACATAGACCAATGGAACAGAATTGAGAATCCAGATATAAATCCATCCATTTATGAGCAGCTGATATTTGACAAAGGACCAGTGTCAGTCAATTGGGGAAATAATAGTCTTTTTAACAAATGGTGCTGGCATACCTGGATATCCATTTGCAAAAGAATGAAACAGGACCCATACCTCACACCATGCACAAAAACTAACTCCAAGTGGATCAAAGACCTAAACATAAAGACTAAAACGATAAAAATCATGGAAGAAAAAATAGAATCTACCCTAGGAGCCCTAATACAGGGCATAAACAGAATACAAAACATTGCCAAAAATGATGAAGAGAAACCCAATAACTGGGAGCTCCTAAAAATCAAACACCTATGCTCATCTAAAGACTTCACCAAAAGAGTAAAAAGACCACCTACAGACTGGGAAAGAATATTCAGCTATGACATCTCAGACCAGCGCCTGATCTCTAAAATCTACATGATTCTGTCAAAACTCAACCACAAAAAGACAAACAACCCAATCAAGAAGTGGGCAAAGGATATGAACACACATTTCACTAAGGAAGATATTCAGGCAGCCAACAGATACATGAGAAAATGCTCTCGATCATTAGTCATTAGAGAAATGCAAATTAAAACTACGATGAGATTCCATCTGACACCAACTAGACTGGCATTAATTCAAAAAACACAAAATAATAAATGTTGGAGAGGTTGCGGAGAGACTGGAACTCTCATACACTGCTGGTGGGGTTGTAAAATGGTACAACCACTTTGGAAATCCATCTGGCGTTATCTTAAACAGTTAGAAATAGAACTACCATACAACTCAGAAATCCCACTCCTCGGAATATACCCTAAAAATACAAGAGCCTTCACACAAACAGATATATGCACACCCATGTTTATTGCAGCTCTGTTTACAATAGCAAAAAGCTGGAAGCAACCAAGATGTCCATCAACGGACGAATGGGTAAATAAATTGTGGTATATTCACACAATGGAATACTACGCATCGATAAAGAACAGTGACGAATCTCTGAAACATTTCATAACATGGAGGAATCTGGAAGGCATTATGCTGAGCGAAATGAGTCAGTTGCAAAAGGACAAATATTGTATAAGACCACTATTATAAGATCTTGAGAAATAGAAAAAACGGAAAAGAACACATACTTTTGTGGTTACAAAGGGGGGAGGGAGGGAGGGAGGGAGGGAGAGGGCTTTTTATTGATCAATCTGTAGATGGGAACTGCTTTGGGTGAAGGGAAAGACAACACTCAAAACATGGAAGGTCAGCCTAATTGGACAGGATTAAAAGTAAAGAGGTTTCCGAGATAAAATGAAAGCTTCAAAGGATAGCGAAGCAGGGGCTGGGGTCTGGGGAACTTGGTTTGAGAGGACTTCTAAATCAATGGGCAAAACAATTCTATTATGAAAACACTCTGCATCCCACTTTGAATTGTGGCACCTGGGGTCCTAAATGCCAACAAGCAGCCATCTAAAATACATTAATTGGTCTCAACCCACCGGGAGCAAAGGCAAAGGAAGAACACCAAGGTCACACGACAACTAAGAACCCAAGAGACAGAAAGGGCCACTTGAACCAGAGACCTACAATATCCTGAGACCAGAAGAACTAGTTGGTGCCCGGCCACAATTGATGTCTGCCCTGTCAGGGAGCACAACAGACAACTCCTGAGGGAGCAGGAGACCAATGGGATGCAGACCCCAAATTCTCATTAAAAGACCACACCTAATGGTATGATTGCAACTAGAGGAATCCCAGAGACAATGCTCCCCAGAACTTCTGATGGCACAGGACAGGAACCATCCCCGAAGACAAATCATCAGGCATGAAAAGGACTGGTCAGTGGGGGGGAGAGAGATACTGATGAAGAGTGAGCTAATTAAATCAGGTGGACACAGGAGAGTGTGTTGGCAACTCTTGACTGGAGGGGGGATGGGAAGATAGAGAGAGAGGGAAGAAGGTAAAATTGGCACGAAACGAGAGACTGTAAGGGCTGACTCAATAGGGGGAGAGCAAGTGGGAGAAGGAGTAAGATGTATGTAAACCTACATGTGACAGACTGATTGGAATGGTAAATGTTCACTTGAAGCTTAATAAAAATTTAAAAAAAAAAAAAAAAGAATGGCTAAAGGAATTTCTATAAACAAAAGGGAAACAGTAAAGAAGGACCTTTGGGATATCAGGGAGAAAGAAAAACACAATAAGCAAAAATATGGGTAAATACAATACTCCTTCCTTCTCCTCTTAAGTTTTCTAAATTAATTGACTGTTGAGGCAAACCCCCATGCATCTGTCAGTTTGTCATACTGTGGGGTCTTGCATGTTGCTGTGATGCTGGAAGCTATGCCACCAGTATTCAAATACCAGCAGTGTCACCCATGGAGGACAGGTTTCAGCTGAGCTTCCAGACTAAGACAGACTGGGAAGAAGGACCCAGAAGTCTATTTCTGAAAAGAATTACCCAGTGAAAACGTTATGAATAGGGGCAGGACATTGTCTGATATAATGCTAGAAGATGAGCCCCCCAGGTTGGAAGGCACTCAAACATGACTGGGGAAGAGCTGCTTCCTCAAAGTAGGGTCGACCTAATGACGTGGATGGAATAGAGCTTTCAGGACCTTCATTTGCTGACGTGGCATGACTCAAAATGAGAAGAAACAGCTACAAACATCTGTTAATAATCTTAACTTGGAATGTACAAAGTATGAATCTAGGAAAATTGGAAATCATCAAAAATGAATTGGAACACATAAACATTGATATCTTAGGCGTTAGCGAGCTGAAATGGACTAGTATTGGCTGTTTTGAATCAGACAATCATATAGTCTATTATTGCTAAGAATGACAACTTGAAGAGGAATGGTGTTGCATTCATTGTCAGAAAGAACATTTCAAGATCTATCCTGAAGTACAATGCTGTCAGTGATAGGATAATATCTACACACCTACAAGGAAGACCAGTTAATAACGAATTTTTGCACCAACTACTAAGGCCAAAGATTAAGAAATAGAAGATTTTTATCAGCTTCTGCAGTCTGAAATTGATTGAACATACAATCTAAATGCATTGATAATTACTGGTAATTGTAACGCGAGTTGGAAACAAAGAAGAAGGATCAGTAGTTGGAAAATATAGCATTGGTGATAAAAACAATGTCGGAGATCAAATGATGGAGTTTTGCAAGACCAACGACTTCTTCACTGCAAATACCTTTTTTTCACCAACATAAACGGCGCCTCGCCAGATGGAACACACAGGAATCAAATCGACTACATCTGTGGAAAGAGACAATGGGAAAGCTCAATATCATCAGTCAGAACAAGGACAGGGGCCGACTATGGAACAGACCATCAATTGCTCTTACGCGAGTTCAAGATGAAATGGGAGAAAATCAGAGCAAGTTCACGAGAGCCAAAGTATGACCCTGAATATATCCCACCTGAATTTAGAGACCATCTCAAGAATAGATTTGACACGTTGAACACTAATGACCGAAGACCAGACAAACTGTGGAATGACATCAAGGACATCATCCATGAAGAAAGCAAGAGGTCACTGAAAAGACAGGAAAGAAGGAAAAGACCAAAAAGATGTCAGAGGAGACAGAAACTTGTTCTCGAATGTAGAGCAGTTAAAGCAAAAGGAAGAAATGGTGAAGTAAGAGAACTGAACAGAAGATTTCAAAGGGTGGCTTGAGAAGACAAAGTAAAATATTATAATGACATGTGCAAAGACCTGGAGATAGAAAACCAAAAGGGAAGAACACGCTCGGCATTTCTCAAGCTGAAAGAAGTGAAGAAAAAATTCAAGCCTCGAGTTGAAATAGTCGAAGATTCAATGGGGAAAATATTAAATGATACAGGGAGCATCAAAAGAAGATGGAAAGACTACACAGAGTCATTGTATCAAAAAGAATTAGTTGACATTCAGCCATTTCAAGAGGCAGCATATGATCAGGAACTGATGGTACTGAAAGAAGAAGTCCAAGCTGCACTGAAGGCATTGATGAAAAACAAGCCTCCAGGAATTGACGGAATATCAGTTGAGATGTTTCAACAAATGGGCGCAGCACTGGAAGTGCTCACTTATCTATGCCAAGAAATTTGGAAGATAGCTACCTGGCCAACTGCCTGGAAGAGATCCATATTTATGCCTAGTCCCAAAAAAGGTAACCCAACCGAATGTGGAAATTATTGAACAATATCATTAATATCACAAGCAAGCAAAATTTTGCTGAAGATCATTCAAAAGCAGCTGCAGCAGTATATCGACAGGGAACTGCCAAAAATTCAGGCCGATTCAGAAAAGGACATGGAACCAGGGATATCATGGCTGATGTCAGATGGATCCTGGCTGAAAGCAGAGAATATCAGAAGGATGTTTGCCTGTGTTTTATTGACTATGAAAAGGCATTCGGCTGTGTGGATCATAACAAATTATGGATAACATTGTGAAGAATGGGAATTCCAGTACTCATGAGGAACCTCTGTGTAGATCAAGAGACAGTTGATGGAACAGAAAAAAGGAATACTGAGTGGTTTAAAGTCAGGAAAGATGTGCGTCAGGGTTGTATTCCTTCACCATACCTGTTCAATCTATATGCTGAAAAGATAATTCTAGAAGCTGGAGTGTATGAAGAAGCACTGGGTATCAGGATTGGAGGAAGACTTATTAACAGCCTGTGTTATGCAGATGACACAACCTTGCTTGCTGAAAGTGAAGAGGACTTGAAGCACTTACTAATAAAGATCAAAGACCACAGCCTTCAGTATGCATTACAGCTCAGCATAAAAGAAAACAAAAATTCTCACAACTGAACCAATAAGCAACATCATATTAAATGGAGAAAAGATTGAAGTTGTCAAGGATTTCATTTTACTTGGATCCACAATCAATACCCGTGTAAGCAGCAGTTAAGAAATCAAAAGACGCAGTGCATTGGGCAAACCTGCTGCAAAGGACCTCTTTAAAGTGTTGAAAAGCAAAGATGTCACCCTGACAACTAAGGTGCGCCTGACCCAAGCCATGGTATTTTCAATCGCATCATATGCATGTGAAAGCTGGACAATGAATAAGGAAGACCGAAGAAGAATTGATGCCTTTGAATTCTGGTGTTGGCAAGGAATGTTGAATATACCAGGACTGCCAAAGGAACAAACAAATCTGTCTTGGAAGAAGTACAACCAGAATGATCTTTAGAAGCAAGGATGGTGAGACTGCGTCTTACATACTTTGGACATGTTGTCAGGAGGGATCAGTCTCTGGAGAAGGACAGCATGCTTGGTAAAGTACAGGGTCAGCAGAAAAAAGGAAGACCATCAACAAGATGGATTGACATAGTGCCTGCAACAACGGGCTCAAGCATAACAATGATTGTAAGGACGGCACAGGACCAGGCAGTGTTTCATCCTGTGGTACATGGGGTCGCTATGAGTTGGAACTGACTCCATGGCACCTAACAACTACAACAACAGTTAAAGGAAAAATTGTAACACTGTCTGATGTTGTATTTTTTCCTTCATGTAGATATATAAATGTGTAGAGGAAATATTTAAGGCAATTATATTATAAATGAGGAGGAATAAAGGAAGGTAAGGTCACTTCACTTAAGCTGGTAAAATGATGGCAACAGTAAACTGTGATAAATTATGGGTATATAATACCTGGAGCAACCACTAGAAAAGATAAACAAAGAGATACACTCAAAAACGCTATATGAAAACTATTAAGAAACCATTCTGTGTCCCATTTTGGAGAGTGGTGTCTGGGGTCTTAAATGCTAGCAAGCGGCCATCTATGATGCAACAATTGGTCTCAACCCACCTGGAGCAAAGGAGAATGAAGAACACCAAAGACACAAGGTAAGTATGAGCCCAAGAGTCAGAATTGGACACATATATCAAAGAATCAACTCGACAGCATTGGTTTTGGGTTGGGTATCAAATACTACATCAGCCTGAGACCAGAAGAACTAGATGGTGCCTGGCTACAACCGATGACTGGCATGACAGGGAGCACAACAGAGAATCCCTGAAGAAGCAGGAGAGCAGTGGGATGCAGACCCCAAATTCTAGTAAAAAGACCAGACTTAATGGTCTGACTGAGACTAGAGGGACCCTGGAGGTCATGGTCCCCAGACCTTCTGTTAGCCCAAGACAGGAACCCTTTCTGAAACCAACTTTTCAGACAGGGATTGGACTGGACTATAAGACAGAAAATGATACTGGTGAGAAGTGGGCTTCTTGGGCCAAGCAGACACATGAGACTATGTTGTGCAGCTCCTGTCTGGAGGGGATATGTAAAGGCCGAGAGGGACAGACGCTGGCTGAATGGACATGGAAACACAGGGTGGAGAGAAGAAATGTGCTCTCATTAGAGGGAGAGCAACTAGGAGTATATAGCAAGGTGTATATAAGATTCTGTATGAGAGACTGACTTGATTTGTAAACTTTCACTTAAAGCACAATAAAACTATTAAAAAAAAACCATATAGACACATCAAAATGGAATTCTAAAAAATGTTGAGGTAACCCATAGGAAGTTAAGAAAAAGAAGACAGAGGTGGGAAAAACAAAAAAAAGAAAAAGAAAAGAACAAACAGAAAACAAAGCTTGAACGGCATACCTAATCCCTAACATATCAATAATTATATTAAATGTAAATGGTCTAAATATACCAATTAAAAGATAGAGATTGGCATTGTTTTTGTTAAGTACCGTCAAGTCAGTTACGACTCATAGCAACTATGTACAACAGAAAGAAACACTGCCTGGTGCTGCGCCATCCTCACAATCCTTGTTATGCTTGAGCCCATTGTTGCAGCCACTATGTCAGTCTATCTCATTGAGAGTCTTCCCCTTTTCCCTGAACCTCTACTTTACCAAGTATGATGTCCTTCTCCAGGGACTGTTCCCTCCTGATAACATGTCTAAAATATGTGAGGCAAAGTCTTGCCATCCTTGCTTCTAAGAGGCATTGTGGCTGTACTTCCTCCAAGACAGATTTGTTCATTCTTTTGGCAGTCCATGGTATATTCAGTACTCTTCACCCACGCCGTAGTTCAAAGGTATCAATTCTTCTCTGGTTCTCTTTTTTCGTTGTACAGCTTTCGCGTGCATATGAGGCAATTGAAAACACAATGGCTTGGGTCAGGCACACCTTAGTCCTTAAGGTGACATTGTTGCTTTTGAACACCTTCAAGAGGACTTTTGCAGCAGATTTGCCCAATGCAATTTGTCATTTGATTTCTTGGCAGCTGCTTCCATGGGTGTTGATTGTGGATCCAAGTAAAATGAAGTTCTTATCAACTTCAATATTTTCTCCATTTATCATGATGTTGCTTATTGGTCCACTTGTCAGAATTTTTGTTTTCTTTATGTTGAGATATAATCCATACTGAAGGCTGTGGTCTTTGATCTTCATCAATAAGTGCTTCAAGTCCTCTTCACTTTCAGCAAGCAAGGTTGTGTCATCTGCACATGACAAGTTGTTAATGAGTCTTCCTCCAATCCTGATGCCTCGTTCGTCTTCATATAGTCCAGCTTCTGTGATTGTTTTGTTCAGCATACAGATTGGTTAAATATGATGAAAGGGTACAACCCTGACACACACCTTTCCTGATTCTAAACCATTCAGTATCCCCTCATTTTATTTCAATGACTGCCTGTTGGTCTACATACAGGTTCCGCATGAGCGCAATTAAGTGTTCTGAATTCCCATTCTTTGCAATGTTTTCCATAATTTGTTATGATCCACACAGTGGAATGCCTTTGCATAGTTAATAAAACACAGGTAATCATTTTTCTGGTATTCTCTGCTTTCAGCCAAGATCCATGTGACATCAGCAGTCACATCCCTTGTTCTGCGTCCTCTTCTGAATCTGGCTTGAATTTTTGGCAGTTCCCTGTTGATATACTACTGCAACAGCTTTTGAATGATATTCAGCAAAATTTTACTTGTGTGTGATATTAATGTTATTGATTGATATTTTCCGCATTCTCTTTGGATCACCTTTCTCTGAAATGCTCACAAATAAGGATCTCTTCTAGTCGTTTGGCCAGGTAGCTGTTTTCCGAATTTCTTGGCATAGACGAATGAGTGCTTCCAGTACTGCATCAGTTTGCTGAAACATCTCATTTTGTATTCACAAAATTCCTGGAGCCCCATTTTTCACCAGTGCCTTCAGTGCAGCTTGGACTTCTTCCTTCAGTACCATCGGTTCTTGATAATATTCTACCTCCTGAAATGGCTGAACGTCAGCCAGTTCTTTTTGGTAAAGTGACTGTGCATTCCTTACATCGTTGTTTGATGTTTTCTGCGTTGATTAATATTTTCCCTGTGGAATCCTTCAGTATTGCGATTTGAGGCTTGAATTTTCTCTTCAGTTCTTTCAGCTTGAGAAATTCCAAACGTGTTCTTCCCTGTTGGTTTTCTAACTCTAGGTTTTGCTCATTTCATTATAATACTTTGTCTTCTCAAGCTGCTCTTTGAAATCTTCTGTTCAGCTCTTTTACCTCGTCATTTCTTCCACTTGCTTTAGCTACTCTACATTCAAGAGCAACTTTCAGATCTCCTGACTTGCATTTTGGTTTTTTCTTTATTTTGTGTGTTTTTCATGACCTCTTGCTTTCTTCATGTATGATGTCCTTGATGTCATTCCACAACTTGTCTAGTCTTCAGTTATTAGTAGTTAATGAGTCAAGTCTATTCTCAAGATGGTGTCTAAATTCAGTGGAATATACTCAAAGTCATATGTTGGCTCTTGTGGACTGGTTCTAATTTTCTTCAGCTTCAATTTGAACTTGCATACGAGCAATTGATGGTCTGTTCTGCAGCTGGCTCCTGGCCTTGTTCTGACTGGTGATATTGAACTTTTCCATCATCTCTTTCCACAAATGCAGTTAATTTGATTCCTGTGTATTCCATCTGGCAAGGTCCATGTGTACAGTCACTGTTTATATTGGTTTAAAAAAAGGCATTTGCAATGAAGACGTCCTTCGTCTTGCAAAATTTGTTATGTGACCTCCGGCATTGTTTCTGTTACCAAGGCCATATTTTCCAACTACCAATCCTTCTTTGTTTCCAACTTTCACATTCCAAACACGAGTGATTATCAATGCATCTTAATCGCATGTTTGATGAATTTCAGACTGCAAAAGTTCATAAAAATCTTCAACTTCCTCATCTTTGGCATTAGTGGCTTGTGTGTAAATTTGAGTAATAGTCGTATTAACTGGTCTTCCTTGTAGATGTACAGATGTTATCCTCTCACTGACAGTGTTGTATTTCAGGATAGATCTTGAAATGTTCAGGACAGATCTTGAAGAGGGACATGATGGCATTCCTCTTCAATTTGTCATTCCTGGTATAGTATACTATATGATCGATTCAAAATGGCCAATACTAGTCCATTTCAGCTCAGTAATGCCTAGAATATTGATGTTTATGCATTCCATTTCATTTTTGATGACTTCCAATTTTCCTAGATTCGTACTTTGTACATTCTGTGTTCTGATTATTAACAGATGTTTGCAGCTGTATCTTCTCATTTTGAGTTGTGCCACACCAGCAAAGAAGGTCTCGAAAGCTTGACTCCATCTATGTCAACTTTACTTTGAGGCAGCAGCTCTTCCCTAGTCGTATTTGAGTGCCTTCCAACCTGAAGGGCTCATCTTCCAGTACTTCGTCACACAGTGTTCTGCTGCTATTCCTATGGTTTTCACTGGCTATTTTGCTTTTCAGAAGAAGACCACCAGGTCCTTCTTCCTAATCTGTCTTAGTCTGGAAGCTAACTCAAAACCTGTCCATGATGGGTGACGCTGCTGCTATTTAAAATACTGGTGGCATAGCTTCCAGCATCACAGCAACATACAAGCCACCACAGTATGACAAACTGACAGATGTGTAGGGAGAGATTGGCATAGGTGATTAAAAAACATAACCCAGCTATGTGCTGTCTATCAACAAGTCACTTCAAATATAATGATATAGGAAGGTGGAATATAAAAAAAAAGGATGGAAAAAGATATATCATGCAAACATTATACCAAGGAAAGCAGAAGTGGATACATTAATAAATGGTAAAGTAGACTTCGGAACAAAGAAAATTACTATAGTTCTACAAGATGCTACCAGTAGGGTAAACTGTGTAAAGAGTATATGGGATCGCTGTGTTTAAGTTTAATTTAAAAAATTTAATTATGCCTATTTTTCATCTTCTAAGTTACTTCACCTCTCCCTTTAAAGGTAATTTTCAGAAGTTGCACATGGCAGTTCTACTTTCATCTCATTGTCTACAATTTAGACATTTGGCCACATCCAACCACAAGTAAGGCTGGGAAATGTTGACTTTATTTCAATTAATCAGGTTCCCCCCAACTCCCTAAAAATTAGGAATCCTGGCTGTACACGAAGCACTCTCTTGCTAACTGAAAGGTTGGTGGTTTGAACCCACCCAGTGGCTCCAAGGGAGAAAAGACCTGGCAATCTTCTCCCATAAAGATTACAGCCTCGAAAATCCAGTTCTACTCTGTCATGTAGGGTCACTATGAGTGAAAATTGATTCGATGACATCTAACACTAACAAGTTACTGCAGGGAAGAGTTTGGCCAGTTTCTGCAATCACACAACATAGGTTACCATTTTTTAAGACTAATAACAATTTCCTACTTGACCCTGTACCCCACATTCTGCACACCACCACCAGCCTCAGGGTTATCAATTACAGTATATGTTACAGAATTTGAACACATGTTGGTTCGACTTGGGGGAGGGGGGTCATTATTTTTGACATGTCGAGAAAACCTGTGTACTTACCAGAGAATGAAAATAAGATTAATCAAATCCTAGTTCTTAAGTCCCTGAAGCCCTGATCTGCTTTTGTTTCTGGTAATTACCTCAGTAGCCTTTTAAAAATTTCCATTATTAGCTTATGCTGACTTGAAATGTATCTTTTCAGTGCAGCTGAAATATCGATGATTAATTCAAGCGCTTGGTATATGCCAAGCACTGTTCTAATCTCTTTACATAAATTTAATCACAGCAGTCTTTTGAAATAAATGCGGAAATTCAGGCTTAGTAAGATTAATTAACATGTTGAAGATCATATGGCTAATAAGTGACAGAGCCAGTATTTGAACCCAGGTCTTACTACCTGACTATATTATACTGTCAAAGAAGACCTTGTTCCTTTTTACCCACACTAGTCTACTATTGCTCTAAGAGTCTGTCTTTTGCCAGTTACTACTTTCAAGTACACTATAGTTCTAATCTTGTTACCTGTCTTTCCTAGCTCAAAAGCCTTCAGTGACTCCAGTTGCCTTTCAAAGTTAGTACTGACTCCTTTGCCAGCATTTAAAGCCAAACCTACTTTTCCATCTTTTTCCAGTACTTTCTTATTTGCTCCGTGGGACTACTCTATGAACTTGTATTATACCCTCTGCTTTACTATATCAGGTACTGTGACCTAACCTGTTCCTTATACTTGCCCCGTCTCCAAATATTGAAATTCCTTTTTTCAGAGTCCGTCTCAAATGCCATCTCCTTCATTAAGATTTTACAGTTCTCTACCCCCACCACACCCTAAAACTGGAACTGAGTACTCCCTCCTTAAAATAACCAAAGCATTTCATTTGGACCTTTTTTGTGGCACATGTCTTATGCTTTGTGTTTTAGTTATAAGAACTTGATTTGTCCTTACTACTTGACTGTTGCCTTCTTGGCACCTTGTATTTCATGGAGAACCTGGCATTCTTTTAAAAATTATTGAGTACTCTGACACGTACTAAATGCTGGGTTGCAAAGACAAAAGACTTAGCCAGTGCCTTAAAAGAGCTTATAGTAGGAAAAGCCAGATCAGAAAGCAATTACTGTTCTGTAATTTAAGTTCTAATATGGAGACAAACCAAGGGTATTGTTGTGGGGAGCACAGGGTATAGTACTAAATGCAGTTTGAATTTGGGAAAAAGGAAGACTTATCAGAGGAGAGTAAATAGAGTTAGCCTGCTGAGTTAATAGCATAAGCAATAGCATAGAAAGGTCTAAGAGGGCATCATGCATTTGGAGTGGAGGTAGTTTGGGATAGCTACACTATAGTATTTAAGTTAAAGACCTGTAAGGGATGAAGCTGGAGAGGTAGGCAGGAGTCATATCCTGAGAAATTTCTGGGTCTTGCAAAGGCATTTATTGTTTGTTATCCTGAGGGATGTGAAATTCGTTTAAGATTTTAAGCAAAGAAATTCTAACCTGTCAATCATGCTTAGGTGGATCACTCTGACAGTTACGTGGATAATAAATTGGAATTGGCTGAGTGGCACAAATGGTTAAACTCTGAACTACTAACCAAAAGGTTGGCGGTTCAAACCCACCCAGAGGTACCTTGGAAGACAGGCCTGGCCATCTGCTTCTGAAAGGTCATAGCCTTGAAAGCCTTATGGAGCAGTTCTACACCCGGAGCCCTCACATGCCCAAATTTGGAGATCTGGATACTGAGTCATTCTTCACACGAAGATCGCATTATGGGACTTCTCACTTTCCAATGGGGGTCAGGTAGAACTGTGGGCTGGAGAATATCTTCCTTTCTTATGATGCTCAGTCCGGAGTCAGGTAAGGATACAATTCCTTTTGTTTGCGCATGCACCAAAATCTGGTACCAGCAACAAACCAGAGTTAGAAGCCTTGGTTTACAAAGACTGCGGAGCAGAGCTGGAAACAAGGAGGGAGGGAACTGCGGCAAAGCAGGGTTTTGAAACCGATGAAAGAGAACACAAATATCAGGAATGAAAGTGGTGACGTAACTACAAATTCTACAGATATTAAAAGGGACTGTTATGAACACCTGTATGTCAATAAATTGGACAATTCAGATGAAACGAACAAATTCCTTGAGAGACAAACTACTAAATGTCGCTCAAGAAGAAATGTATAATCTGAATAGCCCTACATCTATTGAAGGAATTTATTTGTAGTTAAAATTCTTTCCACAAAAAAACTCCAGGCCCAGATGGCCTCACTGGTGAATTTGACCAAACATGTAAGGGAGAAATAATACCCATTCTACAGAAACTCTTGCAGAAAATTGAAGAGAAAGGAATACTTCCTAGCTCATTCTGTGGGACCACCATTACCCTGATACCAACTTCTCTAATTTTTAAAATATATTCACTATTGGTTCTTTTGCTCAATATTTGTTTTGTTTTTGTTTCTAACAAGTGGTATTTATCTTGAACATTGTGTAAACTAACAGGAAAATTGTGGCTTAGAAGGCCTGATAATGTTTTGACATAATAAAATATAGGCATTTTTAAAGATGTTGTATTTCATAATTTATTGGGCAGTGGTCAGCGATTTCTGGTAAGATATGCCACTTAGGCACTTCTGCTTTTCCTTCAGTCACTTTTTGTGTATATGTGCAACATAAGTTTTTCAGTTGATGCAACACTGAGCTCTGCTAGATGTATAAGTCAGTTAATCTTGCCAGACAATAGATTTCTATTAAAAAAAAAAAAAAACAGAATGGCAATGATGTCATTTACTTAACCTGCAGTGAAGCTATAAAGGTAAAATTTAGTATCTGTAATATTTCAATCTCACTAAAAAAAGTATCTACCTGTTCTCTAATTTTTAACATTTGAATAAATGGATGCAATGTATAATTTGGTGATGGGGTAAAGTAATTCTTCAAGGTCTCAAATTCTCCACTTGGGGATTCACCTGAACAGTCACTTTATCATGCAATTTAAAGAGGTACCTCTTTCTGTTCTGCTGTACAAATTACTGGGACCCATCTCTTCTCATTGCCAGCAACTCCCTCGCCAAAGGAACTCTCCAAGGAAGTTCTGTCTTCCTTATCACCGGAGGCTCTGATACCGCAAGAAGCCAAAAGAACTCCTGCTCACGCTGCCAAAGTTGGAAGAAATGTGCTTGTAAAATGAAAATTAGAGTTAATCTTTTCTTAGAAATAATGTTAAAGATAGATACTTTTTCTTTAACATTTAGGTAAATCATGCGGTCCATTCTGGGAAAATAAGACTGTTAGTGGCACTCCTATTTACAAGTTCTAAACAGCCTTCTCTTAAACAAAACTTTTTTAAAAATTAAGTTGAGGGCTCCTGGCATACTAAGGAGTGGGGAACAGTTTACCTCAGCAGGAAGGAATATTGCATTACTGACTTTGTTTAGAATGTCTGTTGCCTGATGATAATAAAAGCAGACATTTTTATGTTTTGTTATTATTATTTTTAATAATTTTTATTGTGCTTTAAGTGAAAGTGTACAAATCAAGTCAGCCTGTCACATATAAGCTTATATACACCTTACTCCAAACTCCCACTTACTCTCCCCCTAATGAGTCAGCCCGCTCCCTCCTTTCAGTCTCTCCTTTCGTGACAATTTTGCCAGTTTCTAACCCTCTCTACCCTCCTATCTCCCCTCCAGACAGGAGATGCCAACACAGTCTCAAGTGTCCACCTGATACAAGTAGCTCACTCTTCATCAGCATCTCTTTCCAACCCATTGTCCAGTCCCTTCCATGTCTGATGAGTTGTCTTCGAGAATGGTTCCTGTCCTGGGCCAACAGAAGGTTTGGGGACCATTTATCATTGTTTTTAAATTTTTTTTAGAAAATGCATCCTTTGTTGCCTGCCCGCAAGGTTGGTGCTTCCATTATTCCCTGTGCCTCATGACTTGATACACTGCTGTTTATATGTGAAATAGAAGTTGGGAAATGCAAATTAGAGTTATGTCATGAGACAAAGAACTCTGAAGGAAAAAAGTCTGGAGTACAGCCTATATGTTCTCCATTTTACTAATAAAATAAAACAACTTCTCTGAGCATCAGTTTTCCTATTATATTATTTAATATAATAATTATTATTTAATCCTCACAAATACATAACCTATCCTCACAAATACATAGCCTATTCTGTAAGAATTAAATTATGCAATATATTCAAAGTACCTAGTACTTAACATATATTCTCAACAAATATTAATTCTCATCTGTAGTAAACATTTTCCTATTTCCTGGCCATGGTGGATTAACCAGTAAGCAAGGTATGCTTATAGTAAGCAAGGTACTCACAGGCTTACTTGTGCTTACTTACTAATCTGCAGTGCACAATTTCACATGTGGTGAAACCATATGAAGTTGTGCACTACAGATTAGTAAGTAGGCACAAGTAAGCTCAAGTGTACCTGGTTTATTGGGTCCCTGTTTTTGGCTGTCCAGGATGTTTTGATCATATTTTCTACGTTTAGAGAATTTTCAGCCAATGTAAGTACTGCTTCCCCAAGGTAAACCCAGAAAACTGAATTTCCATACTCTCTCACAGTGAGGCAACAGACCTGTGACCCAGGCTTCAACATGCAGCACGCCTGTATGAGACTTTGATTTAAAAGTTAGTAGCTTGAGGAAGGAAGGATTCTGCTTGGAAACCAATTTGCTGGTAAAGGCACCTGGCACTTGGGAATGGCAGTGCTTGCAAGGTCATATTCCTAGTGCAGAAGGGGCATTGGTGGGAAGTAGAAGTGTCACCAGTTGCATTTATTGTGTGGTGGGGCAGCAGTAAGCAGTGGCAGTGATTTCCTCATTGGGCCAGTTCTGGGGCTAGTTCGAAGCATGTCCCTGGAAGCTTTGTTCCATGCCTGTTCTTCCATCCTCCTAACAATTCTCTGAGTAACCCCATCTCCTTTTTATAAACTTCTTTCCTGGTCACCCAGCCAAAATTGGCTTCTCTTGCTTACAACTGTGAACCATGACTGCTAAACACTCTTTCCTTTGAAGTATTGTTACCTGTAAGTAATGCTTGCCAGTTTTAGGCCAAGAAGAAAATCCAGGTAGAGACGGTAATGGTGTAATTTATAATCACCTTAACCAATGGTACCTAATGCTGGAAAGCAAACCCCAGAAAAGTTTAGTGAGCTATTATAACTGAGTGAAGATTGAGGAAGATAGCTTTTAGGAAACTAGACATAATTTTGGAATACTTCTGCAAGTTCCCCTTTCTCTATTACTATTGAGACCTTTGGCTTTCATGTTCCTCAAAAGAAATTATTTCAGAACCAGCTTACAAAAAAATTTCAGTTCCTGGATATTGATTCTACAGAGCAGTCCCAAGTGAATTTATCAATTCAAGTCAATGCCAGAATCATAATAAATCAGGCATTATATGGCATATTAAATTTCTGGGGCTCATTCGGCTCCCCTAATCTCTTAGCAGCAACAGAGTGGCAGCTCTCACTCATTGCAGTGGGGAAATAACAAAGCAAGAGTAAAATTGCTGTTGCAAAATGAAGCATATCACCACATTTCCATCTGATGCATTGTACTTCATGAATCTCCCAGGAGCCAGAAAACACAGTGAAGTCTTTAAAAGTGAATCTAGATGTCAGCCATCACCATAGCAGTGCTTTAATTATCAAAAAACAAAGAAATAACTCCTTAGGTATATTCTAAGCAGGTGTTCCTTCACAGAAAACAGAATAGCTGAGAAAACAGCTGTGGCATTATATCTACTTCAAGACCAGGGAAGAAAACTACAATGCAGAAAACAGGCTGCCCAGAGGGAGCATAGAGAAATTACAAAATTATTAGCACTTTGCAAGTATTAATCTATACAACGCAATGACTGATTAATATTAATTAATCCATTGTACAGATGGGAAAACTGAGGGGTGCCTTGTATTACAGCCATTTCTAATTTAGTCTGTCAGTCTTTGACAAGTTCATGACAATTTATTTTACAAGATCCCTTAAGTGTACCTAAAACATGGTATTAAAGACATTTATATATTTTAACACAAATAATTTGTTTTCATCTTGGAAAAAATAGAAAATAAAGATGAGCTCAAAGGAAACCTTTAAACCATCTCTAATCACTGCTAAATTTATTTTAGGGAATTTTTAACCTGGGTTTATGGTTGAGCTTTGGAGGATCTGTGAACCTCTGAACTATGCAAAAAATGAAAACGTGCATTTTTCTGGGGTGAGGGTCTATATATCTTTCATCAGCTTCTCAAAAAATTGCTCACTCAAAAATTAAAAACCATCTCTATCCTTCTGGACTTTATGTATGTTGCTATAGAAACAAAAACTCATGCCTCCAACACATCACGGCTTGAGAAGCAAGGCGGCCTTTGTTAAATGAACCCAAACAAGTAGTAATTTCTAAAATTTTGCTTTGCCTTTGTGCAGTGGCCTTGAAAAATTATGGAATATTAGGAAAATATTCCCTGTCTTCCTTAAGAGCCTTATTTTTTGTTTTTTGTACCTGTGTAATCTGACAGTTACTGCTGGACAAGTAGAAAAGTAAAGACATGTTTTTGCAAAGTACATTGGTAAAAAGATCTGGCAGAAATAATGAAGTATCTAAAGAAGCAACAGAGTCAAGATGGTGATATTATGGATGAATATTTAAAACCTGAATATATTTAACAGCAGAGTTGAAAAAAAAAAAACACAATAAAGAAGGGAATGAATGAACTGATAAAGTCCCTTGGATGGAAAAAAAAGAGCTGGGAGTAAGGGCTTTACTTGTGATCGAATATGGGAGGGAGTTGGGGATGATTTCTCTTGATGTTAATGAGAAAGGAAAGAGAAAAATATTGAGAAATACCCTTTGATAAAAATCATCAATTCCACAAACTTTTACTGAGAACTTACTATGTACAAAGTACTAGGAATAGGAACATGTATGACAAATAACTCTTGGCCTAAGGAATTTACAGCCTAATTGGGGAGAGAATTGTAAATCAATTCTGTAAAGTAGCAGAGTCACAGAAGATTACTAATGTTTGTGAAATCAAAGTGGTGTTAGCCAGGAAAGGCATTAAAGAGTGGTACTCAAAATGGGTCTTGAAATATGACTAGGATTTGTTGTTACCTGTCAAACAAGGAGAGGAAGGACTGCAAGAGAAGAGAGCAAATACCAAGACATAGAGGAGTGAGAAAGGCTGGCATACGTAGCTGTCTCGTAGACACTCAAACTTTATATGTCGAAAATGGACATCATTATCCCTTAAATCTGTCCTCTCTACCTTCAGTCTTTCATATCTCAGTCAACCACTCCAGCATCCCCCCAAATTCTGGTTACTCAAATGAGAAATCTTGGTGTGATGTGTATGTACTTAAGATAAAATCCATACTTCTCACCGTGGCCTTAAACAAAAAACAAACAAACCTGTTGCCGTTGAGTAGATTCCAACTTGTAGCAACCTTATAGGATAGAGTAGAACTGCTGCATAGGGTTTCCAAGGAGCGACTGGTTGATTTGAACTGCCTACCTTTTGGTTAGCAGCCGAGCTCTTAACCACTGTGCCACCAGAGCACTGCATAACCTGTGTGCTAACTATATTTCCAGTGTCACCTTCTTCTGTTTTCTCTTTTTCCCATGGTGTTCCAGATACCCTGGTCTTTGATTTCCTAGAAGAAGCCAACTCTTTGAGCTTTTCCCTTTTCTCTGTCTGATTCACTTTCTTCTGCTCTTTATATAATACTTATTGTTGTTAGCTATCGTCGAGTTGGTTCTGACTCATGATGACCCTATGTACAGCAAAACAAAACATTATTTGGTTCTGTGCCATCTTCAAGATCATTGATATACTTGAGTCCATTGTTGTTTTGTTGCTGTTTTGGTTGTTAGGTGTCACTGAGTCAATTTTGACTCATAGTGGCCTCATGTACAACAAAATCAAACATTGCCCAGTCCTCTGCCATTCTCACAATTGTTGCTATATTTGAGCCCACTGTTGCAGCCACTGCATCAATCCATCTTGTCCAGGGTCTTCTTTTTCACTGACCCACTACCTTACCAAGCATAAGGTCCTTCTGCAGAGACTGGTCCCTCCTGATAGCATGTCCGAAGTACGTGAGACAAAGCCTCACCATCCTCGCTTCCAAGGATCACTCTGGCTGTATTTCTTCTAAGAGAGACTTGTTCTTCTGGTGGTCCACGGTATACTCAATATTCTTCACCAACACCATAGTTCAAAGGTATCAGTTCTTCGGTCTTCTTTATTCATTGTCCAACTTTCGCATGCACATGCAGCGATTGTAAATATCATGGCTTGGGTCAGGAGCGCCTTAGTCCTCAGAGTGACATATTTGCTTTTCAACACTTTAAAGAGGTCTTTGGCATCACATTTGCCTGATGTAATACATAGTTTGATTTCTTGACTGCTGCTTCCGTGGGTGTTAATTGTGGATCAAGTCAAATGAAATCCTTGACAACGTCAATCTTTTCTCTGTTTATCGTAATGCTGCTTATCGGTCCAACTGTGAGGATTTTTGTTTTCTTTATGTTGAGGTGTAATCTATACTGAAGGCTGTTGTCTTTGGTCTTCAACACTAGGTGCTCCAAGTCCTCTTTGCTTTCAGCAAGCAAAGTTACATCACCTGCATGGCACAAGTTGTTAATGAGTCCTCCTCCAATCCTGATGCCATATTCTGCTTCATATAGTCCAGCTTCTCAGATTATTTGCTCAGCATATAGGTTGAATAAGTATGGTGAAAAGATACAGCCCTGACTAATACCTTTCTTGACTTTAAACCACGCAGAATCCCCTTGTTCTGTTTGAACGACTGCCTCTTGGTCTACGTACAGGTTTCAAATAAACATAATTAAGTGTTCTAGAATTCCTGTTCTTCCCAATGTTATCCATAATTTGTTTTGATCCTCACAGCCAAATGCCTTTGCATAGTCAATAAAACACAGGTAAACATCTTGCTATTCTCTGCTTTCAGCCAAGATCCATCTGACATCAGCAATGATATCCCTCATTCCACATCCTCTTCTGAATCTAGCTTGAATTTCTTGCTTTTCCCTGTCAATGTACTGCTGCAACAGTGTTTTAATTATCTGCAGTAAAATTTTACTTGCATGTGATATTAATGATATTGTTTGATAACTTTCACATTCTGCTGGTTCAGCTTTCTTTGGAATGGGCACAAATACAGATCTCTACTAGTCAGTTAGCCAGGTAGCTGTCTTCCAAATTTCTTGGCATAGACAAGTGAGCACCTCCAATGTTGCATCCATTTGTTGAAATATCTCCACTGGTATTGTCAGTTCCTGGAGCTTTGTTTTTCAACAGTGCCTTCAGTGAAGCTTCAACTTCTTCCTTCAGTACCATTAGTTCTTAATCATTTAATACCCTCTCAAATGGTTGAATGTGGATCACTTCTTTTTGGTACAATGACTCTGAATATTGCTTCCATCTTCTCTTGATTCTTCTTGTGTCATTTAGTATTTTGCTCATAGAGTCCTTCAGTATTGCAACTCAAGCCTTGAGTTTTTTCTTCAGTTCTTTCAGCTTGAGAAATGCAGAGCATGTTCTTCCCTTTTGGTTTTCTAACTCCAGGTCTGTACACATTTCATTATAATACTTTGTCTTTTCGAGCCACCCTTTGAAATCTTCAGTTCAACTCTTTTACTTCATCATTTCTTCCCTTAGCTTTAGCTACTCTATATTCAGCAACAAGTTTCAGAGTCTCTTCTGATGTCCACTTTGGTCTTTTCTTTCTTTCCCATCTTTTTAATGACCTCTTACTTTCTTCATGTATAATGTCCTTGATGTCATCCCACAACTCCTCTGGTCTTCGATCATTAGTGTTTAATGAGTCACATCTCTTCTTGAAATGGTCTCTAAATTCAGGTAGGATATACTCAAGGTGGTATTTTGGCTCTCGTGGACTTGTTTTAATTTTCTTCAACTTCAACTTGAATTTGCATGTGAGCAATTGATGGTCTGTTCCACAGTCAGCCCCTGGCCTTGTTCTAACTGAGGATATTGAGCTTCTCCATCATCTCTTTCCACAGATGTAGTCGATTTGATTCCTGTATTTCCCATTTGGTGAAGTCCATTTATGTTGGACCAATTTCTAGGGGAATTAGAAATCATCAAAATCATCAAAAATGAAATGGAATGCATAAACATCGATATCCTAGGCATTAGTGAGCTGAAATGGACTAGTATTGGCCATTTTGAATCAGACAATCATATAGTCTACTATGCTGGGAATGACAACTTGAAGAGGAATGGTGTTGCATTCATCGTCAAAAAGAACGTTTCAAAATCTATCCTGAAGTACAACGCTGTCAGTGATAGGATAATATCCATAGGCCTACAAGGAAGACCAGTTAATACAACTGTTTACACACCAACCACTAGGGCCAAAGATGAAGAAATAGAAGATTTTTATCAGCTGCTACAGTCTGAAATTGATCGAACATGCAGTCAAGATGCATTGATGATTACTGGTGATTGGAATGCAAAAGTTGGAAACAGAAGAAGGATCAGTAGTTGGAAAATACGGCCTTGGTGATAGAAACAATGCCAGAGATCGAATGATAGAATTTTGCAAGACCAATGACTTCTTCATTGCAAATACCTTCTTTCACCAACATAAACAACAGCTATACACATGGACCTCACCA
Source organism: Loxodonta africana (assembly GCF_030014295.1). NCBI lineage: Eukaryota > Metazoa > Chordata > Mammalia > Proboscidea > Elephantidae > Loxodonta > Loxodonta africana. The sequence goes on from NC_087347.1 coordinate 46,439,739, forward strand.
GATGGAACACACAGAAATCAAATTGACTATACCTGTGGAAAGAGACGATGGAAAAACTCAATATCATCAGTCAGAACAAGGCCAGGGTCTGACTGTGGAACAGACCATCAATTGCTCAAATGCAAGTTCAAGCTGAAACTGAAGAAAATCAGAGCAACTCCACGAGAGCCAAAATATGACCTGGAGTATATCCCACCTGAATTTAGAGACCATCTCAAGAATAGATTTGACGCATTGAACACTAGTGACCGCAGACCAGACGAGTTGTGGAATGACATCAAGGACATCATCCATGAAGAAAGCAAGAAGTCACTGAAAAGACAGGAAAGAAAGAAAAGACCAAGATGGGTGTCAGAGGAGACTCTGAAACATGCTCTTGAGCATCGAGCAGCTAAAGCAAAAGGAAGAATTGATGAAGTAAAAGAACTGAACAGAAGATTTCAAAGGGCCTCTCAAGAAGACAAAGTATTATAACGACATGTGCAAAGAGCTGGAGATGGAAAACCAAAAGGGAAGAACATGCTTGGCGTTTCTCAAGCTTGAAGAACTGAAGAAAAAATTCAAGCCTCGAGTTGCAATAGTGAAGGATTCCATGGGGAAAATATTAAATGATGCAGGAAGCATCAAAAGAAGATGGAAGGAAGATACAGAGTCGTTATACCAAAAAGAATTAGTCGATATTCAACCATTTCAAGAGGTGGCATATGATCAGGAACCGATGGTACTGAAGGAAGAAGTCCAAGCTGCTCTGAAGGCATTGGCAAAAAACAAGGCTCCAGGAATTGATGGAACATCAATTGAGATGTTTCAACAAACAGATGCAGTGCTGGAGGTGCTATGCCAAGAAATACGGAAGACAGCTTCCCGGCCAACTGACTGGAAGAGATCCATATTTATGCCTATTCCCCAGAAAGGTGATCCAACCGAATGCGTAAATTATAGAACAATATAGTTAATATCACACGCAAGCAAAATTTTGCTGAAGATCATTCAAAAATGGCTGCAGCAGTATATCGACAGGGAACTGCCAGAAATTCAGGCTGGTTTCAGAAGAGGACATGGAACCAGAGATATCATTGCTGATGTCAGATGGATCCTGGCTGAAAGCAGAAAATACCAGAAGGATGTTTACCTGTGTTTTTTGACTATGCAAAGGCGTTCGACTGTGTGGATCATAACAAGCTATGGATAACACTGCGAAGAATGGGAATTCCAGAACACTTAATTGTGCGCATGAGGAACCTTTACATGGATCAAGAGGCAGTTGTTTGGGCAGAACAAGGGGATATTGATTGGTTTAAAGTCAGGAAAGGTGTGTGTCAGGGTTGTATTCTTTCACCATACCTATTTAATCTGTATGCTGAACAAATAATACGAGAAGCTGGACTATATGAAGAAGAATGGGGCATCAGGATTGGAGGAAGACTCATTAACAACCTGTGTTACTCAGATGACACAACCTTGCTTGCTGAAAGTGAAGAGGACTTGAAGCACTTCCTAATGAAGATCAAAGACCACAGCCTTCGGTATGGATTACACCTCAACATAAAGAAAACAAAAATCCTCACAACTGGACCAATGAGCAACATCATGATAAAAGGAGAAAAGATTGAAGTTGTCAAGGATTTCGTTTTACTTGGATCCACAATCAACAGCCATGGAAGCAGCAGCCAAGAAATCAAAAGACGCATTGCATTGGGCAAATATGCTGCAAAGGACCTCTTCAAAGTGTTGAAGAGCAAAGATGTCACCCTGAAGACTAAGGTGCGCCTGACCCAAGCCATGGTATTTTCAATCACATCATATGCATGTGAAAGCTGGACAATGAATAAGGAAGACCGAAGAAGAGTTGAAGCCTTTGAATTGTGGTGTTGGCGAAAAATATTGAATATACCATAGACTGCCAAAAGAACGAACAAATCTGTCTTGGCAGAAGTGTGGCCAGAATGCTCCTTAGAGGCAAGGATGGCGAGACTGCATCTTACATACTTTGGACATGTTGTCAGGAGGGATGAGTCCCTGGAGAAGGACATCATGCTTGGCAGAGTACAGGGTCAGTGGAAAAGAGGAAGACCCTCAACAAGGTTTATGGACACAGTGGCTGCAACAATGAGCTCAAGCATAACAATGATTGTAAGGATGGCGCAGGACCGGGCAGTGTTTCGTTCTGTTGTGCATAGGATTGCTATGAGTCGGAACCGACTTGACGGCACCTAACAACAACAACAATATTTATGTTGTTAAAAAAGGTATTAGCAATGAATAAGTCTTGCATGATTCTATCATGTGATCTCCTGTGTCATTTGTATCACCAAGGGTATATATTCCAAGTACCAATCCTCCTTCTTTGTTTCCAACTTTCAAATTCCAGTCACCAGTAATTATCAGTGCATCTTGATTACACATTTGATCAATTTTAGACTGCAGAAATTCATAAAAATCTTCAATTTTCTCTTCTTTGGCATTAGTGGCTGGTGCATAAATTTAAATAATAGCCTTATTAACTGGTCTTCCTTGTAGGTGTGTAGATATTATCTTATCACTGACAGTGTTGTACTTCAGGATAGATCTTGAAATACTCTTTTTGAGGATGAATGCCATGTCATTCCTCTTCAGTTTGGCAGTGCTTCCCCAGTCGTAATTTGAGTGCCTCCCAACCTGAGGAGCCCTGGTGACACAGTGGTGAAGAGCTATGACTGCTAGCCAAAAGGTTGGCAGTTTGAATCCACCAGCTGTTCCTTGGAAACCCTACGGGGACAGCTCTACTCTGTCCTTTAAGGTCACTGTGGATCAGAATCAATTCAAGGGCAATAGGCAATGAGTTCCAACCTAAGGGGCCATCTTCCAGCACTATATCAGACAGCTATTCATAGGTTTTTACTGGCCAATTCTTTCAGAAGTAGACCCCAGGTCCTTCTTCCTAGTCTGTCTTAGTCTGGAAAAAATCTGCTGAAATCTGTCCACCATGGGTGAATCTGCTGGTATTTGAAATACTGGTGGCATAGCTTCCAGCATCACAGCTACATTTAAGCCACCAGAGTATGACAAACTGACAGAGGCATGGTGGCTTTTATTGTGACCACTATGTAGTTTGAGTGACTTCTGTCCTAGGGAGCTCATCTTCCAGCACTATATTGGACAATATTCTGTTATGATCCATAGGATTTTTACTGGCTAATTTTCAGAAGTACATAGCTAGCCCTTTCTTTCTAATCTGTGTCAGCCTAGAAGCTCCCAAGAATCCTGTCCATCATGGGTGACCCTGCTGGTATTTGAAATACTGATGACATAAATTCCAGCATTATGGCAACATGCAAGCCGCTATAGTACAATAAACTGATAGAAAGGTAGTGGTCCTGGCACACGTTGTTGGTGTTCTTAGCTGCTGTCGAGCCGGCCCCCTACTCATGGCAACCCCATGCACAACTGAGCAGAACACTGACCCGTCCTGTCCCATGCCCATGATCAACTGCAGACCAGACTATTATGATCCACAGGGTTTCATTTACTGATTTTCAGAAGTAGATCACCAGGGGATGTGATCAGGGAGGGGCTCCCAGGGCATCAAAAGTATGTTCTTTTTCTTAAGCTGGGTGATGGCTACATGGCTGCTTATTTCATTTTTCTTTTAAAGATAGTGAGAGATGGTTTATATGTATCATTTTATACATATGTGTATATGTGTACATATATGTAGGAAACCCTGGTGGCCTAGCGGTTAAGATTTCCGACTGCTAACCGAAAGTTTGGCAGTTCAGTCTACCAGGTGCTCCTTGGAAACCACATGGGCAGTTCTGCTTTGTCCTATACGGTCGCTATGAGTTGGAATCAACTCGATGGCAGTGGGTTTGGCTTTTGGTTTTTTTGGTACATATATTCTTTTGTAAGTGTAAACTATTTCATAATTTTAAGTATTCACAATAAAGCAAATTTATTAGATTTGTAAGTTGTGCTTAAAGGCTTTAGAAAAACTAATTTTACATTTACAACTTGAATAAATTGGATGTTATTAAACGTACAACTGTTATTAAGTACTACAGATACTTCTATCCATAAAAGCCCATTAGAACATTTCAAAACACAAATGGCAAAGTCTATAGTCTCTTTCTGGATGTCCCCTTTTCCCCCTCTATTGGGTTTCCTACCATCATGTTTTTGATGAACTTTGGCTTTTACAAAAGATAGTAAAATCCTATTGAGTATAAGCAACTTTTGCTTTTTAACCCAGCTACCAAAGTCCCCTGACAAAGGGAGCCAAAGCATGGCTGCCTGCTTGAAAATATAGGAGGGAAAAATATAGGGAAGACAAGCACAAATTAGTAACTCAAATTACCTTGCTATGGCTGTTTTATTACATTTTTATAATTCTTTCCTTCCACATTCAAAAATTTTTTTAGGGTTTTTACCATTTATATAACCTCTTTCTATCGGTTGATTTAATAGCATCTTCATTTTAAAACTCTATACCCTATTTTAAGAGTTTTTAAAACCAGAAGTTTTTCTCCCCTCATAAATATTTTTTGAAGTTGTTTTAAACTGGTCTATTCCTGAAATTTACATTGAATTCTTTTATCCTGGCATCTCAGTCACTGAAAACATCTCAAGTCATCGCTGCTGTTGTGTGCCGTGGAGTCAGTTTTCAACTCATAGCGACCCAATGTGACAGCGTAGGACTGTCCCATAGGCAGGGCTGGATTGCCCAGTAAGCAAGATAAGCACGGGCTTACTTGTGCTTACTTACTAATCTGTAGTGAACAATTTCACATGGGTTTCTGTGGTGACTGTTTATGGGAGCAGATGATGAGGCCTTTTCTCCCACAAAACCACTAGATGAGTTCAAATTGCTAACCTTTTGGCTAGCAGCCAAGCACTTAACCATTGCACTACCAGGGCTCCTTCAAATCATCCCTACAAAAAAAAAACCAAACCAAACCTGTTGCCGTCGAGTCTAATCCAACTCATAGCGACCCTATATGACAGAGTAGAACTGCCCCATATGGTTTCCAAGGAGCGCCTGGTGGATTCAAACTGCCCACCTTTTGGTTAGCAGCCCTAGCTCTTAACCACTATGCTACCGGGGTTTCCTAAATCATCCCTAGTGACTTTATAATCAAATTTCCTTCAACGAAATTCTTGTGTGGGTATTTGCTGACTTTCAAGAAAATCTCCCAACTACAAATTGCTGTTTAGGTTCTGGGATCTGTGATCTTCCCTTCAGAAATTATTTCATTCTTTTCCTTCAGCAAAATTTTCTTTTCTCATGAATCTTAAGGGGATAATTAGGCAAGATACATATTCCAGAACCCCTTTGTCTTCCTGCTTTTGCCATTCACTTTTCTTGCGTGTTCATTCCTTTTCTCCCTTTACTTTGCTGCTTTTCTTTTTAACTCATTCCTTCTGAATATGTAGCTATTCATTCAATTCAAAAAGTTAACATGTTAGAATTGTATTTGTTTGCTAATCTCTCCGGTATTTCTGATACCTCTTCATTTCGCTTATCTCCAGTCTTTTTTCAGTTTGTTCATATCTTGCCTCATTCCCAACATAATTTTATGCTCTTCACTAAGTACGTTTTCTCTTTTTTAAACTTAAATTCTTTTCTTGGTCGTTACTTACAAAATTTTCACCTGGGACAACAAGATTTGATCTCTAAATTTTCATTATCATGCTTATGATAAAGTAGTTTTTTACCCTTGTTTAGCACATGGCAAAAAGAAGGTATAGAGAGGAAGGTATCTTGCCTCAAACCACATATTACACCTGTTGGAAGGCAAATTAGATCAGAGAACTCTTGCCCTCCTCCCTCCACCACCTCTTGGTGCCCTATCATCTGGACCAGTTTTCTTTTTTCTTAAAGGGGAATCCGGGACCATCTACAATGAAAGTGGTCCTGGGTGCTTTTCTACTCCAAACCTAGATATTTTCAGTTTCAGGAGACAGGGCCCAGGAATCTACATTTTTACCAACTCTCTAGGTTATTCTTAGGCACCAAAGTAAAAGAAAAGACAAAGCCATCAATCTAGCTTTACTTCCTAAAATAGTGAAGGAAATGATCCTTATTGAGCACACACTATGTGTCTAATATTGTATTCCATGTTTTATGTGCATTAGCTGATTTCACTCTAAAAATCCACTGGAATAGTTGTTATACTCATTTTATAGCTAAGAAACTGACTTTGAGTTAGGAAACTGCCAAGGTCACTCTGCTCGTAAGTGGAAGAGGCAGTCTAGAAGAGTCCAGGTCTGACTCCATCACAGTGGATTTTAAGAACTATGGTATGTTGTGGTTGTTAGGTGCCATTGAGTTGGTTCCGACTCATTGCAACCTTATGAACAACAGAACAAAACACTACCTGCACCTGCCTATCTTCACAATTGCTATGTTTGAGCCCATTGTTATAGCCACTGTGTAAATGCATCTCGTTGAGAATCTTCCCCTTTTTTGCTGACCCTCTACCAAGCATGATGTCATTCTCTATGGACTGGTCCCTCATGATAACGCGTCCAACGTATGTGAGATAAAGTATCGCCACCCTCGCTTTCCAAGGAGCATTCTGGCTGTACTTCTTCCAAGATGGATTTGTTCTTCCAGTAGTCCATGGTATATTCAATATTCTTCACCAACACCGTACTTCCAAGATATCAATTCTTCAGTCTTCCTTACTCATCCTCCAGCTTTCCCATGCATTTGAGGTGATTGAAAATACCCTGGCTTGAGTCAGGTGCACCTTAGTCCTCAGAGTGACATCTGTGGTTTTTAATACTTTAAAGAGTTCTTTTATAGCAGATTTGCCCAATGCAATACATAGTTCGATTTCTTACCTGCTGCTTCCATGGGCATTCCGTGGGCATCTTCCATGGGCATTCCATGGGCATCTTCCATGGGTAGATCCAAGTAAAATAAAGTCCTTGGCAACCTATGAGAGTTCATAAAGTTATATTTTGTTATCATTTCAAAAGTCTAAATCTAGTCTAAATCAACAGTGAGAATGTAGTATTTCAGTGATAATACTATTGTATTATATGTTGCTATTTTTAAAGGTTCTCAGTTACAATTATTAAAAATAGGTTTTGTGGTTAGCAATCCAACATAAGAATTATTTATAGCACACTTTAAATATAAAATAAATTAAAGAACTTTACAATGACAGAGATCTATTACTAAAATAAATTATTTCTGATTCCATGGTAACCTTTTAGAGACAGCTTTGCTATGTCAAAAATAAAATTAGAGTTTTATAAGATGAGTAGTATGTTAATGTAATAGAGGGATTCTCTCTTTTCCAAAAGATTCCTGCCAGGTTTCTGACTCTAGTGCACCAAGCCAAATGCCCCATCTTCATATAAAGTACCCAGGCAAATTTAGGGTTGGAATATAAAAATTACTTCGTAATTTAGATAAAACTTGGGCTGATGGGGGGAAGTATGAACTCTCAGGGGAAATTCAAGTAGCAAGTAAGCTAGTCGAGGAATTACAGTTTATAATAGGTACTTAGAAGAAATGTCTTCTGAATAAGCAAGGTACAAATCCTATATTCCCTGTTCTGGAAGTTGATCCGTTGTACCTATTTTGGTTATGACAGAATTTATTCCCACATTTTAATTTTTTTTTTCCCCTCTTTCCCTTTTCAGGAGGACTGTTTCAACCGTGTAGGAGCTCTTGTTGTTATTTTTCATCTATTTCCATTGTATGTGTGGGGAGTAGGAAGATGAAGGAGGGCTGGATTTGAGCATCCGCAGAGAACATGAAGAATCAGACAAGGTTTGTTTTTTTTTAAAAAGGAAAAGGTAGTGTCTCATAACTAAGGAAACGAGCTTTAAAGAATTCCTCTCTTGTCATTATATTTGAAAGCAAGATGTGTTGAGCAGGCCCAAGCAGGTAATTGAGAAGTGGACTCAAGTTACTTCTGCACTTAGAGTAGATACTGCTTATATTTTCCTAAAAGTTCAGGTTTTTTTTTTTAAATAAATATACCTTTAATTTTATGAACTTGATAAGTTGGATTTCCATTTTTTTTATTTTACACACAAATTCCCTGGGAATCTAGGGGCACTCTCTGAAGCTATTAGAGCTACTGCAAACCTCCACACATGTCCCATTTTAGGATCTTCCCTGGAGAACAAATTTAGCAAAAGCTTAATTTCCAGTGTTCCTCCTATGTAATGCCAAAAGGCCAAATTGACCCTCTTGGGATTTGATCCTTTAACTCAGTGATTTCTTTTCTGAGATTTGGACCATTAGATAGTACCTTAAGTACTTTAGCAAGACATTCTTAACAGTGCATTTCTAATCAGGGAAACAGAAAACAAGATCTGTTCTTAAGTTGTTTTAGTTTGCCTTATAATCATCTCAATTTCCTCTCATGCAGCATTATCTTGATAAATTGCTGTTTTTAAATATCACTTTTTGCCTGGAAAGTGTTCAATAGATTAGACACTGCATGCTGTATTAATATCCCGCACTCTTCCTGATTTTGCTCTTTGTTTCTAATTTGTATACTGAATATTTTAGCAAATTAGATGGAGTGGATTCTCCAAACAATAAAGCATATCCTTTAAAAAAAAACCCTTTAGCTGAACTAAAAAGCATACAAAAATATTATCATATTCAGAAAAATCCATAGAGTACTGAAGCTCTCTATTAATAAAAGAAAGAAAGAAAACAGTCCTAATAGTCAGGTCACATTCTATGAATTCAAATGTTAATTACTCTCAGTGAAAACTCCCATGGTAACTGATTTATAGAGGTATGTTAGAATTTGAATCCCTTACTGACATTCATCCCTAGAAATCTAGCAGTAGTTTAAGGAAAACTTACATGGTAATTTGTCTGTACTTATTACACTTGGAGGAACACTTGAAAAACACTACACATAAACAAAATACAAAGCAGACTCATTGCTGTGGAGTACAAGTTCCTTAGAGTGACAATAACAATTAGTATAAAAAGAGCAACGTTGGCTCCACTGAGGACTACCATTTCCTCAAAAGCAAAGGAGCAATTTAGAGGAAAGTTAAAAGAACTAGTCACCATGTCAGTGAGTTGATTGTTAAATAACGTCCTGAACTGATTTTGAAATAACACATGGGTATAGCAATGTTGTGGAGCCCTGGTGGCGCAGCAGTTCAGCGCTTGGCTTCTAAGCAAAAGCTGGTGGTTTGAACCCACCAGCCACTCTGTGGGAGAAAGATGTGTCAGTCTGCTTCCTTAGAGATTACAGCCTCGGAAACCCTGTGGGGCAGTTCTACCCTGCCCTATAGGTCACTATGAGTCAAAATCTACTTGACAGCAATGAATTATAGCAGTCATGTACTGGCAAATGGTAAAGAAAGTTTTTTTGAATTATTTGTATTTACCTGTCAAATAAGTTTGTTACCATCAAGAAAGTCAAGAAGGCACTGGTTCTTCTGCGAATTTTTTTCTACAGTATTAGATTTATACCTCTATTAGAAGATTTCAAAAATGCTTTGCAATTATCAGGCTCAAATCTTAAATTCTTACTTAAAAATAAAGTTAGTGTCATGCTCAAAGTCATGGAGAAATTTAGAAGTGGTGTTTAAAAAGAAATTTAGACTACTGACTTGAAATCTCATGCTCTGACCACCAGACCACATGCCTGCCCAAGGATACTTAAAATTTTTACTGAGTTATTCTTCTTTGTAATTAGGTGCAGTGATTAGAGTGTCTTTTACATTACTCTGCATTTTTCTTTTAAGTCAGGGTTGTAAGCCACATAGGGCACTGTCCCTTACAAAACTAAACAAGGGATTTTCAGTCTTGCAATACAATCTCCTGATATTTGTTTGTAGGTTTCACACATCAAAAAACAATGAAATCTGTAATTTTTCAAATTACAATCTTCTTATTCTCTAAGTTATGTGCCTATGAGAATTTTCAAATCTTTTGAAGAGAATGTAATCTTTATGCTTACAAAATGTAGGCTTTCATATTTGGTTAAAATTACAAATCAAGGCCTTTTTTCCCATAATAATCAGTTTCTCAAAGTTGTGGGTTTTCTTCATTTGAAAATAAATTAATGGGAATTTTAAAATATAATTCATCCAGCTATTAAATCTTTTGAATCTTTAAAATTAGAAACCATTTCTATTCTCAACCTTCAAAGAAGCAATGACAGAAAATATCTTATATTATAGCATATTACAATTTAATTTTTTTGATTGGGACCAGTTTAAGTTAAAAGGAAACATTTTATGTGGCTGCTTATTGTTTTATGTTTTTTATTACAGCTATATAGTATGAATTAAATATTGAGTTTATTTCTGTCAAGTGCCTGCCAAAAAAAGAAAGTCATCTTGAGATAGCAAAAACTCAAAAGTATTACAAATGACTTTCTAAGGATTTTGAATCAGACAGTACTCAGTGCTGGAAAAAAAAAAAAAAAAGATATTTTTATTGCTCTAAACATTAGTTTTTAAATTAGAGATCGATATACAAGGGAGCTAATTTTGCATAATCATTATTCATTTTAAAATAATAATACATGATGGTTACTAAATTATATAGTAGTCTTATGTAGGGATATGTACATACTTTTTGAGTGCTGTCATCTATTTAGAAATTTCATTCTCAAAGCCATGAGTTTTGGACATAGGCTACTTTTTTTTTCTATTAATTATTTATTCTGAGGTGAAAACATGGTCATTCATGTTTTTTCTAAATCTACCTGGAGCAACCTACAAGCGGGGGAAGGAGTGGGAGAGTGGGGTCGAAATAGGCACACATGAAACTTGTTAAACCCTGTATAAGAATCATGGGCTTTTTGTGAAGGCATAAAGAGTTTCCCACAAGGGAAAATAAAGTGGAATCAGGAATATCAATGCCCATATAAAGAGGTAGTCTTCCAAGTAGTGCCACTAAGTTGTACCTCTAAGTACTTTCCAAGTTGTGCCTCTTTGTGACAACTCTAGAAAATAATCTTGGAGAGCAAGTTCTTTGTCTAAGTTACTCAACACTATATCTCTAGTGCCTAGACCAACAAGTATTTGCTGAATAAATGATTGAATGTCTAAATAAATAGTGATTGCCTTGGACGCCTTTTAACTCAAGTTGCCAGATTAACACTAATAGTCTTGAGTATACTGAAGGTATTACCATTGATCAATGAGTGGTAGAAATGTACACACTGAGGATATTTGAGAGTGGGATTAGGAATTTTTGAGGGCAAGTGACTCTCTGACAGTGACTATTTGGATAACTTTAACTTTTCCAAAGCAGATGTAAGTCATGGAAAGACCAATGATTTATTAACTTAAAAAACCTCCCTTTTAGTTTATGGATGAAATGATATGGTAGCTGGAGTTTTCTTTAAAATCATACTTTGAAGAGTAGGGTAGAGGGGAAAGGGAAAATAGGTGGGGTGTAAATTAAATAAAATTGGCCACATGGTAATTTTTGAAGCTAGATGCATGGGATTCATTATACTTTTCTTTCTACTTTTTGTTTAAGGTTCTTATAATAAAAAGTGAACAAACAAAAACACCTCCACTTAAGATCTTGCCATTATGAACCTTTATACTGCCTGGTGTTTAGATATAGTGTATTCGTAGAAGGCTCTTCTTATACTAGGTAGATTAAGAAAATAAAGATTTGTCTTCATGACAAAAAATTACTTTAGCTCTAAATCCAACAAATTGTGATGGAAATCATGTGCATATCACTGATATCAGATTTTTAATGATATTGGGGAAATCTATGGAGCTATGCATATGACTTACCTTTTCCCAAATCACAAATGTTTCTCAGCACATCTTTATACTTATTTAGAAAAGGCTTGAGGAAGTCAAGGAGAATTTTTGGAAAAGTGACCAAATAACCAAGGTATACACTATGAGTCAGAATTAATGTGAAGGCAGTGGGATTGATTTTGGTTTTTTATACCCAGATAACCCACCTGCTGTTGGCCTTTTTTCAGGTGCAGGAATTTATCAATTTATAGTCTGTTTATGTGATTCTCAGTGCTTGATCATGAGTCAGATTTATTAAATAAAGTTAATCTTAGATTTTGGTTTAAACCCATTACTGATTTTCAATTTTCTTAGTTTAAAAGTCTACTTTCTTAACATGGGAGACATGTATTTTCCTGTCTCTTCAGAGAACTTTTTCAGGTCTTTTTCAGCTCAGTGATTTGTGACTTTATAAATAAATATTAGTCTAATATGTGCTAAGTATTTGATATAAAATGAGTTTGAATTCTCAATTTATCTTTAGGTGCCATCATAAGTGATATGATACATTTAAGTAAGTTGATCAAACAGAATAAGTGAGGAGATTTTTCTAGCCCAAACCCTGTACTTTGCCACTCCAAGGATAGTTTCACTAAGATTGATTTGTGAATGCTTTGCAGGAATGCATGCATGAAAGAAAACATCTATATATTACAGGGTCCAAGAGGCCAGGAATTATCTCTCCATAAGTACCTTTTTCATTTTCTCATAGCACCTAATTAATCTGTTGCATAGTAGACCCCAATACCTTTCTTTACAACTATTATCACTATCACAACAAGCCCCCACATGTCTGTCAGTTTGTCTTACAATGTCAAAGTACAACACTGTCGGTGATAGGATAATATCCATATGCCTACAAGGAAGACCAGTTAATATGACTATTATTCAAATTTACACACCAATCACTAAGGCCAAAGATGAAGAAACTGAAGATTTTTTACCAACTTCTGCAGTCTGAAAATGATCAAACACACAATCAGGATGCATTGATAATTACTAGAGACTGGAATGCGAAAGTTGGAAATAAAAAAGAAGGATCGGTAGTTGGAAAATATGGCCTTTGTGATAGAAAGAGATCACAAGAAAGAATTTTGCAAGACCAACAACTTCATTGTAAATACCTTTTTCACCAACATAAACTGCAACTATACATATGAACCTCGCCAAATGGAATACACAGAAATCAAATCAACTGCATCTGTGGGAAGAGACGATGCAAGAGCTCCATATAATCAGAACAAGGCCAGTGGCCGACTGTAGAACAGACCATAAATTGCTCATATGGGAATTCAAATTGAAACTGAAGAAAATTAGAACAAGTCCACAGGAGTCAAGGTACGAATTTGAGTGTACCCTACCTGAATTTAGAGACCATCTCAAGAGTACGTCTGATGCACTGAACACTAACGACCGAAGACCAGATGAGTTGTGGAATGACATCAAGAACATCATACGTGAAGAAAGCAAGAGGTCGTTAAAAAGACAGGAATGAAAGAGATGACCAAAATGGATGTCAGAAACTTGCTCTTGAATGTCAAGTAGCTAAAGCGAATGGGAGAAATGATGAAGTAAAAGAAGTGAAAAGAAGATTTCAAAGGGTGCCTTGAGATGACAAAGTATTATAATGACATACGCAAAGACCTGGAGATGGAAAACCAAAAGGGAAGAACATGCTCTGCATTTCCCCAGTTGAAAGAACTGAAGAAAAAAATTCAAGCCTCGAGTTGCAATATTGAAGGATTCTATGGGGAAAATATTAAACAACTCAGGAAGCATCAAAAGAAGATGGAAGGAATACACAGTCACTATATCAAAAAGAATTGGTTGACATTCAAACATTTCAGGAGGTACCATATGAGCAGGAACCAATAGTACTGAAGAAAAAAGTCCAAGCTACACTCAAGGGATTAGTGGAAAAAAAAAAAAAGGCTGCAGGAATTGACAGAATACCAATTGAAATGTTTCAGCAAACAAATGCAGCACTGGAAGCACTCGTCTATGGCAAGCAGTTTGGAAGACAGGCAGGCGCCTGGCCAACTGACTGGAAGAGATCTATATTTATGCCTATTTCCAAGGAGGGTGATCCCACTGAATGTTGAAATTATCAAACAATATCATTAATATCACATACAAGTAAAATTTTGCTGAAGATCATCCAAAAGCAGCTGCAGCACTATATCAACAGGGAACTGTTTGAAATTCAAGCCAGATTCAGAAGAGGACGTGGAACAAGGGATATCGCTGCTGATGTCAGATGGATCATGGCTGAAAACAGAGAACACCAGAAAGATGTTTACCTGTGTTTTATTGACTATCCAAAGGCATTCGACTGTGTGGACCATAACAAATTATGGGTAACATTATGAAGAATGGTAATTCCCGAACACTTAGTTGTGCTCATGAGGAACCTGTACATAGATCAAGAGGCAGTTGTTCTAACAGAATAAGGGGATACTGCTTGTTTTAAAGTCAGGAAAGGTGTGGGTCAGGGCTGTATCCTTTCACCATGCCTATTAAATCTGTACGCTGAGCAAATAGTTTGAGAAGCTGGACTATAGGAAGAAGAACAAAGCATCAGGATTGGAGGAACACTCATTAACAACCTGCATTATGCAGATGACACAACCTTGGTTGCTGAAAGTGAAAAGAACTTGAAGCATTTACTGATGAAGATCAAAGACCACATCCTTCAGTGTGGATTACACCTCAACATAAAGAAAACAAAAATCCTCACAACTGGACCAATAAGCAACATCATGATAAATGGGGAAAAGATTGAAGTTGTCAAGGATTTTGATCCACAATCAACACCCATGGAAGCAGCCGTTAAGAAATCAAAAGATGCATTGCATTGGGTAAATCTGCTGCAAAAGACCTCTTTAAAGTGTTGAAAAGGAAAGACATCACCTTGAAGACTAAGGTACACCTGACCCAAGCCGTGGTGTTTTCATTTGCCTCCTATGCATGCAAAAGCTGGATGATGCATAAGGAAGACAGAAGAAGTGACACCTTTGAATTGTGGTGTTGGAGAAGAATATTGAATATACCACGGACTGCCAAAAGGATGAACAAATCTTCCTTGGAAGAAGTACAACCAGAATGCTCCCTAGAAGCAAGAATGGTGAGACTACGTCTCACATACTTTGGACATGTTGTCAGGAGGTATCAGTCCCTAGAGAAGGGCCTCATGCTTGGTAAGGTAGTGGTTCAGTGAAAAAGAAGAAGACTCTCGGCTAGATGAATTGACACAGTGGCTCCAAAATGAGCTCAAATATAGCAAGGATTGTGAGGATGTTGCAAGACTGCCAGTGTTTCATTCTGTAGTACGTAGAGTCACTATGAGTGGGAACTGACTTGATGGCACATAACAACAACAACATCACAAGGAGCCTGACGTGGAAATGAACAATTCTAACCTCTAATAATATTAAACTGGAATTTCTTAATTATTGAATTAAGAAAACGGGAAGTATTTACATCAGTATTTCTAGTACTAACACTAAAATGTTACTATAACAGAGCAAGGTTAAAATTAAGTGAGCTGTTCACTTAGAATTGTACTTTACCTCTAGTATTCATATAATATATTGTAGTTTCCAGCTCACTCTCCCTCCTCAATCTACTTGCAAGAAGAGAGGTTTATAATTCAAATGTTATAGGAAGAGGAAATCTAATTTTGACCTTAAGTCAAATTGACGCCAAAGAGAGTGTATGGTTTTCTTTACTTTTATAAGCTGTAATTGCAAATACCGTTTCCTTCATCTAAAAAACTATTCCACCCTGAAATTTTCAAACAAAAATAGTTTGCAGAAACATTGGCAAAAGACATCTTCAAAGGAAAGTAACTAGTTTGAATTAGAAGGAGAGGGAGGAGAGAGATGGTGGATATTTTTAAAGGGATTATGTTTTCAATATTTTGGGCACACGATATCTAATTCCTATTTTTTAAAAGCATGTCTCATTTAAAATTTAAAACTGGATTAGTTATTTAAATTTGCTTAATTTGTAAATAAGATAAAAATAATATGGACTTGTATAACAAGATAACTTTTTAAGAGAAAAAACATTAATATGAAAATACCTTCTTTAAATATTAAATGGAAACAATGTGCCATTAGTAAATGGCATAAAATGCAAAACTATATGGGTCCATGTTAAGATACTAGTAAATATTTAGTAATGGTATGAAATGCATTTGCCAAAAATATTTTGGCTTATTTATCAGAATCTTTGATAGTATAACCTCAAGTGTGTTTAATTCCAAGAAGTAAATTATGTTGGTTGCCCCCAATACTGTTTATTATTGTATTTTTATAGGTTAAATTTAAAACCATAACCAACTTTGAGATTAACTGACTAATTGCCTTCGATACAACAATTGGCTAATATTCAACATAAAACACGTCAGGATTCTAGTTTTAAGAAGTTAGTATAGTTTCTCAGTGGGTAAGAGTTTAGGGTAGGGTAAGAAGGTAGTATAGAAACATCTCTCCTTACTCCTTATTGCAGCTGATTCCTCATCCTTACACTGATCTCATTTGCATTTTTTTTTTTTTTAATTCTCACACTCAACTACTTTTGATTCTAGTGAACATTGAACATGGACTTTGATCATCTAAACCAAGTTTGACCAAGATAGTACAGGGAACCCACCAAATTAGTCTCAGAATGGTCTTAGTTTACCTTTGCATTAAATGTATTAAATACTCAGTGATAGTTGCAGTAATGAAAATAAGAGATCCCTGAATCATTAGGTATACCTAAACATTGGATGAGGTAGCTCATTTATCAGTTAATGGCCATCCCCATGTTAAAGAGAAAGTTCAGAGGTTCTTGTTTGCTTCTAGGGAGGCATAATTAAATTCAATAAAATCAAAGGAGCTGGAAAAGACCCAGAGGAGCATCAAATCTTTAGAAGGATGGCTTCTGTGTCAGGACAGGCTAAAAAGATAGTAGAAATATAAAGCCATTTCCCAAAGTGACACCCAAAGAATTTCCACCAAAAAGAAACAGACTAACCAGACCAAAAACAAAACAAACCAGGAAAAAAACAACCAGAAAATAAAAATAGCTTTCAGAATCATTAAAATTATAATGGCCATTGTAAATATTCAAGAAGACAATATACTATATAGTGGTCCCAAATTTCTTTTGATTATGGGACACTTTTCAAAAGGACTTCAAGGGAAGAAAGTTCTGCAGGTCCTTTTCAGGAAAAGATTTTTTAAAGGATGTATGAGTACAGTCTGTGAATTATGAAAAGTTCAGAGAATTTGAACCTAGATTTGGGGACAGTAGAATTTGGAGATATCCACTGAAATTACTTTTAAGTAAAATGAAATCTGTCTACAGAGATATGGTATATGCAGAAAATAAATGGTATTAAGTTAAAAAAAAAAACTCAATGGATAATACTTCTTCAACCTTTGATTACTTGCAGGCAAGTTAGAGATATTTTTGTTACATCCTAAACTGTGCAGGGTGAGGCCGTTGAAATCATCCCGGGATGCCATGATCTTTTCCAATAGGATGATTCACAAGATCTTAGTTTTTTAAGCTGGAAAGGACATTAAAGAATACCTAGTCCAAGTTCCTCATTTTACAGATATAGGAGCTGAGGTCCAGAAAAGGTTGAGTCATTTGTCCGATATTATTCACTTGATGGCAAGCTGGAATAGAAAGATGGCTTCTTGACCTCAGGACCAAAATTCCTTCTGCTTTGCAATATTGACTAATCAGGAACATCTCTGTGTTCACTCAAAGCCAAAAATGTGTTATTCATAGCATTGATTGCCTTCTTAGAAGTGCTTCAAGTAAAACAGTATCATAGTTGGGGCTGTTAGGTCTTACTAACCTGCTGGTGTACTATTTTAAATCACACAGGGAAGCAAAGCAGTCTGCTATCTTGTAATATAAAATAGCTCCTTTTGGGTACAAAACAATTATGTGAAAATTCCTGTAGGAAAAGATCTTTTCTTTTTTTCTAATGTCTTTGCCTTCTCATCATTTCCCAAAGTAATGGTACCTTGTCTTAGAGAAGAATGGGCATAGGTACCCTATCTCCCAGGGCTGACCCTGGTTGGCAGTTCTTGATGTTTCGATTTAATGGACAAAGGAGAAGATTAGGGAGCAGAATCTTTTAGTATATAGCTATGCTAAGTTTATCTCATGGAGAAGAGAGGAGAATGTGTTAGAATAGGAAAGACAAATCAGAATTATAACCAATTAAGCACTTTGTTTATGAAGTTAAGTTTTATCTACATCTGTTAGTATAAATACTTCATGCATGTAAGTATTCCATGCAGGCTCCCCGTACATACTGGCCTTGACGTTTGATTCTTCTGGAATTTTATGATGAATATTTCTTTCAAGTCAGGAAGGAAAACTCATATTTTTAAAAAAAATAGGAAGAAACTCCAAATCTATTGTTTTATATCATCTCCTTTCCATTTTACTGTCCTTTTAGAACAGTGATACATCAAATACACATTTAGGGCGAATGCCAAATGGCTAAGTTTTAGATCAACATTTGTTAGAGGCTGAAGCTAGATATCATCATAGAATGAACTTCCTGGATATAAAAAGAAATGTGAAATGTAATTGCCATTACACTTTTATAATAAACAAGTCTTATTAATAAAATTTTTAAACTTTGACATCATGGTACAGGAAGAACTTCTCATATTGTTGATCTATTTTTCTATGTCTCAATTTAACAACTTCAGGATTCTTTCTTGTTTTCTCTACAAAATTATCACCTTTCACAATCTCTAATTTTGCAATACGTTCCTCTTCTAATACTTCCACTGACATTTAAGCACATAAGAAAATTTTCATTCCAAGCTATACCTGTACATTCAAAGTGAATATTCAAATATTAAACAGTACATTAGAATGACCTTCCTTGTTGGCATTGTGCCCCTGCTATGCTGACCGTATGTGATGGTAACCTACACATGCAGTTGTAGACATATGGCTAGTCCACTTCCCAAAGGCCAAAGGTGAAGCTGTAGTTGAAGCCAAACACTACAGTTGAGGTCAAACTTCATCTCATCCTTAATTCAGAGTTTGGTAGAACATTTCAGTAAGCAAAGAATGTCCTCTTTTTTTTTTTTTTTTTTTATGGTTTCTCTTTTTTTCCCCTCTTTTCTGGGGAAATAACTAGACGTTTTAAACTGAAATCATCAATCAGTTCCTCTAAGATCCACAAGATGGTGCTATGAAGTGGTATTTAGAAAAAAAATGTAAATGATATGCCTTCTAGGAGTAAATTTTTTTGGCAGGGTCAGATAATTACAACTACAGATAAAATGCTGTCTTAAAAAGACAATGTAATTAGGGTTAGTTCTTACAAGGAATGGCATATATTTATTTACTCATAATGTTGCTTTTTAGTATTGATCTCAGGTTTTAAGGGTATTTGTGAGGTGACTAAGAATTGAACTTGGATGACAGCTGGATTTGAACAGACCAGAGTTCTAATCCCTGCCCTCCACCTGAACAGCTTATCTAGCTATCTTTCCTCTCATTGATTCCAGTGGTTTTAAAACAAGGAGGATTTTGTTCCTCCTCTCCCTTAGGGGGAGCCCTGATAGTGCAGTGGTTAAGAGCTTGGCTGCTGACCAATAGCTGGGCAGTTAAAATCCACCAACTGCTCCTTCGAAGCCCTATGGAGCAGTTCTACTCTGTCCTATAGAGTCCCTATGAGTCAGGAGTCGACTGGACGGCAACGGGTTTGGTTTGGTTTGGTTTTTGGTCTCCCTCAGAGGGACATTTCGGGCAGTGGCATATCTAGGGTATTGCACCGGCCCTGGGCACGTGGTGCCACTGAGCAGTTTCTATTAACCCAGTACAGCTCAAAGTAATGTGTTAATGAAAAGATTAAGGAGGTTGACTTTTATTTTTGAGCTGACATTATGTTAAAGTTATCTGAAAGAGAGGTGTCGGATATTTGCACAAAGGCGCAATTTCAGAACTTGCCGAAAGCTCCATATTTCATAGATAGCCACTGGCCATACCAGGTTAATAGAAACTGCTCAGTGGCGCCATGCGCCCAGGGCCGAAGCAACACCTGCCATACCCTAGTTAACGCCTTTGGCACATTTGTCAATGTTTGGAAACATTTTTGGTTGGTACAATCCAGAAGATGGGGCAGGAGGGGGTGGTGCTGACCTCCAGTGGGTAGAGGCTAAGATGCTGCAGAACTGTCCCCCACAATAAATAATTATCGGGAGCAAAATATCAATAGTGCCGAGGTTGAGAAACCTAATCTGTTCATTCACTCTCTCGTTGGCTTGTTTCTTCATTCACATATTTGTTCACTTATGTGTGTACTTATCCATTAGTCCATCAATTCATCCCTTCAACAAATTTTCACAAGTGTCTAGCCTAGCATGAATCAAACCTGGACTAAGTGCTAGGGATAAAAAAGATGAGAATTACCCCATGCCTACTTAATCTAACAGGGGAAAGAGACACATAATGAAATAACATAACAATAATATGATTTGATCAGTGTCTTTTTTTCAGTGATTAAGTATACAATGTTCTGGGACATCTTCTATCCTCTTCTGCAGAGAAGAGTGTAATGAATTCTGGGGAAGAGGATAGAACTCTGGAGGGCTTCAGAGAGGTGAGGGTTTTTTCTTGGAGAGGTGGTATAGGAAGAAATTATGAGCAAAGCACAAGCAAAGCCAGAGACATATAGTAGTGCAAAGTGTGTTTGGTAAGCAGTGTATTGTTATGGTTTGAGATTAGAGTGAGGAGGATGGTGAAGAAAATGAAGAGTGGGCAAAAATAGAATGGGGCCACATTTGGAAGGGCCTTGGCCTTCAGCCTCCAGGCATTAAAAATTTAAAATAGAAGAGTGATATTAAACATGTGGCAACCACTTGACCTTTTTATGCCTGGATTTCACATCTTTAAAGTGTTTGATGTGATAAACTTCAGATTTTCTTTCAGCTTTAAAACTATTGTAATTTTAAAGTTAATCCATTAAATATATTAAATATTGCATATTATTAATTTTATATTACAACTATCAATAAAAATCACAGTATATATAAAGAAAATCTCTTACTTTTTATATATAAAATTTTGTTGTTCTGGATATTTACTTTCAAAAAATGATGAATAAATTATCACATATTCCTGTTAATATAGTTGGTCTTTAGGGCGAGACATACTTGAGAACATCAGGTTATTCTGCAAAAAACAGTTTTCCAGTTGATTTATTTCTACTTCGTAACTAATTCAGATTGCACCCAGGATAAATTTTTTTAAAAAATTTTCCTCACCAGAAGAACTAGATGATACCTGGCTACCACCAATGACCACACTGACAGGGAACACAACAAAGAGTCCCTGACGGAGCAGGAGAAAAGTGGGGTACAGAGCTCAAATTCTAGCAAAAAGACCAGACTTAATGGTCTGACTGTGACTGGAGGGACCCCAGAGGACAGGGCCCCTGGACTCTGTTAGGCCAGAACTAAAACCATTTCCGAAGCCAACTCTTCAGGCAAAGATTAGACTGGACTATAAGAAACTAAATGATACTTGTGAAGAACGTGCTTCTTAGCTCAAGTAGATAAAAAAAAAAAAAAAAAAAAAAATTTTTTTTTTTTTTAGTAGATAAAAAAAATTTTTTTTTTTTTTTTAATACATGAGACTAAATGGGCAGCTCCTGTCCGGAGGTGAGATGAGAAGGCAGAAAGGGACAGGAGCTGATTGAATGGACACGGGAAATATAGGGTGGAAAGGAGGAGTGTGCTGTCACATTATAGGGAGAGCAACTAGGGTCACACAACAATGTGTGTATAAATTTTTGTATGAGAAACTAATTTGAACTGTAAACTTTCACTTAAAGCTCAATAAAAAAAAGGAAAAAATTTTTCCTTAACCTTCTCTACTTTTACTTTTTTATTTGTACTTTTACTTTTTTTTGTGCTTTTATCCATCAGTTTTAGGCAATCTAATTAGATCAAAGTGGTTTAACATGTTTTATAATTTGAATATTTCAAAAGTATTAGTGTTTTAGGAAAATAAAACTTTGGAGAGTCATTTATCTTATATTAATAAATGAAGAAGAAACCAAAAGATTAATCAATTGTGTAAATTTTATTTAAGTAAAATTAGTAGCAACCAAGTGAATATGTGATATCATTTGATCTTGATTTACAAAGTGTATTATCATTTTCTATTACATATTTTTATATTTTACTTTAGATTGGGTTTTAAAATATGGGCGGCTGTAGCTATTGCTTCAGACAGTTCTGTAGTGTCATTCAGAATTTAAATTCACAGATGAAATGGCATCACATCTGATAAAAGTAAAAAATTAGATGGAGGGTTACAGAAAGGAAAAGTGAGTCCCATATATAAACAAAATACAGAAACTCCAGAAATCTCCTGTGAGGAACTTTGCAATCCTTTTGCCCAAAATAGAAGAATGAAAATACTGAGGTTAAAAGTGACAGAAGCCTTGGGAAGGGCAGGGCTGTATTTCAGTCTTCCAAACTGGTTAATGATACAGTCCCTAAGCCTCTTTCATCCTTGCCTGTTGTCTGCACTATAATTGTCTACTGTATTCGATTGCATCTTCTTGAATCTTTCTCCTTCCCTAAAATCTTCATCCTTCTGGCTTTTGTACATTTCCTCAAGTATTAATTAAAGTCTTTGGTGGATCATCTTAGATTTGAATATCTATTCATATTTATTTTCCTTTGCAGGAATGATTATTAAAACCCATCCAATAATTTAAAAAGCAATGTGGATGTTCCCTAGTTCTTGCATTTTGAGACAGCATCATAAACCTCATTTCAAGAGAGAGGGTAAATCTTCAGAAGATGAGATGTTATAAAAAGGGTTTCAAGCCCCAGAAAAGTGGTTGAACTGGTCACTGGTTTTCAAAGACAACTTAGGATTCAGGGAGGGGCCGTGGAAGAAGCAGTGGGGGAGGCAAAGTCCTCTGCCTGTCCGACTGCCACCCCAGGGTTCCATCAGAAGCTCTGCTTCCCTCTCTGTTGTGCATGTGGTTTGCGAGTCAGATATCATTCGAGCAAAGAATTGCGAGGAGATGATCTCTAAAGTCCCTTCTGACCTGAGGTTCTATGGATTTTTATTTTCAATTATTTTCCCACAAACATAGAACTTTAAGCTAAGAGAGTTGAATGATAACTGAGAGGCTCAAGGTAAGATAAAGAAAATATTAAAAACACCACCACCACCAAGACATTAATCTTTACCACTTCTTCCTAAGAAATTAGACATTTTCTATTTAAATGTAATGAAAAGTACATTAAAAAAAAAAAGTCAAATCCCTTCAAACGCTGAGATACACAGCAAAGGACAAACAAACCAGCAGAAAACCTTCAGTTTGAATGTCCTGCAGAGACAGAGCTTGGAGATCTGCCCAAGAGCCAGAGAACTGGTTCTCTCCAGAAGGGAAAGGGATTCCTTTGGACACACATCTGAGTTAGGCCATGGCAAACGCCACATGGATGCTTCTACTCAGGGCCTCTGATTCCTTTGTAAACCTTTAGCTTTCACGGCGTTACCCTCTTGGTGTCAGTGAGTGGACACTCACTGATTTGCATCTGCATGGGAACATTTAACAACAGCAACACATAAGAATCCACAAGAGCAAGGAGCATGACTGGTCACCACTGGACTGTCACAGATGTGTCATTTTGTGTCACCACCCACTGGTTGGAATTTTTAAGTGAATATTGATAAAGCCTAACAACAATAAAAATTCACGTTACTTAGGGAAAAATGTTTCCAACCATTCCCCACATTTTTCTGAATATAACAAGATACATTTTGGGAATTATAATCATTTTTAAAAAATAATCTTAATGTAGTCCCATAAGTTAAAACAAATTTTCAGCAACAATTCAAGGTCTACCTTAGGAATTGCTTTTCATCTGCAATAGTCATGAAAAGACAATTTTGGAGAGAAACTCTAGGATTTCATTTAATGCCTTGCTTTTGTTTTTGTCGTTAGACTCATGTCAAGCCCATGTGTGCAGAGTAGAATTCTCCCTAGGGTTTTAAAGACCAACCTTTTGGAAGCAGATTGCCAGGCCTGTCTTCCAAAGCACCTCCTGGGTAGGTTCAAACGGCTAACCATTTGAGTGAGTAACTCTTTGCTATTTGTGCCAGCCAGGGACTCCTAGGTTCAATTATAAAGGAGAGCACAACTGAATGATCACATGGAAGGTATAAAGGGGCAAGGAATGAATTAAGGGGTGGGTGGGCCATTGACTTTTAACTTTTGGTTAATTACATGAGATATTCCCGCTGTGAATGACTAGAATGCATACCAAGTGATTCAATCTAAGCTAATAATTCAGTTTAAAATATGCTTACATTTGTGAAGGGAATCTACATTGTTTAAAAGGAAAGAAACTTCTAAAATATTAAGGTGAAGCATAAATTGTTAATTCTGTAAATTTTGTGAGTTTTTATTCTCCTCTCTCATTAAGACAAAAATGGTTAGATATCATTTCACATAATTAAGGCAGCGATACATGGGCCCTGGAGGTATTTCTGTTAGTTGCTGTAACTTTTTCCTGGACAACAAGCTCCTTTTCTTCATTTAAAATAAATTAATAGCATAGCTTCCCCCACTCCAAACCGAAAATGGCAGTGGTGACACCCACTTGCTTTTTAGAAAATGACCAATAGAACAAATATTTCATAATATCACATGATACAAATAATTTAAAACTCACAAGTAATTAAAAACAATCTTTTTTCTTAACTTGCCCTAGAGTGACAACTAAAGCCACCTTTTTTATCCCTCATTTATCAGCCCATATTTATATGAAAGAAGACATAAAAGCTGTTTCTGTTCTGTGAGCAGGGGAAGAAGGCAGAATGAAATCTGACATAGTACAAAAATATGGTAAAGGTGAAATCTTTGGGGGAAAAGTGACACTGGGAATTAGACTCCAATTTTCTAAGGGAAATTCCCTACTCATATTTTCCTGAACACAGGTACATGGTTCTTGAACACAGTTACATGGTAGACTGTGCAAAATAGAAAACAGATCCATTGTATTAATTAAAATGTTCATTAAAACATTTCAAAATTTCACAGCATAATAGGAACCAGTCTAATTACCGTATTCTGAGAAGTATCAGGTAAGTAGTTGGAACTGATTCTTTTGCTTGTTCTAATAAGGGCTTGCCTTCTTTTGCGATAAACTGGCCAAGTTTCCTGTGTGTGGAAGCCTCAGAAACTCTTGATCAGACTATAAATTACATGTATTCACTGGCCTGTAAATTTCTACCCTTGACATTTCTGGCCATTTGTTGGTTTCATTGCCTATTTTGGAGGCCAGAAGAGAGAATGCTAGCAGGGCAGAATAGCACAGTTGCCTCCCAACCCTGCAATCAGAAACAGGCTGGAAAAAGTGGAATGCAACCACAGGCCTGGATTAGGGTGAGGTGAGTGAGGCTGAGTCAGGCAAGTGCAGGTTCGAATCCTGTCTTTATTTAAAATTTTGGTATTTTTTTTTAACCACAAGTTTTTTTTGGTTGCCTTGATTTTGTTGTTTTTTAAAACAATGTATTGCTTAGTTTTCTGTGCCCTCAATTTTGCACCCAAGGTGAGTGCCTCATTTGCCTTACTTCAATCCAGCCCTGCTCAACGAAAAACCTGGGCTCTGGGCTCAGGTAGATCTATGGAGCCTTTTTGTCCTCCTCTGCACAGATGGGTCAGGAAAAACTCCTACAAGAACTATGGTTGCAAAAAATGAAAACAAAGGGTATAGAAAAGTGTCCTCTTTGTGTAACAGGGAACAAATGAGAGTGTTAGGAAGCAGCAGTCGTTGAAGCAGCAGTCGTTACTGACAGGAAGACACTTGGAAGTTTTATCTGCTCTCTATTCCACTGCTTATTTGTTTCTGGACAGGAACCATAGTAAGCAAAAGAGCTAATGCCTGGAGGATGGGCCTAGCAGGAGAAAGGAGAACTCAGAATAATATATTAAGTCAAAAAGTTTGAAAAATCCCTCCAAAGAATGCTAAGTTAAATAAAAATGAGAGGCTTGATATACATACATTATAAATATTACATAAAGCTCTTTTAAATAATGAACTGGATAGGATTACTTGTGGTATAGCTAAACTGACACCAAGGCACTCTTCCATTCTTGAAGAGAACGAAGTAATACTTTGTCTTATTACTAAATTTCTCATTGTATTTGGTGGTATCTGTCTCCTTGCCTTTCTCAAAAAATCACGTTTACAGTCCACAGGCAGGGCAGGCAGTGCCCTTCACAAAGCACACTGGGGCTCTGTTTTCTCTCCATTTGCGATTGATGGTATGATGGAGATAAGGACTAAAGTTTACGGAGTAACTGCTGGGTGGTGATGCTTTCATAAATGTTATCTTATTTAATGCCCCCAGCAGCCCTGTAAGAGAGAGATTTTCACAGAGAGGCTTAGAAAACGTGGAGGAAGAAGCTTTAGTTCTGGCAGTTGCTATGACTAGAACCATAATGCCCCTAAACTCGAAAACAAACCTGTTGCTGCCGAGTCAGTTCTGACTCTTAGCAGCCCTACTTTGGAGGGATATGACAAGACTGGATATAATGATACTGCTCTGTTTTTTTTTTTTATTTTAGCAAGTAGCCTCGTCATAGGATTGTGAAATATAGGGGCTTCAGTACCATTGTCTTTCCACGGAAGGAACCTCTGGACACTTCAGTACTTTTTTTTTTTTTAGCAATTGGAAGCTATGGCTACAGGTAACAGAAGCTCTCCAAAGGGAAAGAAGAGAAAGTTCGGGACATCAATCTGCTTAAAAATCACTCAAAATTATCTAGTAAATGATAACATTAGATGGATACTGGTCTTTAGAGATCAACATAGGTATATAATTTCTGTATTTCTATATAGTTTCAGAATTTTTCAAGAACTAAATATATATTTAGTTCCATGTAAGAACCCAAAGCCCTTTGAGGATTTAAACTGATAAGCCAACCTCAAAGGGACTGATTCTTGCAACTAAAACACAGACACCTCTGGGGTGAAATGCGGCAACAGTTTGACAGGCATAGCAGTAGCTTAGGCCAGAAAGGATTTATCCAATTAAAATTATGGGATGAATTTTGGCTGGCAGAATGTAATTACCAGCCTTGGAATAGATCCAGGATCCTGAGGTTAACACCCCTCCTCTTGCCAACAACCCTCCTACCTGCCAACACTCTGAGATGGAGAAGGCTGGATCTGACATAATCGCACATAATACTGTTGTGACATCTAAGTACAATGATGATGATGTGAGAAGCGTCATGAACCTGATTTTTTTTAACACTCATTATGTTACTTATTTTTATGCCACATTAGGCTAGAAACCAAATGTCCACATAAATGTTAATTTCCTCAAATCTGTGTTTGAAAATTATAATTAGAAAATAAAAAATAGATTTAAAAATTAATTTATTCCGTAGAAGTAGTTATTTAGTGATTATTTCACTGCAGGAAGGAAACTGGATCAAAATGGTGACATTTAATCCATGCTACATTAAAAAAAAAAAAATCCTGGATTTTTGGAAAAGAAATATGTTTTCAAGGTTCACTGGGCTAGAAAAAAGGGAAATGCTTAATGCCTGGTTTACGTCCGTTGTCTGTTTGACTAAATGGACCTATGCAAATTCTGCTTTTGTCCTGGGGAGGGTCCAGTTTCTATTCTCAGGCACTCGCTTGGCAGTGCTTCTCCTAGAAGGGAATTGCATGAGGGTTTTAGGTATGTCTCTCAACAAAAACAGACAAGAGCCCTCTGCTGGTGTGTGATCAACGGGCGATGACCTAATCAGTAAATCCCAATGCCTTTTTAAAAAGTAATTTATTTGTAATAGAGAATTGTGGAGAGTTACAAGATAAAGATGAGAGGAAAGGCAATTCTGAAAGTAATATTAAGCCTTCAAGGGCATTGAACTTGTGTTGTCGGGGTCTGAAAGAAAGGCAAGAGAGAAGGCTCAGGCAGTGGAGAGTTTGGGAGAAGCGCGTCCTAACGCGCTGCGGGAACCCGCGACCGGAGGGCGCGACCAGGAGGCGGAGGCTGCGCACCAGTCACTCGCGGCGCCTCCAATTCGGCTGCCGTCCTACCCCGCCGCCCCTCTGCGCGCAGGTCGGTGCGGATCCCAAACCGCCGGTCGGCTCGCGCGACGGGGACGCGAAAGCCTGGCCCAGGGCAGCGCAGCCGCACTGCTGGTCCGCGCCCCGGGGAGGAGCCTTCGGGTGCCGCGCTGGCCGGGCATCCCCGCCGCCCGGGGACGCAGCTCCCGACGCGCATCGTGGGGGAAGGCCGAGGAGGCCCCGGGAACCCTTCAGAGTAAACCGGACGCAGAGCAGCAAGGGCTGCAGGGAGTCCGCAACACTCGGGTTACCCTTCTGCCCACGTGGCCCTGGGACACTCCCCTGCGGAACCGAGACGGGTCAGGGCAAGTCCGGGGCTAGCCTCGAGCACGAGTAACTGTCTCCCGGGCGAGCCTCATCGCGGCCTCAAAAGTGCTAGTGGTGCGAGCGCAGGCAGGTGGTTTAGGGGAACAGGCGCGAACCTACTTCACTAGGCACTTGGCCTACTGTTCCTGGAGGAGGGGGAGACTCATCGCCAGAAGTAATGGAACTGTGATTGAAGGGATGACAGACTAGGATCTCCATCTCACATGCCACCAAGTGTTTGGGGTCTTGATTTTGGGTCACTTTCTTAGAGGAAGAGGGAGAGAAACTTACCCTTTTTACTAACAAGCCTGACTGCTCTCCAAATGCTGCCGCTAATTTCAGTTTTTTGTGTGGAGGTAGATTTTTCTAACACCATCTTTGTGTGATTTAGCTGTCCACAGGGAATCAAATTGTGGAATGAGAGGATGAAACTAATCCTTTCTTTTGCACTGTTAGGGGTTGCCATAAACACCATTTGTTAAAAAGCATAATTATGTTGGGAAAGTGCCTGATGAGACAATTAAGCTACATAAACACACTGAAAACAAATGAAAACCAGAAGACGCCCACGCCCCTTGTGTAAAGCAATTTTTTGTTTACATAGAAACGAGAGAGGTCTGAGCTGCTTTATTATAACAATATTATTAACGTCTAGAAAAACCTAATGACCATATTTTTATGAATTTTCAGTAAGAAACCTTGGTCACAGTGTGAAAACCTGTTAGCAAGCCTGAGCTAGCGACAAAGTCCTGCACTCCCGTTCAGTCAGTCAGGCCAACAAACCATCTTAGTGAACAGAAGCCGGTGGGTTTGTGTACTGAGGGCGCCATTACTTGCACCAGAGCATGTTTAGCTTAAAGTCATAAGCTTAAAGTTTGTCTCAGTGTTGGACCGGGCTCACTGCAATATCCTGGTGCCGAGAACACTACCTGGCACAAGATGACCCCCAGCAACTATTCCTTAAATGAATTCACATGACCACATTCATTTTTAGTTATGCTATTTAAAAGAACCCCCCCATTTTATGATTGCCTGATCTTGAAAAGAGGAATTCTTTTATTATTTTGAGATATTTTAACTCCTTTAGATGTATAATAACAATTGGGGTATGGAAAGATGAGTCAAAAAAATGCTGTTCTTAAGTACTAAAAAGAATCAAAGCAACCTTCCAAACTTGTGTAATTTTTGATCAAAGAAGGAGTCAAATTTTTGGCCGTATTGAGTAACCTCTGATATATATATCAGAGTCTGTGTCAGTTTTCAGTTCAAGATACAGAGTCCATGATTTTAAACTGATTCAGAAACTTTGGAGATCAAAGTTCAAGAAGAATTTAGTTGAAATAATTATCGTTTATTTAAAGCACCCAAATCAGTCCCTTTTATTTGTTCATGTAATGTCTATGCCCTGGGCTGTAGAGATACTTTTTGCCACAGCATAGTTTTTCTAAGAGTCAGCATAATAAATAATCTTTCTCATTCCCCTTTCTTGCAGTTCCCCAGTAAGTCTCATTTAACGAAAGGACCATGCCGATTTGTTAAATAGTAGAGACCCTGAGAAAGGAATAAGCCAAGGAAGCATGATTAAAATGCAACAATAACATACTTTCATGAAAAAGTTTCATTTATATGATAGAACTCAGGCCAAGTAACTTGCAAAATAGCATATCTTAGTATTTTTCCTATGTTCGTGTGTTCATATGTGCTTGACCACATCCCCGTGGTTTCCTGATTGAGTCAATCTGATGATTTTACCCTTTAGATGTTCTCTAGAAATAGTCAAATGTTCATATTATTACTGCCTGGTTTCCAAAAAGCTATTTTTTTTTATGGTTAATGAAATGAAAACTTGAATGAAACTAGAGAGACTGAAATGGAGAATCCTTTTCTTCCTATTCTAGAAAAATCACCATGTCTTCCTCCAGACCGGGGCTCTGTTTGGCTGCCTGTTTACTAAACATTTCGGAAGCCGGAAGAAAATACGTTGTTGAGAACATAGCAAGAGCTGCTCTTGAAGAAAATGGTAGGAATAGCAGACGATGGAAGTGACTATTGCAGTGTTTTGATAATAACTTTTATATTTTACAGACAGTATCTACTGAACACTTTCTTTTCCTCTGATCTCTTCCCCTCGCCCCATCCTTGTTCTTGGGCTGTTATATTTTTTTCTGCTCGACTCCAGGCTACTGAGCTAGCTCAGTTACTCAGCTGTGCACATATGCTCATTTCCAAATGCCTGCAAACTCTCAGCTGAGCAGATCTTCACGTTTGAGTGTGAGTCTCTGAGATGCACATTGTTCAGGATTTGACAGGATCCTGAGGAAGATAAGTTTTACATGGGGGCTTAATGTTTGCCTTTATGAGCTGTTTATTTGATCATTAATAGAATGAGCATAATCGTGTATTACCCTTTTTATATATAAAAAAAAAACCCTTATAGCATTGAGTAAAAAATAGACTTGCCAAATACCAGCTACTTTTCAAAGCATTCCTGCCAGCAAAGCCCATGCTATCATTATCGTATTTTTATTTGTAATCCATTTTGTTGTATAAAGACTTTTAAGCAATTGTATTTACATGACGTGCATAAGATCACTCAGCAATTCAGTGATGGAAAACTGGAATTCAAGACTCCTTACTCCCTAGGCCAGTGTTTACTATAAGAGATACTACTCTTTTTTTTTAATCACTTGGTCAAATGTTCATGTGATGACACACATTTCTGACATACCATTTGTTTGTACTTTACACACAATCCTCCTAATATATTTATATACTTAAAATCATTTAAATCGAAATGTTTTATTAAACCAACAGTTTTCGGACAACAGGAGAGCATGAGGGTGACAGCCCTAAAGCATTAGAGACACATTACCCATTGCCATCGAGTCAATTCCGACTCAAAGCAACCTTATAGGACAGAGTAGAACTGCCCTGTAGGTTTTCCAAGACGCAACTGGTGGATTCAAACGGCCAACCTTTTTGTTAGCAGCCTGAGCTCTTAACCACCAGGGCTCCAGCAGTCTATTGGAGCCCTAATTGTCATTTTTTATTTGGTTATTGCTTTTCATGACAAGGGAGTCTTTTCCCCAAACCCATTTCTAACTTTGTGCACGTTTAAGTAACTGTCTTGCAACTTTGCATGAGTGGGACATATCTATGAGAATTCCTGATAATTGCCGATAAGAAAATCCTTTGGAGTCTGTATACAGCTGTGGGTTTGCATTCTCTTTGCAGGAAGAGCCAGCTTGGGCTCCTCATTCCCAGAGACAGTACATCTAATGGGACTGCGTTACCTGTCTCTGTGATTAAGTGAACGTGCAGAGACTTTTGTGGAAGCCACACACTGATGGATACCTGGGTCTCAGCTCACAGTTTTTATCAGCTTGTTAGTGGCAGCAGCCCAAATGGAATTATAGCTATTATACTCCATTACAAATACCAAACAATTTACTTCTGCTGAGATTCATACTGACAGCTCCTCCTGCCAGCAGTCATTTTTTTCTATATGCCTGCTTAAGAAATTGCAGGCGAGAGTGTTTCATTCTTTCAGCATTTGATTCAATTGAATCATATGAAACTGAGAATAAAAGCTTTTCAGAAGATTTAGGATGAAAAAAACATTGTATCTTTTTTTCTTCCGGGAGCTAAAGAATATTGAAAAACGACATAAAATTGGAGGTTGTGTGATCTTGTTCTTGTTTCATTTTAATCATTTTAAAAATGAAGGGAAGGTAGTGCTGGTTATGAAAATGAACCTGTTGTTTTACCAATATTTGAAAGGATTTATTTTTAAGTGAGTGAGAAAAAACTATATATTTCCTGTAATTAAGCAATGTGAGAACGTTTAAATGGCTTCAAAAGGTCTTAGGTAAAGGACCCTGAGTTAGAAATTTTAGACCATCACCAGGGCAGTGCTCTGTAGATGCTTGTTAGGCTGTGAGCGAGTGACATATGTTTATCTTCTCACATTATTAAAATTAATTGTGTAGGCTGTTGGAAGCTCTGTGGTTCATGGGTGTAACTTCGTTTTCCTTCCCTCTGAAAAGATTAATTGTTAGGCTGCCAGGGGACAGGGGGACAAGGTATAATAACATAACTAAAGGTTTAATTACCGCCTGAAAACTTTTGTCCTTTACTTTGAATTTGTTTTTGTAGGCTTAAGGGGAACTTTTAAGGGGCTCAAATCAGGCTTGTAAACTTCTAAAATAACTTTGGGGTTGTGTGTGGCAGCCATGCAAGGGCATGGAGGCTTTCCTTCTCTAGGTTACACGTTCTAGGGCGTCACAGCCTACCAAAACCTGGAAGTCATTAACATCTGAAGGCTGTTGGTGGCCTCTGAAAAGTAGGCTGTAGAGTTCGACCAGTTTCTAATGGACAGGTGCATGCATCCCAGAAACCTCTACTATAGGTTCTGATTGGCCTGACCTGGTTCTTCCACATGTCAGATTTTGATCTATCGCTACCACCACCAGTTACCGTTGAGTTGATTCTGACTCATGGCAACCCCATGTGTGTCAGAGTAGAACTGTGTTCCAGAGGGTTTTCAGTGGCTAATTTGTTTTGGAAGTAGCTTACCAGGACTTTCTTCCGTGGGACCTCTGGGTGAACTTGAACCTCCAACCTTTTGTTTAGCGGTCAAGTGTGTTAACTACACCACCCAGGGACTCCGATTTTGACACAGGCATTTTGATTTCTGGGTTTTGGAAGGAAAAATTGACATGGCCTAGGAGATGAGATTAATATGGAGCAGAATTTAGAGTAATATGATTTGACAATTGAAGAAAGGCTACTACCATCTTAGGCTGAGTTAAGAGAACTTTGGCAACTTGATTTGGTAAACTAAGGTCTCTCATGGACACCAAAGGCTAGTGTCTGAGGTGAGCCATCTGAGTTTTAGATTATGGTGCTGTAAGAAGTAGACATGCTCAGCCAATGTCACTTCCAAAGGTCACATGACAGAATTTTTCTATTAGATTAAATTTAATTATATCAGAAGAAATAAAGTATTACGGTTTCATCATAGAAAAAAAATAGAGTGTATGTGATGTTTTCTCTACAGCGCAGAAACATCCTGAAGCATCAGTGCTCAGTATTTTTTCTGATCAAAACTACAACAGATCAGTCATTGCAACAGCAGCATCTGTTGATAAATTGGGTAAGATTTCAACTTCTCTCTTTACATATGTTTTTGGATGAAGAGTAGACTTCAGGAAGACAGTCTACGAGATAGATTGACGCAGTGGCTGCAATTATGGGCTCAAACATAGCAACAGTTGTGAGGATGGCACAGGGTTGAGCAGTGTTTTGTTCTCTTAATAGGGTCGCTGTGAGTCGGAACCAACTCCATGGCACCTAATGGCAATAACAACAGGCTTCAGGTAGAACTGAATGTTCTTTAATCATTGATTGCTATGTAAATCTAAATCCTTGCCTTCATCAAGTAGAACAAAAACAGATGCCATGGAGTCGATTTCGACTCATGGCGACCCTATGTGTGTCAGAGTAGAACTGTACTCCACAGAGGTTTCCGTGGCTGATTTTTCAAAAGTAGATTGCTAGGCCTTCCTTCTGAAGTACCTCTGGGTGGACTCGAACCTCCAACCTTTTGGTTAGCAGCTGAGTGAGTTAACTCTTTGCACCACCCTGTGACTCTACATTAAGTAGAGCCTACCACTTCATCATTTTTCTGAACATGTACATCTCACACTTTTCCCATTTCTTCTCTTTAAGATGAACCTTGGTGTCTAAGATTTAATAACATTCTGTTGCCAAAGATGATCATATACACTTTGTGGTTGGGAAAAAGCATCTTCAAGTCTTAAATTTTGAATCAATATTGTTAAATCAACCTTAATTTCACTTTTAATTACCATGGAAACAAACATGGTAACCGATTGTGTTTTGGGTTGGGAGCTCGAAATTTTGAGTTGGGCAATGGGTGGAATAAAATGGGCTCCATATCTCATGCGGATGTTGTAAGGTTTAGTAGGACAACTTGAATTTGAAGAATTATAATTGTTTAAAAGAAAAACCAGAATTATTTTAATATTGCCTAGTAAGGGATTTGGAGCCCTGGTGGTACAGTGGTTAAGAGCTCAGCTACCAGCCAAAAGGTCAGCAGTACAAATCCACCAACCGCTCCTTGGAAACCTTATGGGGCAGTTCTACTCTGTCCTGTAGAGTTGCTGTGAGTTGGAATTGACTCGATGGCAACGGGTTTGGTTTTTTTGTTTTAGTAAGGGATTAAAAATATTTTTAAATAAACTTGATTTTGACTTGGCAGATTATCCTCTTTAAAAAGGTATGTTTGCTTTGAAAGCGAAGTTCTGATTGGTAACTGCAAGCAAGCATAGAGAGATTATTTTCAGTATTAGTCATAAAATAAGACATGAAATCTTTGTTGTTGATCTCTGTTGCTCAAATGGTATCATACTGCACTGCTAATGAAAACCTAGGGTAATAACATAAACTCTTAGATATCTGTAATATGTATTTGAACTTAATAAAAAAAACAATGGAAAATCTAATTGCTGGATAAGAGCAAAGCTAAAATAAGTATTTATGCCTTTAAATTTTATGTTGTGTGTATATTTTAATATATCTAATAAAGTATTTTGAAAACAACAAGGAATTTTATCAGATTAATTTGATAAAATAAAAAAGCGATTAGTAAAAAAATGCACAAAGTTGTTTAAGACTGATAAACATTGCGTAATTCCTCCATTTTGGGAGGAAAGGGCTGGAAGAAATGTGAAATTTTATGATAATCAGGTTTGAGGTGAGGGAAAGTGCTGTTGGGTCTTTTATTTTTCGTTATTTTGGATGAGAAAACAACCTTATATGCAGATTACAAAAGAAAAGCAGCTAGCGGGACAAAATCAAAGCTCTTTCTTTAAGTGCGACTGAAAGTTTAATGATTATTTTTTACAATTTTACATTTTTAAGGCAGTTCTGTTCTTGCTGCCTGGGTAGAAGCCTTCCAGTCTATTAACATGGAGGTTCAAGAGGGAATCCATCCCTGCCTGGAAGCAGTAGACCTGATTCCAGTTTACCCCCTCCCTGGGGTAGGAGTGGAAGAGTGTGGCGCTGTGGCCAGACGTAAGAGAACGTTTGTGTGTGTTATTCGTTAATGTAAACCATTTTTACAAACCAGAACAGCTCGTGACAGTATAATCACTCCATGATCCCCTGGGAAAAGTAGACCTTTAAGAATTTTATCAACAGTAAGCTTTTATGGGTTGCAGTGGCATGCTGTGTTTTTGTAACTCATCCTTCCACTTTCCACCACTTGACAATATGTAACACTAAATGCTGTGGGACATGGCAAAAAAAAAAAAAAAAAATCATCAATAATTTTGTCCCTTACATGTTTACAATAGATAGTGAGGAAACAACAGTTGTTTCTAATGAGTTTCTTAGACTCTTCAGGGCGGAACGATGGTGTGTTTTGCCCATCTGTGTTCTATTTTCTTGAGCAGGGGTAATGATGAGGTTCAAAAACCACTTAAATGTTAACTCCTACCCTTTTCCTCTGATTTTTTTTTTCTTTCTTTTTTTTCTTACGTACAACTTTCTCTAAGATTTTCTTGAGAGCCAAACTGTCACATGCTTGATTTCAGCCCCAGGCGTAAATTTAATTTGGAAAATTCGAGCTGTGTCACTTGAGGTGTTTTTGAATTAGGCCACTTGGGAGACAAGAAAGGCCTTTTGCGTGGACTGTCTAGCTGCGGCATGTTTAATTACGATACGCAGCGGCTCATAACCTTCGGGGGAAAGTCTGCCATAGGATAATTGCATCCTTCTCTGTATGACCTTAGAAATCCCTCTGTGGTGTTGCCTCATTTTTATTTAATAATGAATTGTCTAACATTTGGGATGTAGATTTAGACTTTTAAGACGCATCAAGCACTAGAAATAGGAAATGAGACTTATTTCCAAAGGAATACTCGCGGCTTAAGCTACGTTTTAATGTGACCTGAAAGCAGAAGGGTCATTTCCCAGGGAAACCTTGGCCCAAAATTTGCTTCA
The DNA here is from genome assembly GCF_030014295.1 of Loxodonta africana. Classification (NCBI taxonomy): domain Eukaryota; kingdom Metazoa; phylum Chordata; class Mammalia; order Proboscidea; family Elephantidae; genus Loxodonta; species Loxodonta africana. Next base: position 46,475,969 of record NC_087347.1, read on the forward strand.
CTTTTAATCCAAGAAAGAGTTAAAATTCAGCACGGGGGAAAGTATGTTTCACACAAAAATGAAGAGTTCAGAGTTGTCCAGACCAAAATAATGATTTTAATTGTCTTCAAAACAATTAGGGACAATTACATTAAATCTCGAATTAGCCAGTACATGGAGTTCTTCATTACATCAGGACTAGTCCACCCCAGATGTTCACCCTGTGTAGAAGACAGTTGAGAATCGGAGAGTCTGGACACAGTATTTCTCCCTTCCCCTGCCCTTTTGCTTCATTGGCAGCTACTGTACCTCATGATTTAAACAAGGACATTTCTAATTAAATGAGAGCTCAGCTGCATTCTTGAACTAATTTATAACATTTGATTTGAAATGTAATAGCTTCAATCTTCATCTGATTAAAAACAGTCATATACTGTACATGGTTACTATTTTGATGCTCCAACATGCAGTTTTTATTTTTACATTCCCCTTTCTACACAGCTGTTCATCTAATATCATCCAATTTTTTTTAAGGTTCTTTTTTTTTTTTTTTTTTTTTGGTTCAGCATGCTCAAGCATTCTTACGAGACAGAACTATTCAAATCCTAGGATCCCGCTGTTCTCTGTACAGTAAAGGGATGTTTTTCACTAGAGTAAACCCTTCCCAAGGAAAGCAACGTCAGTATATAACTAGCATTCTTTGAGAAGAAGGGGCGATGGAGAACATCCTGGTGACATAAAAGATAGGTAATACTGATATATGTATATTCATGTATGCTTTGTATGTTAAAATTCTGAATAATATATTTCAGAACTTTTTGGTAATCAGCTATAATCTTGCTTCTGCCTTAAGGAAGGGATTC